>NC_142084.1:21743073-22045622 GCF_054644295.1 Miniopterus natalensis
CATTCTTTTCCCCCAATTGTTTGGTGCTGTTTGGCTTTATTGTTGCATTTAGGTCCTGGGAAATGATTACATTCCATGAAATAGCGAGATTGATTGACCTTTTGAAATGTCAGCAGCCACTCCCCGCTCTAGGAGATTTTGTGAGCTTCTCCAGCCCTCACCTCCTGAGGCATGTGAGCAAACCTCTCCTGTAATTGGCAAGACAGCAGCGAGAGGTGAGCTTGGCAACTGCACATGGGCAGGATCCTTGAGGCGCTGGGGCACAAAATCATTGCTATCATTTAAATAAACCAGGATTGGGTTAGCGAATGGGAGAACGGCTGCAGGAGAGAGCTGTGAGTCAGCAAATTGCCCAGATCTCTTACTGAGTGGACACTAATTTAGTCCCCTGGCATCCTCCTCTTTGGGGAAGAGGGAAGCTCACCTAAGCTCTGGAACTGTCCTGGATACCTAGCTTCTGCTGAAAGCAACAACAGTGTGTTTATGAGCTAATGACAATGCAATATGAGGCAGTGCCTTTTCCTGCTCGGCCATGCCCTGGCTGATGCGATGGCTGCCAGAGGATCAGGAAGTTGCTGTTTGGATGCGGCCTCTGACTGCTTGAAAGTTACTCCTTCGTGTCATCCTCCCTCTGAGCGGCATAGCCATGGTTCCCAAACTTGAGGGCTCTGGCCCATCTAGACGGACGGATGGGATAAAACCATCCTGAATGTGTTGTGTTGGTTGGAGTGGAAGACCCATGTGGCAGGGGGCTAGCTGTCGGTGTGTGCTCATGAGTATTTATGTGCAAGTCTGTAATTCACGCAGTGAAGGTTGGATGCAATCTCCTTCTAGCAATCAGGAAGCTCTGCTAAGTGGCATTTCTAAAATTTTCCAGCACAAACAATGGTCAAGATTTTCAATGATGACTGAAAGCCTTAGGAGAGTCTTAAATGTCTTCAGATTCATCAGTTATTAAGTTGTTGTATATGTTACTTTATTTCTTGAAAAATAGATAATTCTATTGTGGCAACTCTGGTAACTTTCTTTTAACCAAGATGGTTAACTAATCAGAACATTCTTTTTCTAACCGTGCTCAATATTATCAATCAATTTTATATATTGATTTTAATGATGATACACAAGTAATTGTAAGCAGAATGATAGATATCATTTCTTGAATGCTGTCATTACTGTGTGCTAAATACTTTGTATATATTTTCTTAATCATTTCAGCAACCCTATTAAGTAGGTATTATTATTATTCCTATTTAACAGATGGGGTTTGGAAAGATTAGATAATGCACCCAAGATCACCAGGAAGGGATAGGGAATGCCTGACTCTAGATTCTGTGCTCTGAATTCTTGTGCACACTCCCCTCCTTTTTCAGTGTTATCGGACACCTACCCTGTTGTCCGACTTCGTGAGAGCAATTGTAGGGGACTCAGGCCCTGCTTTCAAGTCACTTGGGGAGATGGCAGAACATAAAGGAGAAAAAAACAGAGTGTGCTTCAGGTTCCTTGCCATGTGAATGATTCAGATAGCTGAGAAGAGCTAGAGTCACATGCCGTGTGTGTGTGTGTGTGTGTGTGTGTGCAAGAGAGAGAGAATGAATGAATGAATGAATGAATGAATGAATGAATGAATCAGGGAGGTTTCTGAAAGAGGAGCAAGTTGATTTAAACAGAATAATGCAAGGGAGATGGGTAAGGGCTCTGGCTGGGGCCCAGAGGACACACAATAGGGGGGGAGAGAAGATTGAAGAGATTGTTCAGACAAGTACTGAGTTCTATAGCTGCAGCCCCACATGCCGGGGTTGCTCCTGGTGAACCCCAGCAAAGTTTCTGCAGGAGCAGAACCTGAACGAATGCTCAGGTGAGCCCAGAACCTGTGGTGGCTGGCCGGGATGCTGCAAGAAGAACTTGTGGTCCAACTGAGGTTGCCCTAGAGGCAGGAGGGGAGCAGAATCTGCATAGAGGCCTGGTGGTGGCCAGGGCAGGGGAGAGATGGGGCCCCTGTTCCAGACAAAGGTGTGCGGAGCCTGTAGGCAGTTTCTTTGTCATTTCTGTAGTGATGGCTAGAGTTAATTTTTAGAACACATTTCACTAACCTTCATATTCTACCACAGGCCTCCGGAGCTTTAGCCAGTATCAGGATGCCTGTGCAGTTCAGCCCCATAGAAAGAATGCATTGTCAACTGAAATCCTGACTCCCAGGGAAAGGGCAAGTGCTTTTTTGTGTTTTCAGATCACAGACAAACCCTGATTCGGTTGGCCTCCCATGTCCAGACAGCAGTGGGTGTGCCATTAGGATCTAGCATGCAACCTGCCTGACACCATGGTTGGCTTTGGCACTGGTGACAGTGCATGACCACGCTAGGCTGGGCAGCTTCGTGGAGGAAGAGAATCCCTGAGTTACTGTGTATTGGGATCAAGAGATGGCTTTGGGCCCGGCCGGTGTGGCTCAGGGGTTGAGCATTAGCCTGTGATCCAGGAGATCGCAGTTTGATTCCTGGTTGGGACACATGCCCGGATTTCGGGCTCCATCTCTAGTCGGGGGCATGTGGGAGGCAGCCGATCAATGACTCTCTTGTCATTGATGTTTCTGTCTCCACCCTCTCCTTTCCTCTCTCTGAAATCAATAAAAAAAAGACATATAAAAAAAATTTTAAAAAAAGAGATGGGCTTGGCCCTATCTGGGTATTGCCTGGCTACTTTTGGCCATGTGAGAACATGGGCAGCCTGTGCCTGTGGCCCCATTGGTGGGGGTCAGGATTTGGGACTGGCATTCTGTGCCCCTTGCCCTTGTTCAATCTGAGCTGAACACTGCCGGTCTGCTTCCTGCCTGGAGGCCCAAGTCTTCACCCGCTGTGACCCGGGCTGGATGGTAGGGAGATGCAGGGGTCATAAGGTTGGTCTCCTGGTTCTCCACTTTCCTTCGCTAGGGCTCTCTATTCCTACAGGATCCCAGAATTGCCAGCGGGTCCCATGAAACTGTCAGTTAAACCAATTTCTTAGCATGACTACTCAGAAGATCAAATGTAAAAACACAGAAGCCTTCCAACAAGTTAGTTACGGGACTGAATTTCCTGGTTTCCTCCTTCGTCATGCAGACGGGGCTGTTTACTGAGCTCCCCTCTGCTCTCCACTCATGAGCCTCGCCTGTGTCCTTTGCTTGTGGCGTGGCCCAACTCAGCCTGTGCATGGCGCTTTTGTCTCAAGGTCATTTTCCCATCTCACTGAACAGAGATGCACCCTGCAGCTCCTCCCCATCGCCTGCCTCCCCCTCCAGCATAATGTGCCCCAAAGTGTGTCCAAGAGAGGCAGAGAGGCCCTTTGCTCTGTTCACCAAGGGCTCTGGTGGTGGCTGAGGGCCGCTCCGGTCCCTCCCTCCACTCCTGCAGTCCTCCCCATGTAGGACAGTCCAGGTCCATGTCCATGTCGTAGGTAGCAGCTGTCTACAAGTGTGTTTCGGACACAATGATTTTCCTTGACAGTTTTTTCCTATATTACCTTTCAATGGAAAAACAAGGAGTCTGAACTGAATAAAGAGAAAATCTCTCCCTCCCTAGTTTTACCGAGTAATAGTTGATATATATCCCTGGAGAAGTTTAAGGGGTACGGCAGGATGGTTTGATTGACATATATTGTGAAATGGTTACCACAATAGGTTCAGCTAACACCCATCTTATCATCTGATACAATAATAAGAAAAGAAAGAAAAAAGAAAAAAAATCTCCTTGTGATGAGAACTCTTAGGACTTACTCTCTTAACACTTTCCTGTAGATTACACGGCAGTGTCAGCACAGTCATCACGTTGTAGGTTCCATCCCCAGTGCTTATTCACCTCATAACTGGAAGTTCACACCGTTTGACACCTCCCTCCGGTTCTCCCTCTCCCTCCCCTCCCCCTCTGGTAACCACAAGTCTGATCTCTCTCTCTCTGATTCCGCAGAGTGATATCACACAGTATTTGTCTTTCTCTATCTGGCTTATTTCACTCTGCATAATGCCTTCAAAGTCCATCCATGTTGTCACAAATGGTAGGACTTCTTTGTGTTTTATGGATGAATAACATTCCATTTTGTGTGCGTGCGTGCATGTGTGTGTGTGTGTGTGTGTGTGTGTATCCATCCACAACTTCTTTATCCATTCATCAACTGATGAGTACTTAGGTTGTTTCCATATCTTGGCCATTGTAAACAATGTTGCTGAGAACATGGAGGTGCAGATATCTTTTAAAGTTAATGTTTTCATTTCCTTTGGATATATTCCTAGAAGTGGAATTGCTGTATCATATGGTAGTTCTATTTTTAACTTTTTGAGGAGCCTTCATACTGTTTTGCATAGTGGTTGCTCCTATTGATATTCCTACCAACAGTGCACAAGGGGTTCCCTTTTCTCCATGTCCTCATCAGCACTTGTTGTTTGTTGTTTTATTGATGATAGAGATCCTAAAAGGTGTGAGGTGATATCTCATTGTAGTTTTAATTTGCATTTCTCTAATGACCAGTGATGTTGAGTATTTTTCATATACCTGTTGGACCTAGATTCTTTTTTTCTTCTTTTTAAATATGTTTTTTATTGGTTTCAGAGAGAGGAAGGGAGAGGGAGAGAGAGACATAGAAACATCAATGATGAGAGAGCGTCATTGATCATCTGCCTCCTGCATACCCCCCACTGGGGATCAAGCCCTCAACCAGTGCATGTGCCCTGACCAGGAATCAAACCTCGATCTCCTGGATCATAGGTCAATGCTCAACCGCTGAGCCACACTGGTTGGACTCTAGGTCCTTTCTGAATGTCTTCTTTGGAGAAATAGTTGTTCAGGTCTATTGCCCATTATTTGGCAGGTTATTTGTTTTTTTATTTTGCTATTGAGTTGTATTACCTATTAAAATATTTTAGATGTTAACTCCTTATTGGATTTATAATTGCAACTATTTTCATTCCATAGGTCATCTTTTCACTTTGTTGATGGTTTCCTTTGCCGTGCAGAGGCTTTTTAATTTGATATAGTCACACTTGTTTATTTTTCATTTTGTTGCTTGTGCTTTAGGTTTCATACCCAAAAAATCATTACCAAGACCCAGGTCAAGGAACTTTATTCCTATGTTTTCTTCTAGGAGTTTTTTCATAGTTTGAGGTCCTGTATTCAAGTCTTTAATCCATTTTGAGTTAATTTTTTGTGAATGGTACAACATAGGTGTCCAGTTTCATTCTTTTACATGTGAATGTCCAATTATCCCAGCACCATTTATTGAAGACTGTCTTTTATCCATTTAGTATTCTAGCCTCCCTTGTCAAATATCGGTTGACCATATGTGCTCGACTTTATTCCTGGACTCTTGATCTGTTCCATTGGATTATGTATCTGTTTTCATGCCAGTACCATATTGTTTTGATGACTATAGCTTTATAGTATAGATTGAAATCAGGAAGTATGATGCCTCCTGCTTTATTCTTTTTTTTCAGAATTTCTTTTCAGGGACTTTTGTGGTTCTATATAAATTTTAGGATTGTTTTTTCTACTTCTGTAAAAAATTCTATTGAAATCTTGATAGGGATTACATTGAATCTATAGATGATTTTGGTGTTATTGACATTTTAACAATACTATTTCTTCCAATCCAGGAATACAGGATATCTTTCCATTTATTTGTATCTTCTTTAATTTCTTATCAATGTCTTGTAGTTTTCAGAATATAGATCTTTTGCCTCCTTCATTAAACTTATTCCTAAATATTTTATCATTTTTGATGCTAGTGTAAATGGGATCAATTTCTTTATTTCTTTTTCAGAAAATTTGTTGTTAGTGTATTGAAATGCTACTGATTTTTGTATGTGAATTTTGTATCCTGCAACTTTATAGAATTCTTTGATTAGCTTTAACAGTTTTTTGGTTGAGACTTTAGGATTTTTTTACATATAAGACCATGTCATCTGTAAATAGAGACTATTTTATTCTTTGTTACTAAATCTGAAACCTTTTATTTCTTTTTCTTGCCTGATTGCTTTAGCTAGAACTTCTCATCACAGGAGTGATGAGAATGGACACCTTGTCTTGTTTCTGATCTTAGAAGAAAAACTTTCAACCTCTTACCATTGAGCATGATGTTAGCTGTGGGCTTGTCACATATGGCCTTTATTATGTTGAGATGTGTTCTTTCTATACCTAATTTGTTAAGACTTTTTATCATGAATGAATGTTGAATTTTGTTAAATGATTTTTCTGTGTCTATTGAGATGATCATATGATTCTTTTCTTTCATTATATTAATGTGATACATTACATTGATTGATTTGTGAACATTGAACCATCCTTGCATCACAGGGTTAAATCACATAATTTCAATTTGTTTCTTTGTCCCATAAGTTCTTCACTTCTTTTTGTTTTTCTTTTTGATCCTCTGACTAGATAATTTCTAATGTTCTAGCTTCCAGGTCACTGATTCTTTCTTCTGTGTGGTCAAGTCTGCTTTTGAAACTCTCTATTGAAGTTTTTTGTTCAGTTATTGTATTTTTCAACTCTGGGACTTCTGGTTGTTGTTGTTGTTGTTTTTAATGGTTGCTGTTTTCTTGTCAAACTTCTCATTTTTTCATGAATCATTTTTCCTAATTTCATTAAGTTGTCTGTATGTGTTTTCTTATTGTTCACTAAACTTTATTAAGAGGATTATTCTGAGTCCTTTGTCTGACAGTTCATAAATCTCTCTCTCTCTTTAGAGGGTTGGTTGTTGGAGCTTATCAGGTTTTTTTTAATGGTTCATATTTACCCGATTTTGGGAGGGAGCCTTGATTCCTTATGTTGGTATCTATGCATCTGAGTAATTGGCTCCTCTCCTAGACTTTATAAGGTTTGCTTTGGCAGAGATAGGTTTTCAGCAATCAACTCAATTTGGGTTTCTGGGTGTATCTGCTGGTAATGTCCTTGGGCAGGTGGGGCCTGCTATTATGGTCTATTTTTAGGGCAAGCAACTGTTTGAGCTCTGAGGTTTGGGATGGGGGATGTGCTACTGTCTGAAAACAGTTGGACAGCACTATTGGCTTGGTTCTCTGCCCATGTGAGGTAGTAACATGGGCTTTGCGGCTGCCTGAATTCTCTGGTCAGGCTTGCTAGATGGTTGGGACTGGATACTGTATTCAGTAGTAGATGGGGCTATGACTCAGCTTCCCTTCCCTGGCAGGGCAGCAGGATGGGACCCAGGGCCTGTACAGCTCATTGTCTAGGGGCCTAAATCAGGCAAGAATGTGCACTGAATTCCGTGGTCAGGTGAGGCCACTAGTTTTGCTCTGTGGATGTGGAAAGACACTGGCTGTGCTCTTTGTTCAAGTGCCACTGTCAGTAGGGCTGCTGGATGTGCTACACAGCTTTCCATGTGCTCTAGTTAAGTTCCTTCGTCCAGCAGACTGGAGGCTGGATTCAGCAATGATCAGGGCTATGAATTAGATTTCTTGCCTGGACACAGCAGGAGAAACAGCTCAAAAGCCAATAAGGCTCTTTGTTTGTTGTCTTAACCCAAGCCAGCCTATGTGCTAGGTTCCTCGACCAAACAGGTACACTGTTTTGCTCTGCAAAATTGGCTATGCCTGCCTCTTAGCTGGAGTGCAGCCAGACCACACAGCTTCCAGAAGTCGTCTCTAGCACGTCTGGTCATATGGTGCCAGAAGACATTCTCCACAATGAGTGGGGCCACATTTCAGGTCCTTATCTAGATGTGGGCAAACTGGGCTCTAGGGCTGGCAAAACTCCTCATTTGAGGATTTGAATCAGGCATATCTGCACCTTGCTGAGTTTCCTGGTGAGAATGTGCCCCTGAGTTGGTTTTGCCGATAAGCAAAGCCTCTGGCTGGGATTACTACTTGGGCACTATAGGCATGAACTTGGTCTGCCAAGCTCTGTGTGCTGGTTGTTGCAAGGCCCTTCCCCCTCCTCCATCAAAGTCAGATTCCCAGTGGCCGAACTCCCAGATCCCCCTGCAATCCCTGAGATGTGAAATCAGAGTAGGGGCTCCAGCAAAGTGACCCACAATGCCAGGGAGGCTGGTTTCTCCCCTAGATTTCTTTTCTTTTCTTTTTTCTTTTCTTTTTTCTTTTCTTTTCTTTTCTTTTCTTTTCTTTTCTTCTCTTCTCTTCTCTTCTCTTCTCTTCTCTTCTCTTCTCTTCTCTTCTCTTCTCTTCTCTTCTCTTCTCTTCTCTTCTCTTCTCTTCTCTTCTCTTCTCTTCTCTTCTCTTCTCTTCTCTTCCCTTCTCTTCTTTTCTTTTCTTTTCTTGGAGGAACTGGAAGCTCAGCGGTCTTTTCTTTATATAATATATGTTTTTATTGATTTCTGAGGGAGAAAGGGAGAGGGAGAGAGAGATAGAAACATCAAAGATGGGAGAGACTCATTGATCAGCTGCCTCCTGCACACCACTGCTGGGGATCGAGCCTGAAACCTGGGCATGTGCCCTGACCAGGAGTCAAACTGTGACCTCCTGGTTCATAGGTTGATGCTTAACCACTGAGCCACGGTGGCCAGGCTCAGGGGTCCTTTCTTTATGGTGATGTGCTGGCCTGGGGGAGGGGCAATGCAGTCAGGGTGTAGCCATTTCTTACCCTTCTAATGTGATCTGTCTCTGTGGTGAAGGGGGCGTTTTGGCCTCACCCCTGTGCCCTAGCATGATCTCGGTGATGACTTATTGTTGAGTAGTTGTTAGTTCTCCTTGTGAGGGGGGCAACGTCAGGGGTGGCCTACATCACCATCTTGGTGATATCACTCCCAAAAGAGAGAAAACCTTGACACTGTGCTGACTCTGTGTCAGGGGCTGGAGAAGCAGGGGCTCTGCTGGGTCCTAGGCAGCTTGCCTTGCCCCACCCCATGGCCCCCCCTCTCTGGGGCCTTCCTTTCTGGAAGTCTACTAGGCTTGCAGTCTGAGTGCCTACACTTGTGCCTCCAGCGAGTTACTGGCCTTCTCTTCTGGCCCAGGATCCTGCAGAGCTCCCTTCTCATTTTCTGTTTATGTGTCAGGCTGAGTCTGGGGGTTCCCTCAGGGACTGTGAGGTCTTTTTTCACACATGGTTTCATTTCCTCTCTGGAAGTTTCCCCAGGTACAAGGTCCTTCTCCACCCCACTGGCCCCTCCCTGGGCAGACTGTGGTCATTCGTACACCTTGTCCAGTGTCCTACAGAAGCATTTGCTGAAGCCTGGTCGGCTGGGCCTGCAGTGATTATAAATGGCTGGGCATGTGATTGGCAGAGATGATCCTGAGGCATAATCTTGGCTCTTGACTAAGTGACAAGAGGGACAGTCCATGGACAGGGGGACAGAGCCCTGGGAAGCTGTGACTAAGCCTGACCCTAGCCTTGTAAATGTCTTTTCCTCCCCTGCCCCTCAAAATTGATGTCTACGTGGGAGCCCATTTATAATGATCTAATTGGAATGGCAACAGATATAGGGTTCTTTTATTTATTTATCTATCTATTTATTTATATTTTTATTGAATTTATTGGGGTGACATTGGTTAATCAAATTATATAGGCTTCAGGTGTACAACTCTGTAATACATCATCTGTATATTATATTGTGTGTTCACCACCCAAGTCAAGTCTCCTTCCATCACCTTGTAACCCCCTTTCCCCTCTTCTACCTCCTCCACTCCCCTTTCCCTTTGGTAATCACCACTCTGCCGCTTGTGTCTATAAGTTTTTAATTTTTATTTTATGATATAGTATTCTGCCGTAGCTAACAGCAAGATTGAAATTTGAGGAGATGCAGAGACAAATTACCTCTGAATTTTCTGGCAGCCATAAAAGCTTTCACTGTATAGTAATTTTCCATTTCTGCTGCAGGCATATTTGCATATTGCTTAACAATTTATCTCCTGTCATTTGTCAGATATTATCCATCTCCTGTTAATAAGCTAAGACAGGTCATATTAAGACTTTGCAGGCCCCCTGTGCTCACTGTCAGCCCGCCTCTCCTGCCCACGGTGCCCCTCTGCTGTGGGAGCGGACAGGGCTTGACGCGGCTGCAGCCTGGCTCTGGGTTAGGGGCTCTGTCTGCAGCCCCTTCTGCTCCTGTCCCCAAGTAGAGGGACGATGGAGTCATGGCATGTTGTGTTTCTGTTCATGGTCTTTAGAGGAAGCTCTGGTAACCACCTCTCCTTAAGTGGGAGCTGGGCTCCATGTACGAGTGGAAAGAGCCCTCCTCTGATTCCTGGCTGTGGCTCCCAGCCTCTCTAAGATTCTGCCTAACTCCTTTCCCTCGCTGGAACTCAGTTTCCCCAAGGATTCCAGGACAGGTTTAATTAGCTACTTCTTTAAAAAAAGTTTTTCAATTATAGTTTCTGTTCAATATTACTCTGTATTAGTTTCAGGTGTACAGCATAGTGGTTGGACAGTCATGTACTTTACAGAGTTGTCTCCCGGATATTTCCTGTACCCACCTGGCCCCATATATAGGCATCACAATATTATTGACTATATTCCCTGTGACTGTTTTGTGACTCCCAATCTGTACTTCTCAATCCCTTCACTATTTTCACCCAGCTCCCCAGCCTCCCCTCCCCTCTGGCAACCACTAGTCTGCTTGCTCTCTGTGTCTCTGAGTCTGTTTCTAATTTGTTCACTCCTTTGTATTGTTCTTTAGATTCCACATATAAATGAGGTCATATGGTACTTGTCTTTCTCTAGCTGACTTATTTCGCTTAGCATAATACCCTCTGGGTCCATCCATGCTGTCACAAAAGGTAAGGTTTCATTCTTTTTTATGACTGAGTATTCAAGTTTTTATCTGTCTCACAGCTTTTTTATCCACGGATCTATTGATGGGCACTTGGGTTGCTTCCAGATCTTGGCTATTGTAAATAATGCTGCAGGGAACATGGGGTGCATATATTCTTTCAAATTAGTGTTTTGGGTTTTTTTGGATATGGTCTCAGAAGTGGAACTGCCGGATCAGAAGGCAGGGAAAAAATGTCTTGATTCTTTCTTTTCAAAAAATATAAAAGCAATAGCACCCTGCTTTCCAAACACAAATTTCCATGGAACCCAGCATGTAGAACAGGCAGCTCAGCTGGTGAGATGTACCAGGGGGATGAGTGGAGAAGGGGGTCCTGTTTTCCTGCTATTTCCACTGGCCCCTCTTGCTTTCCACACAAAAGAGGCCCTGGGGCGCCTCCCAGCTCCTGGCATCCTGAGGAGCAATGGGAAGGTGCCTGGTGGGATGCCTTTGGTCCTGCATTCTGCCCGACACTGCAGCTCTGGGGTTATCAGCCCCTTCCTCCTGCCTGGCTCTGTGCTCAGGCTGTGGAGCAACTTCATTTTCCAGCTTTCTACCTTGAGATGCTTGGACTCAGAGCCCCAAATTGATAGTAGTAGGTTCAGTTGGCCATTGGTGGACACATTTTGAGAGGAAAGAAAAATGGTTTGATGCTGAATGTGTGATTAGATTTGCATAATTGAATCGAAATAGAATTAAAGGGTCATATGTTTACACAGCGATGCCTAAAATCAGATTGGGTGATGTGTGCTCAGTGCTAAAATGGGTTCCTCAGGGACATGTGAATGTCTGCTACTCACAGTCTCTGCAAGACCCGGAGAGAAGTTTCTGGGCGGGGGATGGTTTTGAGGGAGCCAAGGGGTGCTAATGGCAATGGCAGAGTTAATGAGCACTTCCTGGGTGCCCAACATGTGCTATGGGATTTGCTTCAATTTCCTCATGGAATCTTCAGTACATCTGTGACATGGGTACTATTATTGCTCTCTTTTATAGATAAGGAAACCGAGGCTGGGAGTGGCTAAATCATTTACAAGTTTGATGCCTGATGTTATTTTATCTGAAAGTAAAATGTCAAAGTGCACCAATCAGAGGATGTATTCAGGGGAAGCAAGGCTCAGGAATGAAGAGTAACATTGCTGTGCGGACCGAGCTGTGGCCCCAGCAATGCCAGCGCACACCTGAACCTGAGGCCGCCCCCTTTAACTGTGTGTGTTTCTCTGACCAGGTTCTCACCTGGGTTTTGTGTTCAGCATCAGAAGTCCTCCCTAAGGCAGTCAACCTGGCCAAGCCTTGACAGTTGTCTTAATCATGATTGAGATGCTGACACTTATCATTCACACAAAATGTGCCTAAGGTAGAGAGAGGACCAGCATTCTCAAGGTTGTGGGCAGCTCTGCCTTTTTGTCATTTTGACATTGCCTGTGTCTGGAAGAGAGTCAGAATCCTGTGGAATTTCCAGATGAGGGATGGCAGTGACTTCTTCCTAATATGCCACTGGATCTCTTCAAAGAGTATACACACCACCTCATTTGATCCATACAAAGCCCAGCAACAGAGGCCATATTATACCCTGTGTATGGATGAAAAAAGGGATGCCCTGAGAGATGAAATGACTTAACAAAGGTCACACAGGTAGCTGCGATAGCAGAATAGTGAGGAAAATGGGCTGCCTGGGTTCACCTCCTGGCTCTGCCACTTGCAGCTGTGTGACCATCCTGGAATGCACTTACAGATCCATGGCCTTTGGTGGGGTTTGTACTTCTCTGACCACATCAGGGGTACTTGGCTTGGCTACTGGAATGTTAGCAGGCTTGTGAGCAGAAGCTTTCAGTGTGTGTCTTTGGTTCGGTTTGTTCTCTTGTGTCATGAAGAGGACCTGAGGGCCTGGTACCCTGTGCTGTGGAGAGGATCTGAGGCCTGGGCACCCTGTGCTGTGTTGAGGATCTGAGGCCAGACACCCTGGGCTGTGGAGAGGATCTGAGGCTGGGCACCCCATGTTGTGGAGAGGATCTGAGGCTGGGCACCCTGTGCTGTGGAGAGGATCTGAGGCTGGGCACCCTGTGCTGTGGAGAAGAGCTGAGGCCCGGGCACCCTGTGCTGTGGAGAGATTCGCTGTGTCAGGCTGGAGGGGCCCACTTTGCATTGAGTTTATAAATTCAGCCTCTTAACCAGAAAAAGATTCTGACAAGTGGGGCTTCAGTTTTCACTCCTCGTTAGCTGTTGACGTGCTTTGGGTTTTCTTGGAACATTCATGTGAGTGGGGCAGGGGACGGAGACTGTCTTTTCTGCGGCTTCTGAACATGGAGGGTGAACATGTGTATTTTGTGAGGAGGCACCACTGAACCACTCTGGCTGCCCAGGTGGCTGGTGGAGTGGGGCTGAACTGGGCGGCTGCCTTTCACCTGGGGCTGCCCGATGGACTCCCAATGGTGGTGGATGGGAAGAGCAGGGTTACATACGGTGCTTCCGGCCCTTGGACCCCGCGACATGGCCTCAGTACCCACAGAGAGCACATTTGCACTTATGTAATCCCTGTGCTCCTCACTGGCAGGGACAAAGAGGAGAGACGCACAAAAGATGTGCCCACAGTTGCCATGGCAGTTTCCAAGCCCCCCTCGCTGCCCTCCGCTAATTCCTCCTAATCAGCCTGTGTTCCAGGGCTGACTGCGGCTGAGGCGACATGCTTCTGGCTCAGGCTCTCGCCCTGGGCTCTGGTGCTCCTCTGCTGCAGAGGATGGGTCTTCTGAGGCAGGCTCCGGATCAAGTTAGGCTTCAGGGCCCCACTCCATGGCTCAGAGAGGGTTTCCTCCCAGGCTTGCACGCATCCACACACAGGTGCACACACTCATACATACTTACATGCCTAATGCAGAGACAGCTGGGAAGGTGCTTGTCCCCAAAGGGACTGCCCAGCCAGGGCCTCCCCCTCCTCCTCTCCCTCCCTTCCCACACCCAGATGAATTAGAGCCACACAAGGAACCTGTCTGTCCATCTGTTTGCCCTTTCACTGTTCAGATATTCACTCAACAGGTGTCTTTAGAGGCCGGTCACAAGCCCCATGGTGTACAACACAGAAGTGGTCAGAGTGGACCTTTTGACAGAGGGGATGGGCATGACTAATTAAAAGTAGGAGCACATCAGGCCAAAAGGAGAGCATAGACGAAGGACTCTGGGGCCTGGAGGAGAGGGAGATCAGGGCTTCCAAACTTTAGAGGAGCCAAGGTTGGGCAGGGAATTCCAGGAGAGGAGTCAGTGCAAGCTGAGGCACGGCCTCGGGAGACTGGGCCTCTTCAGGGCCCTGCAAAGAGGCCAGAAGATGGAGCAGATCCCCAGAAGGACAGTCTCGAGGACATCAGCAGGATCCTAAGGGAAAGCTCAGAGCCAGACACCAGTCCTATCCTCAGAGGCCCCAGACAGAGTCAGGATAGCCAAATACCAAAGATGTCCCGTCCATACCTCTGCCCCCAAAGCCAGGAGTGAGCAAAGAATGTGGGGAGGGGAGGAGGGACAGTGTAGGGGTCAAGAGTCTCTGGAGAAAGACAGACCCAAATATTACTCCCCACATACTGTCTGTGTGACCAGGGGCCCTCCCACAACTGCTCTGAACCTCCGTGTGCTCAGAATGAGAGTGGCAAGAGTAGCTTCACAGTGTTTGTGTGCATGAAGATTAAATTAGATAACAGATATGACGCTTGGGGCACAGTCACAGTATTTCAGGGGAGATGGAGCTTTGGTGAAGGTGTGGCTTTATCTCCAAGGAGAAAAGCTGGGAGCAGTGGGTTGTGAGTAAAGCCATCCAAAACCAGCGTCAGACCCTGGCTTTTATTTTGTAGAACGGAGGAAATTCCCAAAGCTGACACCCTGGAGGCTGCTCAAGGTCTTGACTTCCATGTGCCCCTCCCCCACTCCCCAAAGTCTTTGCTCACTGCTGGTTTGTGGGGAGGGGATGTCGGTTGTTTTCTGCTGTCCTGGCTCAACTGGGGACTCAGAGGACAGGATTGGTGCCTGACTGAGCTGTGCCTCAGGCTCCTGCAGTGGTGGCAAGTTTAGAAAGTGTGGCTAAGGCTGGGGCGGGACTTGAGTGTTGGGTTTGGTGGCACCCAGCACCCTCCCTGCTGTGGCCACTGCCCTGGAAATCCTGGGTTGTTGGCAGGGGGCCTCTAGCCTCTGGTTTTTTTGGTCTTAGGAGGGAGGACTGCTTGGGTGGGAGCTACATTTATATACAAATCCCTTGAAAACACTGATGATTTAAGGAAAATCAAAGTTCTGCCCGCGATGCTGTTTGGGAAGCCCCCCTCCCCCCCCCCCCCCCCCCCCCCGACATAGCACGGCAGGAGCTGTGCCCCACTGTCCCGGGAACCTGCAGTGTAAGGTGAGGGTGCTGGCTGCTGTGCTGGGCGCTGGGGCCGTAGACCACAAGGTGAGCCATCAGGTACCTGGTACGTGTCATCATGATCATAGATTGAAACCCAGAGGGGAAGATGAGACTGAGTAGCAAAGTGCATTGCTGGGGGTGCTAGATGCTGTAGCTATGACGACGTTCGTGGCCATTCTCGTGAGGAAGAAAAGGCTGAGTGAAGTGGTCACTCAGCATCGCGGCAGGTCAAGTGCAGCATCGCCGCAGGCCTGGTGGGCTCCGTTCACTGCCCACTGCGGACGGGAGGGGCCTGGAGCTGAGCAGTTGCCTGGTGCTGTAACACACAGCACTCCAAACAAGACCAGCGGTGACAGTGCTGGAAGATGAGAGTCAGGAGCACGGGCCCTTGGGCGCCCTCCCTCCTTTGCAGGGCTCCTGACTCTCTGTGTGTGTGAACATTGATTAGGGGACCGTGAGCTCTAAGAGGGTGAGACCCATTGTGTCCCTAGCACCTAGCAAAGTGCCTGGCAAACAATACTTGCTCGACTAATACCTGCAAATGAATGCTGATGGGTGAGGAGACCAGGGAATTGACATGGGGGGGTTGGGGGGGGCGATGCAGAGAAAATTGCAGACCATTGAGGCAAAGGCAGTGTATCTGGACCTTCATGGCACTCACGCATGAGGCCCAGGGACAGTGTGATACAGGCAGACGCCCTTTGGAGGGCAGCCCTCTGTCTCCTTTCCCAGGCACGCCCCATCCTAGGCACATGTGGAAGCAGCTGATCATTTTCATGGCTTTGCTGGGATCAGAGAGGGCACTCGTTTGAGTTTCAGAGTTTTGGGGCCTCCACACAGAAGTCTGGTGGGGCTCACGGTGCCTGGCACAGGAAATGTTTATCTTTAGCTCAGTGGCCAGCAGAGCTCTTTGGGAGAACAGAGCCAGGGCAACCAAGTCAATCAATTGATCAATGTGACATGGTAACTGACATTAACCCACGCTGACTCCTACCCCCACCCCAGGCTATCAGTTCAGAAACCCCTCTTCCCTCCGGGTGGAAACAGGGAGGCAGTTTTCCTCAGGAAATGCGCAGGGTGTTATAATTTGGGAGGATGCAACCATTTTTTTTATAATTGTATAATTTGTATATAATTCCTTGTAATAAAATGTGATGATTATAGTTCTGTTCTCATAAAAAGCTCCCTAATCTTCTAATTAGGAAAGCATGTTTTCTGTGCTCCAGAATGGCTCATCTTTAAAAGTTTTTTTTTTATTTTTAAATTTTTTATGAGTGTCGGTGTCAAGTTTGGATTTTGCCAGCTCTCAGAGCACAGAGGCAGGGGCTCCATCCAGCCCCAGGCCCGTCACCCAGGAGGTGGGCCAAGAGCGAGAGTCTTTCTCACGACTGGAAATCTTTTCGCATCTGCCAGAAATGTTATCCCCTGAAACAAAGTATGTGCTGCCTTAATGCCACACTCATTAAACAAACACTGAGCACCTACTGTGTGCCAGGTACTGTGTCTGCCATCATTGAGTTCCCCACATGACGTGAATCAAAGAACCACACTAAGGAATGTGGCTTTGTGGCGGTGACAAGAGCTGTTGTGTGAGGTGCACGGGGCAGCGAAAGCAGATGCCAGTGGGCCTGACCTGATCAGGGAGGTCAGAGAGAGCCCCTGAGCAAGTGACATTTGAGTAAGGCTGTAAAGGATGAGTAGGTGTTAGTGGAATAAAAGGCTGCAGGAGCCCTCCAAACTGAGAGAGCAGCAGGAGGTGGGAGGGGGTCTGGCCTGTTCTCTTCTCTTCTCACACTTGGGAAGACGCCAGTTCTTCCTGGCTCCCCTCCTGTGGCCAGAGTAGCAAAGACTTGGTGTTGGGGCACATGGCACCCGTGCCCCCGGTTGGGGAGGTCAGAGCCCTCATCAACCCCTCCCATCGCATCCTCCAAAAGGGGTTTGTTGTTTGGGTCCGCTTCTCTCCTTTGCACGAAGTCACGGCTCTGGCTGTTGTTGTACAAGTCCAGGCCACTGCCATCTCTTACCATAGCCCACCTGGACGTGACAACAGCCTCCTCACCATGCTCCGGTCAGAGGGCTCTTCATGGCGGACAAATCCAATCACATCACGCCCCTGCTCAAACCTTCCGACGGTTTCCTACCGCCAACGGATGGACTCCATGCTCAGGCCCTGCTAGCCTCGGCGTCCCAGGGCATCTGCTCTACCTACTCCAGACACACAACTTGTCTTGGGCTGGGGGCCATGCCCAGCTCTCCCTCTCAGGGTCTTTGCACATGCCATTTATTCTCCCTGGAACATTCTTCTCACCCCAACCCAATTCTATCCCCTCGTCCATTTGGCAAATTCCTCCCTACTCCACTTTCAGTTCTCAGCTTAAAAGTCAGCTCTTCCAGGAGGCCTCCCAGCCTAGGTCCTTGATCTAGTTTTTTAAAAAAATTTGATTTTTAGAAAGATGGGGGTGGAGAGAGAGAGAGGGAGAGAGGGGGAGGGGGAGAGAGATTTGCTGTTCCACTTATTTATTCATTCATTGGTTGCTTCTTGTATGTGTCCTGACCTGGGATTGAACCTGCAACCTTGGCACATCAGGATGACATTTTAACCAACTGAGCTACGCCCCCAGGGCTCTCCTTGATCTACTTTTCCACTACACTTTGCTACAGATGTTTGTTTTGCATCGGCTTTCACTTCTGGACTATAAATTCCTCGGGACCTAGCACAAGTCTGTCTCAGTCTCCGTGTCATGTGTCTCCAGTATCTGCACAGTACCTGGCACACAGTAGTGCTCAGGAAGTGAGTGAGTGGTGGAGTGACACCACTGAGCGTGGGGTGGCTGTGTGCCGCCTCCTCTCCCTGGGATGTTCACTGTAGCCCCTATTCCCACACAGGCCCTGGCTTCCTGTTGGTATCACGTGCACAGCATCTTTCATGTGCTGTTTCTCTGCTTGTTGAGTGAGTTGGTCTGGGGCAGATAACCCTCCTCAAGGCCTTACCCCACCTTGAGAGCTCAGCCTCACAGGGATGGGTGTGGGCAGGTTTCAGTGGGAGACTTGGACCTTTGGGAGTTCAGTGGAGGCTTGACTTTAAATTCTTTCTGGACAGAGGTGAGGGATTCAGAAATCAGTTGGGAAATGATGTGAGAGGTCCATTCTCCAGCTTCTCAGCTCTGGGCAGCTCAAAACTTAAATGTGAGTCAGAGCCACGTCCACAGCCACTGGCAGGACAAGGGCAGCTGGGTGGGCCTTCCATCCATCGGCGGGGGTCAGGCCTGAGTGTTGCCAGCAGTGCAGAGCCAGAGCTGGGAGGAGACGTCAGAGACACGTTGTTCTGGAGGCTGCCACAGTGTGGTTGGCAACTATGTATTTCTGATCTATTAAAGAATGCTTTGGCAAAGGAAATTAAGATTAGGAATGAAATTGTAATATAATCAAATTGCATTTTTATGGAAAGTACTACAGTTTTCTCTAAATAAAATTCAGTCGCAAAATTTTATTTGCTTTTTCTCAAAAGTGTCTTTCCAAATTGATTTTTCAGAGAAACTGGGAAAACCAGCCCGGTTAAGCGGGAGAAAGGTCTAAATCGAAGGCCTTCAACCCAAAGCATGGCATGGCTAGGATGGGCCAGCCCAGGGTCCCCTGGGCTCAGTGCTTCCTGCCTCCCCAGGCATTCCCAGCTGCTCGCTCACCTTCCATGGAGCTCTCTGGGGGATGGATCAACCCTGAGATGCCTCTGCCGGGGACAGGGAAACGTGTACTTTCTGAGTCTTCCCATGGTGATGCAGCAGCAGACAGGTGTTCAGGGGAAAATTATTAGAAGAAGCAGACATGGGCTTAGAGTTTGGAAATTGCTCGAGAGCAGGAAGTGCAAATCACCATCTCTATGGGCAAAGGTTTGCAAAAAGGATTTTTAAGCTTTCCACACATGGCCCCAACATTCACAGGAAAAGTCAGAAATTCAGCTCATCCTGCCAGTGTTTGCCCTGCATCTTTATATTTGGGAGCATCTGGATCATCATTGGAATTTATCATCCACCCAGATGCTTGATGGTCCCTACGTGGGGCCAGCTGTGTGCACACAGCAGGAACTGAACATGATTTATTCTTTCTCTAATAACTATAATCAGGCTCCAGGTTTTCAGTAACTGTAATCAACCGTCAGGTACTTATTGATCTCTTATGCTAGGCATATGCAAGGTACAAGTGACATATGTCATGACGCTTCACTTACAAAAAGTGGTACCTTGTTTGAGAGACAAAATCAACAAGCACCGTCTTCTTCACTCTTGGTTCTCTCTCGTCCCAACTGGGAGGTCCTTCCAGGGCGTCTGATGGGAACCCGGGAAAGCTGGGTAGGCAGGAAGGCTTCTTGGAGGAAGAGAGCTACATCCATATCTGATCTTATGAATGGCATTTAGGATAATGAATGGGAGCGGGGTCCCTTTATGTTAGGGACAGAAGACTGGCAAATTCACAGCAGGGTAAACGTGTAAAGGGGAGAATGTGTTGATTGAGGGAGGGGAGGGTGGAGGGAAGGTAGGGAGCTGAGACCACTTGCCTGATGGTGGCTGTGGGTTGAATCTTGGGGAACAAGGAACAGTTGCTTTGAAAATGTAGGTCGGGGCCTGATGGTCGGAGGCCTGAACCGCTAAAGGAGATTGTCTTTTATTCAGGCTACTGCGGCTCTCTGCGAGTGGCTCAGAGTTTGTGCAGGGGTCCCTCCGCCCATGTGCCAGCCCTGCGCTGTCTGTGGGTGGAATCAACACGATTCCCACCACGGGCCCACAGCTGCTCCTGTGCGCGCCCACACCGCTGTGAAAAGAATGCAATTTTATTAAGAAGATTCACCAAATTTGAAGTAGCTGTTTGCTCTATGGGTCATCTCAAGCAATGTTTCCTATTATTACGTAATTGCTCTGAAGTATAGGAATTCATTTTGTTGTTAAGAAGAGGATGGGCTCCACTGCCCCAGGGGGAGTCAGCCTGGGAGGCGTTTGGATAACGGAGGGGGTGGTCCAAGGTGGGCTCTAAGGTCTTGGCTGTGGAGATGAGTCAATAGCAGATTGAAGAGATGGGAGAGAGCAGGCTGGTGGGCCATCAGGGCCACTAGGGGGACAATGGGGTGGGGGCCCCAAAAGGCAGGGTCTCTTGCTGGGTTGAAATGGAAACTCCAAGAGTATAGAGCAGGGAAGACCTGAGGACTATGGGGAGGGCAATGGCAAGGGCATTGGCTGCAGTGCTGTGCCCAAGGAGTCACGCAAGGACACCAGTCAGTCCCTCTTCTTTTTCTGAGTTGCATCTGCTTCTGGTTGGGGCTTCTATCACCCTGAGTGGGTGGCTGTCACCCATGCCAGGAGCTAAAGGACTGAGCAGTGTGAGAGGCCTACAGGGTTCAGTTTTCCAGGCTCTGAAATTCAGTCCCCCCTCACCCACCTCACAGACCTCAGCTGAGTTGCGGGGGACCTGGCTTGGCTACAGCTGAGAGAAGCAGAGGACTGAGGGGGACAGAACAGAAAGTCAAAGGAAGCCAGCCGCCAGGTACAGTTTTTACTCTGCAGACCAGCAGAACTGTGGGCCCTGTAATATTTCCTATCAAACTCACATGTTTACCGAGGAAGTCAGAGTAATTGAATTTAGAAAAAAACGAGTTTCAAGTCAGACCTATTTATCCCCCTTGAAGGTTAAATCCAGTTGCTGGGCTTTTGTGTGAGCTCTGTCTGCAGAGTCTTTGCTCTGTCCTCAGAACGGCTGGGCTGAGAGGAGCGAACAATGACTGTTTTGAGGCTAAGTCATAGAGCATCTTCAAATCAATGACAAAGCACAAAAACCCTTTGCCAGAAAGAACTAGTTGTCCCCCAACATCCATTTTCTTCTTTTCTAGAACCATCTGTTTTCAGCGGGCCTATGGCTCCCTTTCCCAGCCTTCCTGCCCGCCTGCTCTGGCCGTTTACTGAGTGCGGCCCATGGAAGGCGCACACAGCAACGTGAGCCACTTACAGGTGTGCCCGTAAACTGTGTGTCTTATCCCCCCTTTCCCTTTGCGTCTTGTCCAGAGTGCAGACATGGCTGGATGACCCTGGATGACAGCGCCCTGGAGATGGGCGCAGTAGTCAGATTGAAGGGGTCTGGTCCCCGGGCACTCTGGAGCCACCAAGCCAGCCTGGACTGACTATGGCCACATTGTTGTGCAAGAGAGAAGTAGATGCCTCCCTTATTTAAGCCACTGTTACTCTGGATTCCTATTCACAGCAATTGCATCTAGATCCTCATTTAAACTTCTTTCATTTGAAAGTTGACTGTGTACAATTGGAGAATAAAGGTGTACAAACAAACCACCTTAAGGTTTTGGCACCTGTTTGGATTTGCTGTGTTGGACGTTCCTTCCGTCACGAGAGGGAGGAATGAAAGGTTTTCGAAAGCCCTGCCAGTGTGCAATGAGTTTTGAAAACTCACCATCCTGGGAAGCACCCCCGCCCCCTGGATGCTTTCCCACTTTGCCCCTCCTCTCAGTCTTTATCATTTATCCCTGCTGAGGAGTTTACCATCTCTTGCTGGATTGAAATGCAAACTCCAAGAGGATGAGGGCTTTCTGCTCACTGACTATCCCCACACCACAAAGGGTACATCGCCAATAATAGGTGCTCAATAAATGCTGACTGACTTAGTATTCATAGAGCTCAAACTTTGTCTCCTGGCTTTGGGGCTCATTGCTCTCTTCCCTCAGTGCAGTCTGTACAGTCATTTTTCTTAATCTTGCCATCACGCAGATCCTACCACCCAAGCCTGCCCTTCACCCCAGCCTGTCATTGGCTCCCTGCAGGATAGAGCCTACAGTCCTTGAGTTATGACATATGGGGTCCCAGGTCCTCCTGCACGAGGCCCTGGGCCACAGGCACAGTCCCTGGTATGCCTGGCAGCTCCCAGGCCATTGTGCCCTTTCCTACCCCACACTGGTGCAGGTGTTGCTGCCTTTTCTTGCAGTGCCATTCTCAGCTCTTTCACCTGCTGAACTCCTCCTCCAGGACTCAGCCCTTGCTGACCTCTTCCCACCCACCCCTGCCCAGCAGAGCGGGCCCTCCATGCCTGGCTTTCCCATAACATAGTCACATATCCACTGCAAGGTTTTCTTCTACCAAAGTCACCTCTTTGGAGTTTGCCCAACTGTCACCATGGCTGCCTGAGGGCAGAGCCCAGGTTACCTTCCCTTTAACTTCCAGCCCCCAGATCAGAGTAGACATCAGTGAAAGTGACAAATGAGTCAAGGAACTCTGATTTTATCCTGTCTTGTAACCTTGAATAAGTCATTTCCCATATCCATCTGGCCTCAGGTCCTGTGTGTGTGAAATGGAGGTAATAACAGTCCGCTGCTCATCTCATCTGGGCTTTGTAAGCATGGAGGGAATGTGCATGGACAGATGTCACCTTGGGCTGGTGTGGATGCAAACGCCAGTTCTCCAGGCTGGCATACTGGGATGGCTTCTGAGCCACTCCCAACAAATACGATGAATTCTGACACTGAACCAGCTGAACTGCCCAGAAGATGGGCTTCATTTATTTATACCAATACTTAATAAAGCACTTACTGTGTGCCAGACACTGGTTAAATATTTTACAATATTATCTCATTTAACCATCTGCCACTCTCTTCAGTAGGTTCTTTTCTCATCTCCATTTTATAGATGGGGAGCTGAGGAGAGGTTGAAACATTGCTTGAAGGGAGAATTAGTGAATGGAGGGACAGAAGTCTGAACACAGGCAATCCAGCTCTGCTGTCCAGGCTCGTAACCTTTGCACCTACTATCTTTCCAAAGACAGCAATGGCCCGAGGGCTGGAGGCGTGGACATGGCAAATGTGCGGGGCGGTCACAATTGTGATTTTTATTTGGCATCAGAGGAGAACACAGAAACCCCAGACAGAGGCCTGTGTGCTGTCCAGAGGGTACCCTACAGACGCAGTGCGATTTCACAGTAATAAATGCAGACCTCTTAATCAGGTGATCTGACAACTGCGCCATTTGTCAGGGAAATTATGCCCCTCCAGAAGCGATTGTGGGGAGAATAAGAAAAACAAATGAGTCGGGAGTATGTCAGAGCTGATAAGCCTCAGGGACATGGCTGAAACACAGTGAGGACAGGCTTCTTAAAAGCACTTGCTGGCAGAGCTATTGGGACCCGTTTCATAGGCATCCATCACCAGAGAATTGCGACTGTCCCAGCTCTTGCCCAGTGCTGGTTGCAGGCCCGCATCTCCAGCTCCTACCTGGCTGGTTGACCCAGACCTCCATTACTGTAATGACTGGCATAAGGTGGATGCCTAATAAGGCTCAGATAATTCCTGAGGGCTCTGTGGGTGAACAAAGAAGAGGGTGAGGCCGTTGCAACTCGGGCAGGGCTTGCTGAAGCGCCAGAAGACAGAGTGAGGGTCTGGCTCTGCCATGCAGCAGCAGCAAGGAGTAACCTCCCCAACATCAGCCCAGCATCTCACTGTTTCCAAGCACACACGTGTCTCTTGTTTTACCTACGTTCTGTACTTCTGCTCTCTGTGGAGACCCAGCATATGCTGGGCCCTTGGTGGCCACTGCCCTTGGACAGAAGTTTTATTCTTTGGGCCATTCCAGCTTTCCCTTCCCAGCTCAGCCAACCAAGCATGTTGCCCCAGTGCGAGCAGCTGTGTTCCCTCTGAGGTGCCATATTGAATGCCCAGGAACTTTGAGTCAGATGGGAGGGGATAGGGCTTGTCATCTCAAAGCTAGATTTCTACAGAAAACCAATATGACCATCCAGATGAGAGCTCATCGCTGGAGAGCTGCTGAGTCCCCAGGGGCAGGTTCCTGACACCAGAGGCACTTTTGCCCTTGCCCTTTGAAAATTGGAACTGTATGTATCTGTCACAGCTGCTTGGTTGACCTTGCTAGGGCTGGACAGGCCCTGCACACTTGGTCAAGTGTTCGATGCTGTCAACCAACTATTTGTGAGAGAAGAATTTATAGGCTCTTTGGAACAGGCCCTCTGACTGCAGACTAAAGCTACGTGGCTGTCATTTAAATCTTGTCACAAATATATCTCAATCTCTGGAGCCTCTCTTTGGGAAGAAGCAGGATGCCTAATAAAACAATGAATAATAATTTGGGGATGTTCATTATTTACAGCTGCCCCGGGTCATCTGTAAATTATGCAGCCCTCAATTACCCCTGGCTTCTTCCTAGCATAGAACCATCTCTCCAGACTGCCATCACTGTGGGTGAGATCTGTGCACCAGCTAATTGTACCATGAGGGCAGTTTCCTATTTCTTGAAATGCTTCATGTCCCCTGGTTGGATGCTTATATTCCACAAACGCAGTATCTCAGTGATGGGTCCTTGGATACTTGGAGGCAGAAAGACAGACCAAGGGTTAGGCTTGACACAGAGAGTATGTGCTGCTCTCTGCTGAGCATCAGAGAAAGCAAGCGTCCCTTCAATGGGTACTTGGGGCAGAGACTGTTCAAGTCTTGGCTGCAGCAGCGGCTGGGTGAAGGAGAAGGTCAGGGTCAGTGGTTGCCTCTCTGTGTCTGAGAAGCACGGGGTGGTTGACAAGCAACAAGTGAGAGAAGGGTGGTGGGTTGAATCACCTCTCAGTGACATGCAACCAAGAAGTGGGGTTGGGGTGCAAGCTCTGGCTCCTTGCAAATGCTATCTCCTCTGCAACCACCCTGGTTGACCTGGGAGGGTGGGTGGGAGGAGAGCGCAGGTGGGGGTGCCGGCAGCAGCTGGCCAGGCTACTGCCTTTTGCTTACGTGTCACTTTCAGCCTCGCACTTGGCAAGTAACTGCAAACAAGACCTTCCCCTAACGCGGAGCTTAATGATCCCTTTAATGCCTGAGCCGTAGCATCGCTTCTCTCTCTCGCCTGTTCCCTGTCAGCCATGGGGCATTAAACCAGTGATAAAAATGCCTTTTTGGTATGGTCCACAAACTCACCAAGAGGCTCCTGGTAGCAGTATAGCCATCCAGCATGAAATCAAGAGGCAATCACAGTGGACATGGCAAGATGAGCTTTGAGCAGGGGCAATTAGTGGAGCCCACGTCCTGGGTCCCGTCCTTCACCATCTCCTTGCACCCGCGCCCACTGCCCCAGCCCCGGCAGGGAGGGCTCCCGCCGAGGGTCCCGTAGCCCAAGTCCAGTTCTAAAGTCAGTGCTTTTCCTTTCTCATCGGCATTTGGGGTAGTGGAAGATGCTTCATCATGTCTTTAATCCAATTGAACACAGCATTCCTGACCCACATGGCCCCTGGGAACAAATGTCCTTTGGTTCTGTTTTCAACCCAGAAAGTAGAAAACACAGAAGAGAAAAAAGGAAAGGAAATGCCCAGTTATGAATATGCATTAACGCAATGCTGTGTTTGGAGGGGGAAGCAGAAGCCATTTATTTTAAGCAAATCGGATCTTGATGCATGACCCGCGAACGCGCCGACTTTTCTCTCACGCAAGCATGCTGGGCAAGCTTGATTTATACGGTGTGGCTGTGAGTTTTTTTCCCAATTAAAAATGAACCGAGAAAAATCATTAATTTAACTACTGTATATTAAATTTGCATTAAAGCATCCGTTTGTCTATATTTATATGTGAGTTATCGAAAATGTGAGCTCATGAATTCTAATTTTTAAGATCACATGCCAAATATTGAAGATAAATTTTATTTATTTCTGCAATTAATTCTATGAGAACAAATAGCTCTAATTTAGGGGATGGCAGATGTAACTGTCCGCTGGTGCCCTCCCCGCACAACACATGTAACATTCATCTTTCCTCATTAAGTTTCTGCTGTGCCTGGTCTCAAAATATGCAAACCTTGGTCGCCTTTCTGTACTGCGTGCTTCCACCCACCCTGAGCAGACACGCCTAGAAAGTACTTGGGAAAATATGGACCGTGTCAAATACCCTTTTTCCGCTTCTCTGTGATGTGCAAAGGCTTCGGCCGTTCCCCAAAGGCTAAGCAAACATTTCTTCAAAGCTTATCTTGACATTAGCCACTTAGGTGGAGGACTTGGTGGCTTTTCTCTTGGGCCACTGCCCCCACACAGACCTTAACATCAATATATGGAT
This sequence comes from Miniopterus natalensis, assembly GCF_054644295.1. Classification (NCBI taxonomy): domain Eukaryota; kingdom Metazoa; phylum Chordata; class Mammalia; order Chiroptera; family Miniopteridae; genus Miniopterus; species Miniopterus natalensis. The sequence goes on from NC_142084.1 coordinate 21,769,266, forward strand.
TGTAAGGAAGGGAAGCTGTGGCCAAGCCTCTCCACCTGAGCACTAGCACATCTGGTTAAATTTAGAATTTGCAACCCCCATTCTCCCTCTGCCGGAGCCCTCCCACCCCCTACCCGCACCCCAACCTTTCCTGGGCTGAGCAGTACATGGTGAGTATTAGAGGCTGCAGGGTGGCTAGCACCAGTCAGGGCTCAGTGTTTCTCAGGGCACACGGGCTCAGGTCTCCAGGTGTATGGCTGCAGTGACAAATGGCGCCCGCTTGGGTTCTCAGAAGCCCTGCCCCAGGGCAGTCAGAGCTGTTTGTCACCATCAGGTGTATATAATGGGGCAGTGTGTTTACTGTAAATGCTTTCTTTTGGTAGATGGCTACACATATCACCAGCACTGGTGTTTAGGACGTAAGTAGTTTGCATACCCGTTGGGTTACACATGGGGCTTATGCTAGTTTTAGCCATTAATTCAAGGCAGTCCCTGCCCTCAGGAGCAAAACAGGCAATGGCAATGCAGTGTGATGGGCACTGTGACCAAGGCCAGATTAGGGGCGCTGGGAGCAACAGCTGCATGACCCTCGCTCCGGCTTGGGAGGCTCCCAACTGATTGGGTGGCTGAGCTCACATTTGTGCCCTGAAGGGTCCATTCTGATAGCTGTCATGTCTGTATGAGGGGGTGAATTGCTACATCCTGTCACCTCCAGACACAGTGCTGTAGTTGGTGCCATCCTTAGGCAGAAGATGAGGGTTGGGCCAGAGGAGCAGTGCCATGCAGGGATGCCTTCCACTGTACCACAAAGTACAGAGAGCCCCACTGACCAAGTGTCCCCTCTGCAAGCAGAGCTGAGGCCTCTCGTGCCATGCCACCAATGACCCATTTGCAAGAGTCGCTTTCTCCTTGTCAGGAGCTCTTTTCCTGAGCGTGGCTTACTGGTCTCATCCTCTGGGCCAATTCAAGGGCAGCTGCAAGCGTAGCCCTGAACTTGGCCTCCTCTGCAGCCAGGGGATGGCTTCCAGCAGTCTCTTCTATACGAGAGGAACCCAGGGCTGAGTCTGGAATGTTGGATCTTTCAGAGACCAGGCCCACCTTGCTGGGGGTCAGGGGTCATTAGGGAAACAGCCGCTCTTCCACCACAGATGCTTCCAGCAGCTGGAGTTTCCCCTGGCCTTGCTCCTCTCCCAGGGAGGCTCCAGATCCCTTTTGATTAGCAGCCTTTCTAAAATCACATTTTGTAACAATCAGCCCCAGGAACATGCAAGTCAAGTACATCACATTATCAATGACAATTGTCATGCAAGGTTTTTTTCCCCCTTTCCCCTCAGTAACAGAATGATCAGACAGTCTCTCTTTGATTTTCAAAGAGTGGATCACTCTTATATTTGGCTCTAGAATACATTAACACATCAGAGACTCAGTGGGGGCCGCAGCCCAGTCCTTCTGGTGGCTCCAGATGCGAAGCATCTGACTCAGGGCTGTTGGAGTCGGGAAGGGCTGTGAAGATCACCTGTTATTTCTCTGAGGGTAGAGAACATATGCCTGTGTGGTGGGGGTTCACCCTGCTTCACTAATTACCCCTGTCCCGGCCTCACATCATCTGGGGGAAGCAGGGGTGGGGGTGACCACTTGCCACAGCCTGTCCAGGATCTGCCCTTCCTGGAAAGCTGGGCATCTGGAGACAAAGCCAGAAGGAGGCCAAGGTTGGGGTTGGTGCCAGCCTGGCCCCTGGACACCTCTACCTCCTGCACTTGCCCCTGTCCAGGAGACTGATGCTGACCACTAAGTGCAAATCATCGGGACACAGGAATTACTTTAGGAAGATAGCCTGTCACACCCATGGGGGATATGCCCGTGTGGAGCTCACTTCTGCCTGCCCTGGGTGCCCTTGCCTTGTTCAGATACAGGCCTCAGTAAAGAGGCCACAGCACCCAATGGGGAAGGGCTCTGGCTCTAGAGTCCCATAGATCTTGGTTCAGTTCTGACTCTGCCCATGACTAGCAGCATTGCCTTGAGCAAGCCGTTTCCTTTGCTGTGCCTCAGTTTCTTTACCTGTAAAATTGGGGTGATGGACAGCATCTCTCTTGAGGGTAACAGGAGGTAATGCACGTAATGTCATTAGCATAGTGGCTGTTGTGATGTCACTATTTATTCTGCTGTAGCCAGATTACTGCACAGACTTTGTGTTCACCCCTCCTCTTAGCCAGAAGTTGGGTCAGAGTACCTGTAAGGAGAGGCCTTCTCCTGTGGGGATGATAGAGGTTTTCATTTGATGAATATGCATTGAGGACTCAATGGAAGTCAAGCTCACTGTAATCATGAGCTGTTTCTTGCCCTCAGTGAGATCCTCGATGAGTAAAGGAAATCAGGGACCGATTGGATAATCCACTAAGAAGTAATAGGACCACCTATTATGGGAACCCTGGACAGGGAGTGCTTGCTTTATGTTAAGAGGAACCTAAAGAAGTCTGCCTGGAGGAGGTGACAATGAAGCAGGGCTGGAAGGATGAGGTCTATCCACTTGGGGAGATCCAGTGTTTGGAGCTTCACTTATGGCCCCCACACTCATGTGTTACACATCTGGTAGAAATCCTTGGTTTACAGACATCTCTCTTTCCTTAGCTGCATATTTCTGGGGGTACGGGGAAGATAGTATGCTGTTTGTGTATATCCAGAATTCAGTACAAGGCCTCATAGTAGGACTCAGTAGTGTTGAATAAACAAATGAATGAAAATGTGAATGAATGAATGAATGAATGAATGAATGAATGAGAAGACATGAAAAAATGTGCTATTTTGTGAAATGCAATCTGGGATTTATTATATGGACTTAAGGAGCCAACAGAAATTTTTGGAAATGATTATGATTTATGGAAATGATTATGATTTATGGAATCAAAATAAGAGACCTACCTGCCACTCTGACATCCCAGCTCATCTCACTGTCTTGCCTTTTCAGAGTTTTATTAGAGTCCTGTCCATAACTAAACATATATCTTGCCTAGTTGCAGTCACCATGGGGCAGACTACTTGGGAGGTCTGGGGTAGGGAACTACCTGGTTGGAGGGAGAGGAGGGTAGGGTGCTCAGAGGTGGAGACGAGGGGCTGTTGCCATAGTCCAGGGAGGTGGGAGCTGGGATCTGGGGTCAGTGGGGCTGCATGCAGAGAGCTCTTGCAGAGAAGAGCTGCTCCCACCCACAGAGGACCTGAGCAGAGGCCTACTTTGAAACAGGCACTGACTATAGCCCTTTTGCAGGCGCTCAGAGAGTTGAAGAATTTCTATGTCAGGCCTGGATTTAATTCAGCCACTTTCTAGCTCTCTGAGCCTGTGTTACCTTTTAGCTGCCCAAAGTGATGGGCCCATCTTCTGGGACTTCTCAAGTGTCTAGGTACCCAGGTTGCTGGGAAAATCCTCAAGACCAGCATCTAGTCCTCAGATGCTCAAAGGATCACAATTCCCACTCTGCTGAAAGGAGTGACTATGGCAGGCCTGAGACTGCCGTTCTTAGAAAATTCTGCTGGTGAGACTGTGCTTGGCTGGCATCTGGGAACTTGGCTGGGAAGTTCCCTGCACTGACACGAAACTCACTAAATGATAAAGGTGACTCCCTGTGCCTAGACTGCTTGTACACTGTGGTTTGTGCTGGAATTTGGGTACATGCTAGACAGAGGGTGTCTGTGTGACCAGTCCCAAATAAAAACCTTGGCCTTAGTGAGCTTCCTTGGGCAGAAACATGTTGCTGCATTTTTTTTTTTGCTGGGGGAAGAGTGAGATCTGAGTGGCCTCTCGGGAGAGGGAGAGCCCGAGGAAGCCCGCACATGGATTCCTCCAGCCTCTGCCTGGGTCCAGCATCTAGCCTTACTATTTCACTGTAATAAATCCTACCTTGGCATACACTCTATGCTGAGTGTGCTAGTGAATCTCTCAACTGGGGAGCGGTCTTGGGGCCATCCAACAGACCCACTGTCACCAGCCTCTCCACTTAAGGACTAGCAGTCTGCCTCACACTCACTTCTGTTCCCTCTTCCCTTTACCTGGGCCACACCCAACTACCCAGCTGGGTCTGACTGCCCAAGGCCAGTTTGATGGTGCCACGAGTGAGGCCAGACAAAATTTGTCTCACAGAAGAAAGTGTTAATAATAATAATAACTGCATAGTAGCAGCCACCGGTTATTGGGCACTTCTTTTTGAAAAGCATGATGCCAAACTTTGCCTCCAAACTGCAAAAGCCAATTGTCAATTCTCTGCCCTTGCTTTCTGCAGCCTCTGAATAGCATTTGGTAAAGTCAGTCACAGCTTCCATCGGACCAGTCCGGATCCAGGAGAACAGAAACCACACCAGAGTGTTGTGTGTGCTCTGTTTCACTGATCATAACTACACAAGGCGATACTACCCCCAGCGCTGGGAACAAGGGACAAGATTCAGGTTATGTGAGCGCAGAAGCTTGGAGGATGGTCCTGTGGAGCTGGGGAGAGGGCACTCATGGGGGACACTGCCCAAGAGGTGTTGGAATCACGTGCCACTACCAAGGCGAAGGCCATTGCTGGGGCGAGGATGGCAAGAACAACAGTCTCCCCTCCAGCCTTTTTGCTTCCCTCTAGTGCCACTCCAGGCAAACCCAAGCAGGAATCCAGGTGGCAAGGGAGAACTGTTGTCTCAAGTCCTAGTGCTGGCATCACAGGGCAGAATACAGGATGGAGGGGTGGCAGCTGACAGTCAGTCAACAGCTTACCCTGGAGCAGTCCACCCCTTTGCTATTCAGCATTCATGAGCACCCATCAAACACGTATATGAACTTTTATACAACTGTGTGTTCACCTAACAAGATGCAACTATCCTTTGGACAAGTGAAGGCGCTCTCGTCCTAGAAAGGGGAGACACAAAAGCTCAACATCCCTATATCCACACCTGGTGAAGCTAACGATTTCTTTATTTCAGTTGCGGTAATGCAAAGACTAAATTTTGAAGTTAATCACTGCCAATAATTCCTCATACAAAATACAGGAACCAGAAGCAGGAAAGGTGGGATTAGTTGCTATATATATAAGCAGGAGGGAAAACAGGCATGGCTGCTATCACCTGTGCCTCTGGAACTGGTCATCAGGCCAGAGTTGATACTTTAACGTTTCTCTTGCTGCCCTGAGTTCCCCTGGTTGGGATTCTTTACTGGGCTGGGGGCGGGGGTGGGGTGGGGGGAGTGGGGTTCTAAGTCTTCATTCCTGGAGGTCTTAGTCCACAATGGTCCTGCCTTTTGGTTGCAGTAGTTTTCCATTAACTTGGGGTGGACATGGAAGCACCAAGCGGTGCTCCAGAGAATCCACTGGGTTCCAGAGAGCCCTGCCCCTTCCATGCAGCTGCAACCTCTTGGCAAGGAGCACCAGTAACCCCAGGACAGCTGGCCTCTGTCAGTTCATTTGTAGGAGAAGCCCCTTGGCTGGGGAGCTGTCCTGGCTTCCAATTTGGTGGCATCATTTTTGTGCCTCCTGGTGGGCCTTCTTCCCTTGAATAGCAAGACCTCTGAGCCAACAGAGATTAACGTTGCAAGGATGGAAAGAAAAAATTCTGTGAGTGGGTTATTAGATGTAATGAGAGGAGCCACTCTCACTCCTGCCCCTGATTCCAGACCCCTGTGCTCTGGCTCCGGGGACAATAGTGCCATGGGTATTGGTTGCTGGCTCAGAGCATATACAGCATCCTGCACGTCAGGATTCCACCCTTTCTAGGTGCTGTCATAACTGAAGCCATCACTCTCAGGTTTTGTTTTTTTTTACAGCTGGGAACAGTTCCAGGTTCTTCTTCTTCTTTTTAAAGTATATCTTTATTGATTTCCAACAAAAGGAGAGAGAGAAAGAGATAGAAACATCAATGATGAGAGAGTCATTGATCGGCTGCCTCCTGCACGCCCCTGACTGGGGATCGAGCCCACAACCTGGGCATGTGCCCTGATGAGAATCGAACCGCGATCTCCTGGATCCTAGGTCGATGCTCAACCACCGAGCCACACCCAGCTGGGCCACTCTCAGTTTTTTACTTTCTGTCGCCACGACATGAACCCCGTGCCCCTAACCCACCCTGCTACTTCATCTCAGTTGGCTTGGCTGGCTCCCTCTCTTCTCACCAGCCTTCGATTATTGACTTAGCCAGTCCTTAATCCTTAGTTCTATTTTCTTTTATAGCTGCCTTCCCTCTCCAGGTGATCTCATGTAGTTTTAGGGCTTAAACACCTACTATACAGTGATGATTCCCAAATTTAGATTTCTAGGCTTGACTTCTCCTGAAATCCAAACTCATATATCCAACCATCTTCTCAGTAGCTCCCCTTGAGCATCTCAACATGAGCATGTTCAAACTGAGCCCTTGGTCCCCTCCTCTGGACACATGCATGCCGACCCCCCTGTGCTCGCGCAGGGACCTGCTCTTCCCCCAGGCTTTCCCCTGCCAGCCCCTGGGACCCACCCGCGTACCGTTGCTGCTCAGGTCTATAATTTTGGGATTATGCTTGCTTGTTTTCTTTTTCCTATGCTTCTCCTCCAAGCCCTCAGCAAATTCTATCATCTTCACCTTCAAAATAAATCCAGAATCTGACTAGTTCCTGGTGTTCTACTGCCAACCCCCCTCCCAAGCCATCATTATCTTTTGTTTGAATCATTTATTACAACAGCCCTCTAACTGGTCTCCCACTTCTGCCTCCCTAGAGTTTATTCTCAACACAGTAGCCAGGGTGATCCTTTTAAAATGTTTCTTCACAGTACTTAATGCTACCCAGCATAATCTATAATCATTTGTTTATTACCTGCCTCCTTGCATTCAAATATAAGCTCCATGGGATAGGGACTTTATTGGTTTGCTCACTACTGTCTTCTCAGCATCTACAATATTTCCTGGCACATTATGGGCTTTTGGTAGTTATTTGTTGAAGGGATAAGTAAATAAACACAACATCTTAATCCTCACAATAACCCTTTGTTTGAGGACATTAAAACTCAGAGAGATTAAGTAACTTGACCAAGTCAATGAGCTATTAAGTGACAGATTCAGGATTTAAATTCTCTCTGGAGTCCAAAGTTGTAGATCTTAATGCTCTGCTAGACTCTGCCAGGTTTGTGTTCACTTTCTAGGCTGCTCAGGCCTGGAGAAGATAGTTTCCTCGGATCAGATATTGTGTAAATCTCCATTTATGAAACTATTCACTGGCAGGATCATTTCCCAAGCCTTTGCTCAGTGTCTCCAGTGGATGGGATCTGCTTTGCTCCTGAACTTGATGGTCTTTTCTGCCTTCGACATTTCTGGCCTCTATGTGCGTCCCCCTTGTCTAAGGCAAAGTGCAGTAGAGACCTTAGATGTCGCTAATGTGCTGTCATGTGGGCAGAGGGGTCAAGGCGTTCCTGATTCTATAGCCACATCTCCACAGCGGCCAAATCAAGGCCACGCTGCCCAGATCCCAGGGAATTGAGCTACATGACCTCCAGGACTCGGGAATTGGGTCTCTAGATTTGCCTCCCTGGGAAAGAGTCTTAGCAGAAGAATCTTTATTCAAGGAAAAAGTAAATGTTTTATGGTTAAAGACTGACGGGTGTGAGGATGATTCTCTATTTGAGGATTTCAGCTTTTAAACAGAGGCACAATTTGTCAATTTTGGTTTCAGTTTTACAAGCATGATCTTTTCCGAAGACTAAATTTGTGTGAGCACGAATGTCCTAATGAAACATGACATTTTCCTCTATTAAATGCACCTTCTCTGGGGAAGGGCTCCAAAGAGTTCATAAACTTCTCCTGGCATTTGGAGAAGTACATTATATCTGTAAATGTTTGAAAGCAGGACTGCAGCCCTCATGGTGGAAAAGTACTCAGAGTAATTTAAATTATTAGCACCAAGAGACTAAACAGAATTCTGAATTAGGCAAGAGAAGTAAAGGGACACTCGTGTATTTTTCCCCCTTACAGTGTCTGATAAGGGGCTGGCTTGCAAATGTAAGAAATTTCCATTTTGACAATGTTCGAAATTTAATTTTCAGGCTGACACAAACTTGACTCAATTTTATTCTAAGAAGCCCAAAAGAACAATCTATTTCTTAAAAACATCTGAGTCTGTAGCTTTAGTCCAAGTAAAAAACTCCTGGTGTCCTTTCATCTCTATGTGATAGAAAATTGGCAATATTAATACTAATGTTTTCTGCTGTAAGCCCAAATTGGTTATTAGCCAACTCTTTCTAAGGCTGAGGCAAAGGCTTTTCTAAGAAAAAATAAAAATGCGAGGAGAACAGTTACATTTCAAAGCATTTTTGAAGAACTGGAATCTTGAAAGGAGAAACTAATTAATAAAAAGTCTTGTTAAAAGCAGGATTATTTTCAGAGAGCTAAGAATACATGGAATTTAAAGTGTTCTTAACAAAAGGTATTGTTAGGAGGTTTCTCCAGCTATCTGAAAGTGATTGAAAAGTAACCAGAAAAACCCCAGAAGCAGTGTTAGTCCATGGGGTGACAAGATAGCAGAAAAAGTAAACCTTGTTTTTTCATACTAATTTCAGTGCTAGGATTTAAAAAAATCCATAGGACAAGATATTTCTTTGTGAACAAATATGATGAGCAGATATTAATCCCCTCAGCCACTATTGTATGTTGCTTGGTCTCTAAAATACCTCATATCCTCTATGCCAGTAGACATGAAACATTCTGTTTAATTCATTCATTCATTTGAGGGTCCCCCTGGGGCCTGGTCATGGCATCTGGGGTGGAGAGGGATGGTGCCTGCATGGGGAAGTCACCAAGTGCTGAGCCCAGGAGCATCCCTGCTGGTCCTAGGGCCTGTCAGACAGCCCCACTGACTGCAATCCTGCCAGGCCCTGAGGCCAGGCCACAGGGCTCCCCACTGCCGAGGCGTCAGGAGTGAGGGACAACTCCTTCCTGACTCTCTGCAGTCCCTTGAGAAGTTCAGTGAGATCTCCTCAAGTGAGATAAGAAGGTTCTTCTCACTGACCCCCAACTTCTGTGTATTCCTCATTTTTGCGTACCCCAAATCCCAGCCAACTTAGAGGATGGTGAGGGGCTTATTTGCATGCTAGCCTCTAGGGGTTAAATCTCAGGTCCTGAGGCCAGACCTGGTAAAGGGCTCTCACTTTGCCCAGGCCTGCAGGTGCCTATAACCCTCTCTTCCCTGCCACCAGCTCTGCACGTGCTGGGCATTGACAGTAACGAGCCCTACCACTGACACAGCACATCCTCATTCGATCCGCAGAAACACTCCTGTGAGTCACTGGCATTAGCCTTCTTTAGGGGGGAAATTGAGAGCAGGAGGTGAGTGGCTTGCAAGCACCTGAGGTCCAGACTTGTCTGACCCACGCCCTGCTGCCACCACCTGGGTTGCAATGAATGGTGGTTTTGGAACCAGTGACTTCCCCTCACTCTTTCACATTGGGATGGGAGACATTGGCAACAAATATTACTTAAGTGTCAATTTAAAAACGTATTTCCCACATTTGAAATGATTCCACGTTCCCATTTCCATACCAAGCTCTTTCTCATATTAGATCCTTTGTGCAGGCTGTTCCTTCCGCCTTGGTGCTTACCCTTCAGGACTCATAGAAAGACTGCTTATCATTCAGGTCTCCACTTAAATGTCAAGCCTAGAGGCCTTCATAGATTGCCCCCTCGCCCCCCGAATCACAACCTGGCTTTTAAGTTTGCGACTCCATTGTCTGTGTCACCATTAGAAGGCAATCTCCAGGAGTGCTGGTCCACTGCAGGAAGTCCGCTATCTAGACTAGGGCCTGAACATCGCACAAAATCAATCAATGTGCGTTGAATAGATTTCTTGGCTAAATTAATGATTTTGTTATTATAACGAGAACTCTGCCAGCTTATGTCGAGAAGAATATTCCATTTTCTACCCTGATGTTTATGAGCAGGTTCCTTTGCCTTTGCCCACATAGCTCATGTGATTGCTCTGATTGTATTCAGCTTGCATTTATTGAGCACCTACTGTGTGCCTGGCATGGCATTCTGACGTGTACCATCTGTGATCTCCAGGCAGCAGAGCGAGAAAAGTCTCTGCCATTTCACATCCATATGGTTTTCATTAACTGTCTCTCTCCCCCCCTCCCCCCCCCCACACACGGAGAGAACTTTGGTCTTTCCTGCTTCATTCTCTATGTGATTTATCAAGATTTCTTTTGTCTTCATGAGATCTGAATTAATAAAGTTTTGCTTTCTTTATTGATTTTTTTTTTAGAGAGAGAGGAGAGTTGAGAGAGAAACATTGATTGATTTGTTGTCCCACTTATTTATGCACTCATTGGTTGATTCTTGTATGTGCCCTGGGAATCGAACCCGCAACCTTGGCATATTGGGACGACATTCTAACCAACTAAGCTACCTGACCAGGGCTGGCTCGCTTTCTTTCTTTCTTTCTTTCTTTCTTTCTTTCTTTCTTTCTTTCTTTCTTTCTTTCTTTCTTTCTTTCTTTCTTTCTTTCTTTCTTTCTTTCTTTCTTCCTTCCTTCCTTCCTTCCTTCCTTCCTTCCTTCCTTCCTTCCTTCCTTCCTTCCTTCCTTCCTTCCTTCCTTCCTTCCTTCCTTCCTTCCTTCCTTCCTTCTTTCTTTCTTTCTTTCTTTCTTTCTTTCTTTCTTTCTTTCTTTCTCTTAAAATGTAGAGACTCTTTCCCTCTCCTGATTACTTTGTGTGAAGGGTGGATCCTGTTGATTACCAATAGTATTAGAAATTATAACACTAACACCCCCATTTATCTGAAGGCCACAATTGCAGTGACCCCTATCATTAATACAGCTGAAAGTTTTGACGTAGGTGGTGGGAAATACCTGTTGGAGGGGCACATTGTTGTCATAGAGCTGATGTGTTTTTCTTAGAGGAAAGGTACAATACCCCGAGTATCGAGATTATGGCGTATGATAGAGGCAGCTGTCCATGAACATCAGTGTGTGAGCCCTTCACTCACAGAGGGACCCTCAGATGGCATAGCCATGCTGGTGCAGGCTGTCACCCTTTCTATGGCGGGAGCCTTGTTGCTGTATCACTGCCTTGCACTGCAATTATTGTTATAATGATTATCAGATCATCACGGAAGTTTAATTATGTTCCCAAGATGCTTATTGAGGCACGAATAATAAGAATTGTATTGTAGAAAAAGTATAGTAAAAACACAGACAGAGAAGTAAACTCTGTCACTGAGAGGAGCTTGGAGAGTTTGATCTTGCCCGCCCATTTTCTTGTTATCTTTGTCCCTCTTTTCCAGCCCTTATCAAACTTGGCCTTGGATTATGGCCCCTTTTACTTGTCTGTTCCTCCCTCACTAGAATGTGAGTTCCTGGAGCCTGAGAAGATGTTTTATTTATTTCCTGGTCATTGCTCTGTGTACAGAATAGGTCCAAGATAAGCATTTGTTGATTTGCATAAACTTAAAGCTTGGTACTGGAAAATCCGCTTAAATTAGAGAGTTCAAAGTCCAGGCAGATGAGTTGAATTTGAATTCACAGTTGCTGGTGGGCATCATGAGATGTCAGATTAAGGGCCTTGAGTTGATTAATCCAGTGATCTTGGTTATTGTTGAGTTGAAGAGTTTTGAGTGACAGGAGTGCTGAGAAGCCATCCTGTTTCATCTCACTTTAGGGGAGGAAGACCTAGCAGGGAGCAGCAGCCAGGGTAGCCTGGCCAGGAGGAGACATCCCTACCACGGGCGGGACCCTGGATGGTCCCATCTGGGTCCCATCTGCCCGGATGGCTGCTGAGACCCCTAAATCACAGAGAGAAGGACCGGAGGTACCACACCTATGCTCACGGCCATTCCTGTTGCCTTGCTTTGCCTCAGTTCTTCCAGATACCTTCAGAGGAGCAGAAGCCAGCTGTCTCCTCAGCTCCGGGCACAGCTCTGGAGGGCTGTGGCAGGAGGGCCTTCATGTCCCCACACCTCCCTAGATGCTTTGCCTTCCCTATGATCTCTGGACAGAACATTTGCGCCTCTGACCTCTGCTGCCTCAGTCGCATCGATTTGTTGTGTGTGCCTTTAATCTATCTCAGTGAGCACGGCTGGGCTTGTCCTTCAGACATGTCATTTCTTCACCCATTCATTTGTGAATAGAGCATGGTGTAGGGACCACACAGATATGAGCTGCAGCCCTGCTCAGCCACGGTATCGGTCAGGATGGGCTAGGCTGTGCTACTGGTGACTGTTAAACTAGGAGAGCAGAGAAGCTCCTCCTCACGGCACAGAAGTCCCTCTCGTTGCAATTGAAAGATGAGCGTGGGACATGGAGTGGGTGGGGCTGTAGTCCCGGGAGTAAACTCAGGTCCCCTGAGGCACTGAGACCCTCAGCATTATTGCTTAATCTGGGGCTTGCCTCCTTTGGACTTGCCTCGTCTCAGTTAAGGAGTGTGAGAGTGGATACTTGAGATAAGGTACTGACGGGATCCTTTACTGTTCCAGAGGCTCTGTGGGAACCTTGCTGAAGGGAGGCAGGGCGCCTAATGGGTCCTCAGCCACCCTGACAGTTGCTGTCAGGTGGAGCTGCTCAGAGGGCAGGGCACACTCCAGCCCTTCTTGGACCCCAGGCCATGCAGGACTGTCCCCTGGCTAAAGAATGACACGCTGCAGAGTTCGTGCTATCTCTCCATGAATCCACAGAAAGCACTGTCCTCCTGAGCACTTTTGTCTTCAGCAGAAGTAGATCAGGCTGTGAAGAGGCCCCTGGAGTGTGGGACCCTCATCTGCCCCTCCCACTCAACAGGAAGAGCTGGCCTGACTAATGACCCCCCCCCCCCGAATGCGTATTTGAAGGGGAGCCAGGGAGGTGTCAGCTGTATCTAGCCCTAGTGGGTGACCTCAGGCTGTTGAAGAAGCAATTTGGGAAAATGGTTTTTTCTGGTACTCCTAAAATCCTATCAGTGAGGCATCCAATTATGCCACCTATATGAGGCTCTAATTATTAAAATATCACGGATTGTGATGCTAATAGCAAATTTGATAAGTGGAAATGAATTTTTAATAACATAATTTGCCTTTTCCTTTTCATCTGATTCATTTTCTTTCTAGATGTCACTTCCTAAAAGCGAATGAGACTTGGGAACATTTCTTGCCCTTTCTGCTTGTGACATGTTTAGTTAGATTTCTTCGAATCAGGACTTGTTAGAGGTGTATGCCTGCCGAACACCGCTCATTTGTTTTAGTGGTGACGGACCCCAACCCCACGAATGGGTCCTCCTCTGGCAGCCTCATCTCCAGCTTGCATTCAGGACTCAGCCAGAGCTGGAGATGTCACTCAAGAGGAGCCCAAGTGTCCCCAAGCCCCGCCAGTGCCAGTCTTTGGCTACTGATGAAGTCACGTTAGCAGCAGAACCCAAATGTGCACAAGCCTGCCCACTCGGGCCCTTGACTGTTCCCAGATATTTTGGAAATTCCTTGGGCGTATCTCTCGGGCTCACAGACTAGTTTGTCCCTGCAGCTTGCTGAGCCTGTAGGACATGAAGCTGCATAGTGTCCGTGGCGAAGGGGAGATGTTGCTTCTCTCCTCTCCACGCACCTGTCTACAGGTGTGGTAGCATTTAGTCAGACAAAACCACATTTTTACTTACAACCCTCCCTTGAGAGGACAAAGGTGTTGGAGAAGGTCTGATTTACTCACAACCACATGGCTCTATTCAGAATCACCCTGCCCTCGGACCCTGCAGTTCTGTCTTCTCACTGGATACGTGGTCTCCCAGAGGTGCCTCAGTCCCTGATGTGACAGACTTGTGCTGACCCCACCCTGTCCCTAAAGGTGGCTGCTCTGACTCACCCTTGCCTTGAGCCCAGCTCAGGAGTTAATTCCAGTGTGTAGCATACAGCACACGGGCCCACTCTGACATTGAAAATCATGCTTAAAGTTAGGTCACAAGGTCAGTCCTATTGCAAGGAGCCCCTCGGCCAGGCATTAGTTTTCTCACCACAAATAAGTGAGTGAGAAGCATCATGACATGAAACCTGAGGATGAACCCCTAATTTATTCAAATGCACTGACTCACTACTGAATAGAATTTTGTCTATTCATTCAGCAAATATTTATTAAGTGTCTACTGTGTAGCAGGCACTGCTCTAAGTGAGTGGACATAGCAGTGAACAAGACAGATAAAAATCTCTGCCCTCGTGGAGTTTTTAGTCTAGTAGAAAAAAAGATATTAAACAAGCACAATGTAAAGTATGTCAGGTGATAAGTAATATGGAGAAAAATGCAGCAGGGAAGGGAGGGCAGGCTTGGGGCGAAGACACAGGACTGTACATGGCCAGGATGACTTGGAGCAAAGAATTGATGAGGAATCTTGCAGACACTGAGAAAGAGCATTTGAGGCATAGGAACAGCCAGTGCAAAGGTCCTGAGGTGGAAACAGGCCTGTGAGGAACAACCTCACTCAGCTGGAGCTCAATGAGTCAGGGGAGAGCCACAGGAGATTGGGCCAAGGAGAGTTTTCTAGGCCATTTTGAGGATTTTGCTTGAATGCTGGGTGATATGGGAGGCCACAGAGGGTTCAGAGAACTAAAGTGACATGATCCTCTTTATGTTTTAAAAGAGTCTTTGTAGTTGAGGTGTTAAAATTAGGCTGTAGGAAGACAAAGCCAGAATCAGGGAGCAGACCATTGCAAAAATCTAGGCAGGCAATGATGGTGGCTGGGACCAGGGTGATAATGGTGGAGGTGCTAACAAAGGGTCACCTCCTGGACATATTTGAAGGTGGGGCCCACAGAACTTAGCCGATGCATCGCAAGTGGAATACGAGAGGAGCAGAATCAAGGATAACTGCAGGGCTTTTGCCCCGAGGAGCCAGAGCTCAATCTGCCTGTGTTGAGGTGGAGCAGTGGGGGAGGAGCAGGTCTGCAGGGGAGCAGGACTTAGGTTTTGGACATGCTCAGTATGCAGTGCCTGTGACACAGCCAAGTGCAGATATTAAATAGACAGTTGCCTGTGTCAGCCTGGAGCTCGAGTAGAGATGGAAGTTTGAGAACCATCAGCATTTCAGTGGTGGTTATGGCCAGGGGACTAGAATAGAATACAACTCAGATATCTGGGAGAAAATGATGCTTTAAAATACATCTGTGGCAACGTTTTTAGCAAGTAAGAGGTAACACTTGAGAAAACCCTTTCAGTATAGAAATAACTTTCTTAATTTCTATTCAGTTCCTTTGTCCAGTTGCGTGTTTTGATTCTGAAAGAAAGGGAAAGAAGTTTTCACTGTTAAGAAAGGGAGGTTAACATAGAATTGCTCCAAAATCAGATTCAAATTGTGATCTGCACTTGAGGAGTTTCAGGGGAAAACAGCCCAGGAAAACTGCATTGTGGGAGGAGGCTCTTCTGTGCAGCCATGAAGGGGAAAACACGGTGTTAGAGCTACCAGCGTTCTGGAAATAGATTTTTATATTTTTTTTAACCAGTGAACAGTTAAGAAAAAGCTTTTAACATTTTAAATATCCTTTAACCATGGATATTTATTTCTGTGAATTGATTTACATATAATTAGAATAACTACAGGTTTCAAGGGGAACCTACATCCTTAGTCTGAGCTGGAGAAATGCAGTATTGGAGGCTTTTCAGGGGTTAGGGAACAAGAAAAGCATCAGAGTTTAATTTCTTTTATAATTCACCAATATTTTCAAGGCTTCCAAACAGATTTTAAAAAGCAGCTATGGGGAGGTAGCACTTCTAGATTTTTCCATCAGTTTTCTAATTTAAGAAAAAAAATGTGCTTTATCCACTGAAATGATTCTTTGCATTGAAGAAGCTATAACATGAATTTCATAATAGTGTAATATAATGGCTGAGCAGCTTGGCTGGTTCACCTGCAGAGGAGACCCTGATGGATCTTTCTTTCTTTTTTCAATTGGGGAGAGATATGATATGTAGGACACTCCCATGCCCAACTTTCCTATGGGGACTTTGGCAAGTATTGAACATTGAGGTCGGGGCCAGCGGCAGCACCACCTCTGAGCCACCATAGTCCTGAGGGTCCAGGGGTGCACTGCTCTCGGATTCTGAGGGACCCCACTCTGCAGGCGTCGAGAAGAGTTGCCTCCCTGGGACAGGCCCTGGAGCAGAGGGCCGTGCAGAGGGCCCGGCTCTGCTTCTTGCTCTGCGTTTCCTTGCTGATGGTGTTTTCAGATTTGGAATGCAGAGGAGGAAGAGACCCTTGAACCGCCCTCCGGTATGTGTCCCCGGTCAGCCAGGTGCTCCCAGGTTCAGCACACCTAACCCTTGACTTTGCTTCCAGAAGAGGCTTTCTGTGCTGTGCAGCCCAGTTCTTCTTTGGTCACAGAAATGAGGCTGCTTTCTCAGTCCAGCTTGCACACCAGAACAAACCTGGATCCCCGTGGCCACTAGCTCTACAGGGTGGTAGATCAAGGCGGAATGCAGGCTCTGAGAAAGCCGTCCTCAGGGGTTACCCCTGTGGCAGAGACGCCTGTGCCCACTGACCGTGCAGGTGGTCCCTGGTGTTTCTCAGGCCTTGCAGTGGGCCCGGTCTGTGCCTGGTTCTGGACAATGGCTTGTGGGTAAAAACAATGAGTGTCACTCTCAGTCCCAGGCATTTAAAAGTAGGCAAATGCCACCAGGAAAATTTAAATAACGATGAGGTACCACTACCAACCAAAATCCAAAACACTGACAACAGCAAATGCTGCCGACGATGTGGAGTAATAGGAACCCTCATTCACTGCTGGTGGGAACGCAAAATGGCACAGCCACTTTGGAAGGCAGCTCGGCAGTTTCTTATGAAACTAAGCATGCTTTAACCATGCGATCCAGCTGTCATGCTCCTTGGTATTTATGCAGAGGCACTGAAAATATGTCCACAGATATGTGCATAGGGATGTTGATAGCAGCTTTATTCATAACTGCTAAAACTTGGAAGCAGCCACAATGTCATCCAGTAGGTGAACGGGTAAATCGTGGTACATCCAGACAATGGAATATGACTGAGCACTAAAAACAAATGAGCTATCAAGCCATGAAAAGACATGGAGGAACTTTAAATGTAGATTCCTGAAATATGAAAAGGCTGCAGACTGTATGATTCCCAACTATGTGGCATTCTAGAAAAGGCAAAGCTATGAAGACAGTAAAAAGATCAGCGGTTGCCAGGGGTTGTGGGGGGAGAGATGACTACGTGGAACACAGGGAATTTTTAGGGCAGTGAAACTACTCTGAATGATACCATAATGGTGGCTACATGTCTTTATACAGTTGTCCAAACCCACAGAGTTACAACACCAAAAGTGAACCCTAGTGAAAACTATGGACTCTGGATGGAGATGACGTGGCAATGCAGGTTCCACTGCAACACAGGTACCACTGGTGGGGGAGCTGGTACTGGGGGACGCTGTGCCTGTGTGGGGGCAGGGGGTCTATGGGAGCTCTGTAATTCTTCCTCAACTTTGCTGTGAGTCTAAAACTGCCCTTAAAAAAAAAGCCTTAACAGAAAAGAGAGAAGGAAATGTGGGTGGAGGTCTTTACTCCCTTCTTTCTTTCTGCTCTGAAAGAGGTGAAGGGTTGATTCCTGTGTCACCATGAGATGTGGCCTGACCTAACCTCATGGTGACAAGAAATGCTCTTTCGTTGAGTCCAGCCACTGAGTTGTAAGGGCTTAGGTGTGACTGTAGCAGAGCAGGGCCTACCCTACCTAACACAGCTCCTTTCTGAAAGCACTCTCAGTCTCCACGGGGTCTTAGTCAGTGGTGTGGTTTGGACACACGCTTCAGACAAGGGCCTCATACTGCTTTGGGGCCATTACAACCCTAAGTGTTGGTGACGATTTTCTGAGCGGTGATGACCCGATGGGTGTTGGCGTCAGCCTCTTCGCTCTGGCCAGGGGGGTGCACGGGTATGTCAACGTGATTCAGTTTTCATAATGTGCATGAAATTAAATCGATCTCAACCCTCATCAAGGAGGCATGTTCTTTAGTAGAAAGAACAACAACCCGTATGCAATTGTGTGTACTGGGTCATCCTTCATGTACCGTTGAAGTGATTCATGATTCTCAAAGCTAATAAAACACCTTGCTGAAATAAAATGGTCTGCCCAAGCCAATAAAAACCCTGACAGAGTTACAGTATGACGTTTCCTAGGGAGCTATAACTATGATAGCTTGTTCATTGAGAACTAAGTACAAAACCAAACACAGACAAAGCTGCAAAGGAGAAATGAATCACTGTCCGGCGGAGTCTGTGCCAGGAGGCACTGCGAGGTTATAAAATGCATGGACTCTCAGTGTGAGAGGGCATCGAGCAGACAGCCAGGCTGGCTTCTCGCCTCGGGCGTGCCAGAGCCATCCTTCACCGGCTTCAGATGTCTACTGAGCTTCCCT
The DNA here is from genome assembly GCF_054644295.1 of Miniopterus natalensis. Taxonomy (NCBI): domain Eukaryota; kingdom Metazoa; phylum Chordata; class Mammalia; order Chiroptera; family Miniopteridae; genus Miniopterus; species Miniopterus natalensis. Next base: position 21,787,590 of record NC_142084.1, read on the forward strand.
TCTGCACCCACCTGGGCCAGGGTGTGTGGGGGCAGAGGAGCAGTAGCGGCAGCCTCTCTCTTAACAGGAAGACTGAAGATCTGCTGGGGAGATGAGATTTATTTGGGGGCATAATGTGCCACTGAAGAGTTAATAGTCTTAGGAAAGCAGATACATACTAAATGGAGTAAAAAAAATGGGAGGGGAGAGGGGGCTATATTGGGTCATATCTTCAGATCAGGGTCCCCCACTTCCAGTGTCCTCATTGTTGGTGTCGCCTTCTTAGAGTGGGATGGAGGCCCTTGATTGGGACCCCCTGTAGCACCCTGAATAGGTGGCCATTTAATGGACGTTCGAATATTTCCAGTGTTTGGGAACTTATTGCCTGTCAGAGAAGGTGTGTTGGGCAATTCCTTTTTTGAGGTGAAAGCTGCTTTCATCAGGCTTCCACTTACAGATGTGGGACCTGCCCTCAGGATTAATATAGTGCAGGTGTAACCTACCTCCCACACACCAGCCCTGCAGCTATTTGCTCACAGCAACCAGGCCATGTCTCCCACATGCACACCTGGCTCCACACTTCTCTCTAGGCTGAGCGTTCCAGCCGCTCTCAGAAGCACAACCTGGTTTCTGGACCCCAGCGCCTCCCCCCCACATGGCCTCCCTGGCTTGTTTCAGCTGTCAAAGGTCCTGGGGAGAGCCCTGCTATTTGCATGAGCTGTGCTGCCATGCTGCCTCCAGGCGTGACTCTCACCGTAGCCGGTGGCGGAGCCCTGCTGGCCTCAAAAGTCTCATTGCTCCAACTTCTCCGTCCTACAGCCAAGTCCCTGGAAAAATCCCTTTGTGACCTAACTCCTGCGTTGTTTACCTACAGCAGGAAGGAAGGCCCTGCCAACAAAGCCACGCGCGCTCGGCTTTCCTCCTGCTGTCTGAGCGCAGATGAGGCAAGTGTTAACGCCACTGTCCTCAAATGAAGAAAGGCGTTCTCCTGGCCCATGAAAGGGTATTGGTGAGCAATACCCCACTGTTACCCTAAAAAAATTAAAAATAATTTAAGTTTTCCAGGAAGTTCCAAAAATAGTACATAAGTTCCCTCGTCCCCTTCAGGCAGCTCCCTCCAATGACAATTACGCTGCCAAAGAACATTATCCAAACCAGGAAGCTGGTATTGGTACAATGCTTTTAACTCAGTTACAGACCTTATTTGGATGTTAGCAGTTTTTCCATGCACTCTTGTGTGTGCATGTGCGTAGCTCATTGATATTTTGTGTAGACTGAGAAACCAGCACACCATCAGGAGGCAGAACTGTCCCATCACCACAAAGAAACTCTCTCACATTACCCCCCAATAATCACATGCTTCCCCCAGCCCTAAAGCCTGGCCACCACCTGCCTGTTCTCTAGCACAGTCATTCTGTCCCTTTGAGAATGCTGTAGCAATGGAATCGTATGGTATGTGAGCCTTTGAGACTGGCTTTTTCCATTCAGCATAATGCCCATGGGTATCCTGGAAAATGTGACACGACCTCCTCCGTGCATACAGTTAACTAATGAGCCACTGGCTTAAGGGTGAAAGAGCGAATTGTGCCTCCGTGACCAGTAAGTGAGTAAGCGGAGCATGGTGGCAAGAGCTGGGTGACCCACAGAGATGCTCCTTGGGCTCTCAGGCTGTGAATGGCTGCGTCTGAGCTTCTGCCTTCCTCTTCCAACTATCTCTGTGCTTTCAAACACATTTTTGTCATAGCCTGAAGATTTCAACATTTTCAAAAGGCAGGCATCAAAGTCAAGAGTAATTATGCTTCTCAACATACAGGGTTTTTTTCCGGGTAGCATTTTAGCAGGGATGATGGGCCGTCGTATTTCTAAATCCCACCATGGTGTGCACCTTCAAAGGGTGTCTGTGTCCTGTGATCGTCTGATCCGGAGAAAAGTGGTACAAATGCGGATTCCAGTCCGACTCTGCGCACACAGTGATTAGCCACAGGGCAAGAATACCCACAGTGATTCGACAAATATTAATATTGCTGCTGAGCATTTCTACTGTAAATGAAAAAGTAAAGTATGTAAAAATTGAGGATTAGATGGAAAAGAGAGCTGGGCATGTTTTAGGAAATGTAAATAATTATTTAGTGAGCTTAGCTATTAATAGCATTGCACTAGGCAAGGAAGCTGGGGTTTTTCCACCTTTTTAGAAATCTAGGAAGTTTTATGGAATGCAAATTTCTAAAGCAATCCTCAAAAAGTACAAATTATTGGCTGTAGATCAGCTCATTTGTTTCAAAGTTAAGCAAAGTAAAACTCAAGACATTTATTTTATTTTTTTTTCCATCCTCACCTGAGGATATTTTTTTCCATTGCTTTTCAGAGAGAGTGGAAGGGGAAAAGAGAGAGAGAGAGACAGAGAGAGGGAGAGGGAGAGATGTGTGAGAGAGAGACACACATCATTTGGTTGCCTCCTGCACTTGCCCTGACCCAGGCCACGGATCAAGCCTGCAACCGAGGTACATGCCCTTGGCAGGAATCAAACCCCAGGACCCTTCAGTCTGTGGGCCGATGCTCTAACCACTGAGCGAACTGGCTAGGGCTCAAGACATTTTATAAACATAATCAAATACATATATATGGTTGAATTCTTGTATATAATTATTTTTTAAATTCAGCAAACATTTATTGAATGCCTATTTTGTGCAAAGCCTCTCTGATAGGAATCCAACAAATATTTGTGGAATGAATGATGGGTGAATAAATGAATGTACAGGGACAAGTTAATAAAAATGTGACCAGATACCTTGGATTCCTGAGTGAGGCAGATGCTGAGTGCTTTGGGACAACGCAGAGGCCCCTAAAGAATCCGTTCTCATTCCCTTCCTTAATCACAAAGTTACCTTTATGAACAAGAGCCTTGTGTTTTGTTTAACCAAGTCTAAGAAATGATTAGTAAATTTTGTAGATTAGGCACTATGCATCCATCGAGGGAACAGTGATACCATCCGCTCCACTAGTACTCCAGGTGAGGCCGTAACATGGTGATACTATTGCTACCAGTCAGAGTACTGCGTATACTGACACTGATACTGAGCACCTACCTTTTGAGCCTTTGTTAAGTACGGAGCTCTGTGCTAAGCATCACAAGCGCGGTGCTGTTTGACCTTCACCACCTCTATGTGGAACTATAACCAATGTCCTTAAAAACGAGAAACCCGAGGCTCAGAGCATTTCAGTGGTTTTCCCAAGGTCATGGTGACAATAGGTGGAAAAATCAGAGTTTGAACACAGGCGGTTGTCCCCAAAGCGGGAGCTCATAATCTCCTTCCCTGCTTCCATGCTGTTTTGTTTCTATCTTTTCATTAAAGCCAGTGTGAAGGGCATCTGGAGTGGGCCTCACTGGATTTACTCTAGTCTTTGGAAGCAGTAATAACTGCTTTTTCTCTTTTAAAGATTTCCTAACTCAGAATCATTCCTTGATCTGTCAAAAGTAGTGTGATTGTGCATAAAAGAAAATTAAGACATGGAGCAGATGTGTAGGCAGGTGAGGCAGACAGTGCTCGACCTGAGGAACTAGTGGTCATATTGACATCAGTGTGCTGTTTACCCATGGACAGGGCCTGGGGAGATGGGACAGGGTGGGGACCTTGTGGATTCTGGGCATGTGCACGGAAAGAACCTGCGCTGTTTATAGACACACGGCTCTGGGCCAAGGCCAAGCACCACAGCCTTGACCACATCTGGGTGGGTTCTGCCCACAGCTCCATAGAATGCAGAGGACCAGTGGCCAGCGGCAGGGAGCAGTTAAGGCCAGGCTCTGCCCTTGGCAGCTGCTGATGAAGGAGTTAAATCCTTCCAATCTCAGCTTAAATATCACTTCAAGTGGGAGGATTTCCCCATTCCCACAGGCCAGGCTGGGTTCCCTTTGCTGGATGCCACCAAGGTGCCCTGTACTCCCCCCACTCTGCTGTAATGGCTTTTTAAATTATGTATTTTGACTGTGAGCTCTACGTGGACAAGGAGAGGATCTACTTGTTCACTGCTTTGTCCCCAGGCCTGAGGGAGGGCCTACAACACAATGGCTGCTTCGTAAATAATCATGAAATAATTTGTAACGTTATCCCAGACAAGGCAGGGCAGGAATGATCTGGGGACATTACATGAAAGGCATGAGTGAAGCCCACAGTTTCCCTCACGGTCTGACTTGGGCGTGCTGGGTGTGCAGGCCTCCTGGCTCTGTCCCCTCCTACCCCAGCTCTTCTTTCTTTTTGACTTTCCTGCTTCTCTCTTTTTTCTGTTCCTTGCTGACCTCTTGCTCCCTTATTTATTTCCTTCCTTTTATCATTCCTCTGTCACTTTGGTGTGGTTTTGTCTAGTTCTCTGGAATTCTTTTTTTCTGGAGGAACAAATGCATATTGAGCACTTCAGAAACTGACAAGGGAAAATGTATTTTTCTTAATAACTTAGGGAAAACTAGAAGAATAAAACTAGAGTGTGTAATTTTCAAACCAGCAGAAGAAAATTTCATCTACCCAACAGGATATAGGAAAGCAAGGAAAGAAAAAAGAAGATATGGAGAATTATAAACATAAAAAGACAGAAATAAATATTAATAGAGGAGGAATTACATGAATGTAAATTTAAACTCAAAAAAGCATAAAGAGTTTCTAATTAAATTAAAAGATAAAAATCAAGCAATGGTTCACTTCCAAGTATATATTAAAAACAAAAAAAAATACAGAAAGGATAGGTAGAATAAGATTTACCAAACACAAGCCAAGATAGAAATTTTAGCATAAAAGAAATAATCATTTAAGGCATAAGTACCAGAAGGAAAAAAATGAAGCTATATTTATAAAATAAATAACATATCAAGAAATATAATAATCACGAACATGTATGTTCCTGACAATATAACATCAAAATACATAAAGCAACAATGGACAGATCTAGGATGACATAATAAATAAAAAATCATAGTTGAGGATTTTAATAACCCTCTCAAAACCCAGAAATTGAAGACACAAAAATAATCAAAGATAGAAGATTATAGTAACATAATTTGTCTGTCCCAAGAAACAAAATACTATTTTTTTCATAGATACACAGAGCAAACACAAAAAAATTATGTGCTAGGCCACAAAAGAAACTTCAGTAAATTTCAAAGAATCAACATTATGTACACAACACAATGTTTCTGATAATGATGCAATTAAATTAAAATTTAAAAATTCTGTATGTCTAGAAATTTTAAAAATACTACCAGAAATCATTGGGCTATCAGTAGATGAGTGGATAAAAAAGCTGTGGCACATTTACACCATGGAATACTATGCAGCTATAAAAAAGAAGGGTCTTTTATCCTTTGGCACAGCATGGAGGGAACTAGGAAGTATTATGCTAAGTGAAATAAGCCAGGCAGAGAAAGACAAGTACCACATGGTCTCACTCATATGTGGAATATAGTAAACAAAATAAACTGATGAACAAAATGGATCCAGGGACATAAAAGAATAGAATAGACTGAGGGATCTCAGAGGGAAGGTGGGGAGTGGGGAGTGGGTGGGGAGAGATTAATCAAAGAACTTATATGTTTATAAGCATAACCCATGGACACAGACATTGGTATGGGGAAAGCCTGGGGGTGGGATGGATGTGGGGTGGAGGGGATCAATGGGGATAAAAAGGGGGCATCTGTAATAATTTCAACAATAAAGATAAAGAAACTTAAAAAAAATTAAAAATTAAAAAATAAAAACAAAAAAAATAATTGGGCTATAGAAGAAATCAAGGAGAAACTATTAAAGACTTATAGGTATGAATGGCAATGAAAGCACATCTCAAATTTTGTGGATCACATTTAAAGTAGTACCAGAGGTAAATTTATAGCTTTAATTATAGCAGAAATTAAGAGAGTTAACCTTTCAACTTACAAAGTTCAAAAGAGAGAAACAAAGTAAATGCAAATAAAGAAGAAGGAAGAAAATAAAGGGCAGAAATCTATAAACCTAGAGAATAAAAACAAATGGAAAATTAATAAAGCTGAAAGTGTTCTTTAGAAAGACTAACAAAATAGAACCGCCTCTGGCAAGAATGATAGAAGAGGGAAAGGGGGAGGAAATGTGAGTAAACAAAACATGAGTGAGAAAATATAGGTATAGCTATTCTCTGATAAATTAGATGCTTAGATGAACTAGATAAAGTTCTGGGAAAATATAAAAATGCTAACAGTGGCCTAAGATCTTAGAATTATAACCCTTAAAGAGGCTGAAATGGAATTATCATCACCCTTTCCAAAAACCCCCAGCTCCAGATGGTTTTACAGCTGTGTTCAATTATACTTTCAAGGAAGAGATAATCCCAGTCTTGTAAAGTTGCTACAGAAAAATAGAAATAGAGGGAAAACTTTTCACATAATCTTATCAGGTTAGTGTAAACTGATTCCAAAACTGAATGAAAATGATTCAGGAGAAGAAAATTATAGTCCATTTTCACTATGGTCAGAGATGTGGAAATCCTAAATATCATATTAGCTAATCAAATCTAATAGTTTATTTTTAAAAAAACCACATGGAATCAAATTGAGTTTATCCAAGGAATTTAAGAAAGCCTTAACATTAGAAAATCTATCAATGTGATTCAATGTATTAATGAAAACAAAGGAGGGAAATCTCATGATAACTTCAGTAGATGTAAATGAAGCACTTGATAAAGTTCAACTTCTATCATCACTTGAAAAAATACTCAGGGAAAACCAGAATAAAAGGGAAACTTCCAATATTAACAAAGCCTAGCTACTAAAAACTTATTTTTTTGAATGAGGAGTTTGAAGGCAACTTAAATGTCCCTCTTTAGGAAATGGGTTAGAAAATGTAGACTCTACATCAGGTTTTTAAAAGAACACTACAGAGTAACTGACAAACTACACTTACATATAATAATGCAAGTAGATCTTAACATAGAATTGAGTAAAAAATGAGATTTATGACATTTTGAATTATAAAAACAAACACATATAAAACAAAACTTCACAGTTTTCATGGGCACCCAGATGTCTAGTGGTGTTGAGGGTGCCTGTTAGACAGGGTGTCTGTGGTCAGATAAGAATAGGTATGGAAATGGTACTCGGAGAAATACTAATATAAAAAAAGAAGGGAAGAGCCCTGCCCGGGCCTGTGCAGACTATGCATTGAACTGAGCAGTAGGATCACCTGTGGACCAAAAAAGAAAAAAAAGCTTCCATTTACCCATGTAGTGTAGTGGCTGGGTGTGCCCCAGTATCTCTTGGGGTTAACTTGTTTTCTGACCATCTCAGGCTCAGAGTTACCGAGTTTGCTACAGTTCTCCATTGTGTTTGTGAGTCCACCGTCCCTCTCCCAAGCCAGGCCGGCCCTCTCCATCACCCTGGAGGCACTGCCCAAGGTGCCCAGGGGGCTCCCCTGAAGGCTTAAAGCAGTGGAGAGGCGGGGTGGCCACAGCACAGCACAGCACAGCACAGGAAACTTAACCAAACTCTCCTTGGAGCTCCAGACTCCTGTGTCCCGCAGTCTACTAACAGACATCTGAAACTTACTAAATGTCCCAAAGTGACTTCTGGATTTTCCCACCCACTGCTCTGAGCTTGTGTCTCCCCTAACCTCTCCATCTTCATAAATGACTATTCTCTTTGACTCATGACCATTCCATCATTAATTCTTATCAACGGAAAATTTAAACTAGCTGTGAACCGCAGGGAGTCCAGGAAAGGACCACTGGGACCCAGAGCTGTCGGGAGATAGCCATGACGACGCCAGCCTGTGAGGACTGTCCCCAGGATTGGGGGTGGTTAAGGACATGGGCTCTGGAGCCCGACCACGTGGGCTTGGCCTCCCTATTTTGCAGTCTGGCGGCCTCGGGCAGGGTGTGTAACTCTCTGAGCCTGAGTCGTGGCATGTAAACAGAGCAAAGCGATCGTACCCACTTCCGAGGCTGTGGTGAGGATTCAACAAGACAGTTCATGTCAAGGACCCGGCGTAAATGCCCAGCACCTAACGTCTCTGCCAGTGGTGGCTGTTAGGATGACAAGCATTCCAGTTTCACCTTCTGCTTATGGGGAAAGTGGGATGAGGGAAAGGGAACAGGTTTGCATAAGGCCACTTGGCCTGTGAGAGGCAGAGCCGGAGATGTTAGAAATTGCTTCAAATACACATTCAGATAAATTATTGCCAGACCGTTGGCCTAGAAATGAGTAAATCGAGGTCCCCCTGGAATCTTCTTCCTGCCCAGCACAAGGCTTTGTAAGACGCACAGAAGCGGGCAAGGAAAGGTGGGGTGGACAAATGAATGAAGGTATGAGGGAGTAAACAAAGGAGTAATGAGCTTTCTCTTACGGCCCATCGGCGCTGACCTTTCTCTGATTTCACTCTGCGCACTGTTGGAGTTGCACCTGAAATGCGGTCTCTCCGCAGCCAGCACGTGTGCGTGTGCATGTGCGTGTAGAGGCTAACGTAGGAATAAATCACCGATGTTTAATCTTCCTGGGCCCTGACAGGCCGGTTTAGCAGAAGTTATCAGACATAATTTAACTTGCACTCCTCCGGCTCCCGTCAGTCTCCGCAGGACAGTGGAGGCCTGCGAAGTGCCTCATGAATTAATGAAGAGACGTCAGCTTATCCAGCCTCTACTGCTATATTGACTTCATTTCAGGATTGGACCACAATACATAGCAAAGAACTCATTTCCTGCCCAAGATGCAGAAAAGCTAATCCCCAGCGGGAGAGAGAAGATGCCACGCGGGGGCTGAGCTGCAGCTGTGGGGACTTCCTGAGAGATTTCCAGAAACTTACAGATGTCTGTCTCCTGTGACACAGATGTTTTGGGTTCTCTGGAGGCCTCCGCCTTGGCTGGGGTGCCTTGTGGTGTGAGCTTCACCTTGGAAAGCTTGTCTACCGAGGAGATGAGGCCTCAGTGACAAAATGCTGTGAACCACGTAAGTCTGCGAGTCAGGATGGGGACATGTTTGACTGGAGGGAGTTTTAGAATTGCTTCCCCTCCCGTCACCTTCTGTGGGTTTCCCACCTACAGAAGGGGGGGAGGGGCTGAACTCCATCACCATCAAAGGCCCTTCTTCCGCTAATAACCTACAACTTGACTCACCAGGCATGTGCTCTGGGGTATAACTGTGTGTGTGTTGTTTTGTCTAAAACCTAAGCAGCACGATCTGACACTCACAGGGGATGGGGCTGATTTCTAGATGTATGAACCCATTCTTGGCATGGACATAGGACTTCAGACTGTGGATAATTTTATAATCAAAGTGAAACTCTGGAAGAGGGGATGTGGGCAAGGTGCCCAATATTACCATGATGAGTGTGGGCATTTCTAATTGGTCATGTCTTTGTCATATTTGTGTTTATTTAATACATCTGTTGGAAGACTGTATGGATATCAGTGTTAATCGGAAAAAACACGAGACCTTGTTTCTAATTTAAAAAGTCAGCTCTGAGCTCCTTTCTCTGGCCCAGCAGACCCTTTGAGGCCAGGAGAATCGAGGCTAGTGAGCGTCCCACAACTTAGGTGGCAGCTGTGCTTAGCACCTTCCAGGCTTAGAACCATAGGTGGTTGATTAATGCTACTTTATTGAGTGGATATGTGACTCCTTTTTCTGGGGGCCAACCCAGAAAGAGACAAGGGACCACTAGTTATTAAACCGCGCAGCAATTCAGCACTGCCCCCTAGGGCTACTGCACTGAATGAGAACATTTGCCCTCGCACTATTTGTCCCAAACTTTTTCAATTCTTATTCTGCTTTTACATTTCTATTTATCACCTCATTTTTTTTTTTTTTTCTCTCATGCTGTTAGGGGCTGCTTCTTGGTATGTACCTGGTTCTAGAGCTCTCTCTCTTATTTTCATGGTCATTGCTGCTAATTTTTGCGAGTTAGGAAATCAGATCATCAGGAATATTAGAATTCAGTACAGCCTTAACGTCAAAGATTACATAAACCCTAGGGAGGGTAAATGAGGCTAGCGCGAACGGATTCCTGATGAGAAATATGCAATAACCTTCGGCTTATGGAATGAGGCCCCACATGCATCTTTGCCTTCTTCTTGGTCCTTAACTGTGTGCTGTGCCCTAGAAAGGAATGAAAGAAATGACCTATGGATTTGTGAGGTGATTCTTCAGATGCCTTCCCCTAGAAAAGCACCACTTAGGATTGCAATACAAGACTTCAGAGTTGTGTGGCAGGCCCTGTGCAGACTCCATCACCGCGGGTTTCCTTCCGCCTGCTTCCTGGAAGGCACATGAGTAGTTGAGGAAGGCTGAGATGAGGCTGATGTTCTATCTTTTTGAGGGCCACTTTCTCATAACCCTTTTTTGGTTATGAGAAATCAAGAGGACTGGTCCACTTACAGAACTCCATGTACTGAGGTGACACTGACCTAAACCATAAAATACTTTAGTGGAGTGTTTGGTAAGTAGAGGATTGCTTGGTTGTTCAGGACATATCCTTCAACCATTGCCTCTCCTATATCTTCTCATGGAGCTTCCAATACGGTCAAGACCCTAATGAGTGGACGGTAGAACCAACTAGGTGGGGTGTAGATGTTATTAAATTAGATTCCAATCAATGGAATCCTCAGTTTACAGTGCACCGTAGATGCAACATAGAAGACAGGACAAATGTCTACTTCTGTTGGTTTTCTCTGTGCATTGTGTGTGTTGTGTGATTTCAGGGGAATTCGATCTAGGTGACCAGTAGTCCCAGTCCCCCTTTGTGTAAACCAAGATACTTTTCATAGGGTTCCTGAAACAACAGAAATTGGTATAGCTTTCTGAACCCCAGAAGACTTTATTGATACTGTAACGGGGGGTGGGAGGACATTTCCCAGTTCCATCCCTAGCCTGTTGTCTTCCTCATGCCCCTTCATCTTCTCATCTCAATAGATGGCACTGCATTCACCTAGTTACTCGAGCCTAAAATCTTGGTGCCCTCCTTAACTCACATCTTTCTTTCTCTCATACCCCATATCCATCAATTCTTGATAGTTCTAGGTCCAAAATATGTCTTCCATCCATCTCTTTCTCTCCGTTGCTAAGGGATCACCGTGGCCCATCTTCATTGAACACAACAGCCTAGTAACTGGTCTCTCTGCACTCCCTCAGTCCCCCGCCAAGCTGTTTCCCACCGATAACCAGAGGGATTCATACAAAACCTTAAATTGGCTCATGGCATTCCACTGCTCTCAACAGTCAGATCCCTTCTCGTACAGAATAAATCACAACTGACTGAGACCCATAAGCCCTGTATGTCTTGGTCTTCCTTACCGCGCTGACCTCATTCTAACTATACCAGACTTTGTTGTGTTTCTACACAACATGCCTGTGAACATGCTAGTATGTTCCCCACTTTGGGGCCTTTGCCTTGCTGTTTCATCTGCCTGGACACTCTTCCCCTCGACTTGTGCAAAGCAGGGCTAAAGCCCACAGACATTCCCAGGGGTCAGGGAGAGGATTTCAGCAAGAACTTAAAATTCCGCTGCGGGTTTCACAGCTCAACCTCTGCCCTGCCACGGGGTTAAAAAGAAAAAGAAAACTCTAACTTTTTACTTGCACGTTGGAACAAAGGAAAGGATAAAGATAGGAACGGTCTTTTTCAGCACAGCTGCAAACTGGAACTCTAAGTGACCAGAAGGGCTGCTGCGTAAGCACGGATTACACACGTGCCCCGGACACCCACGCACCCGAGGGGAGTGGACGCTCTTTCCTTCTGGCAAAGTGCATCCCTGTGGCCCCTGGGAGGACACATTTTACAAAGCACAACACCTTTCTGCTTTGCAACACCGCCATTTTATTTTGATAAGCACTTGAAATTTAGGAAATATTTTTTTTATTTACCAGAAGAATAAAATAAGTCTTAGAAATGTTAAAGAGAATAAGTTGTCTCCCTGCAGGACATTAAAATAAGAGTAGCTTCATTCTGTCCTCAGGACCTCTTTGCATGCTGTTCTGTCCCTCTTGGGCTGCTGCCAGGCTCTCACCTCCCTCCTTGTGTGCGCAGGGCAATGCCGGCTTCACTCTGTTTCCTCTCTGATCCTTGCGAGCTCTGTGGCCCATGCTGCCTTTGGGGCACGATCTCTCTTTATTAAACAGGGCAATCAATTAGTCTTGTTCACACCGCACTGCATCGTTAGGCAGTTTCTCTTAAGACAGGGTTTAGCTCGTGTGTCCATTGACAGCTCTCTGGGAGGGGCACCTGTCTGGTGGGTGACCTGCTGTGCCCTGGGCTGTGGGCTGGGCCTCTGCTCATTGTGAAGATCTCCGGAGGGCCACCGTGATTGTGTATGCCAACCCCCCAATTTTAGGGATCAAGACATAAGGCCCAGAGGGGTGGTATGGCAGGAACGAGACCACACATCAGCCTGAAGGAGGGTCGAGGAGAGGGCAGAGGCCTCCTGGGGCTTGTGCCCGCACAGTGGCCTCGGGTCTTGGAAAGTTTTAAAGAGCCCTCATATTTTTTTCCCTCACAATGGAAACATCTTTAAGGTTTTTGATGATTATAATTTGAAGCGATTCGAAGCTATGTGAAATGGCCAGTGAAATTCCTTCACCATCTTAACCCACAGAGTTAACACGTTTTCGGAGTTGGCAGGGTACAAGCCTAGATTTCCCATGTCTGCCTCCTATACATACCGACACGAATGTTGTAAAGCTGAGGTTTCCTGGATCCTGCTTATTTTACTTTAGAAAATGTTCAAAAGTTAAATATGCAAAAGTGAGTAATTAACATACATTTTTCTAAGGTGATTTCAGTCTCAGAGGCCTTGAAATTATTCTGGCAACTCTTCCCGTTCTTACTATTCGTTCCTATGCTTTTGCCTTTGAATACACAGTCCACGGGCTTAACTTTTACTCCTTGCCGTGCGCCAGTGATTTCTTCATTTCAGTTTTATTAAGCATCTGAGACCTTATTTTCATGTTGTAAATATCAACCTTTCAATTTCTCTTTTTATCATTCATTTTTATAAGACAGCAGGGCATGACGCAGGAAAATATTCCAGGATAATGCTCTAAACTGCTCGGCCAGGCTCCTGAACCTGGGCCGGGGTCCGGCAGCCAGCGCCACCCTGCACACCGCAAACAGGCTTCCGTCTGCTGAGCCCTGACGGCCTGAAGCTGGCACTCGAGTGAGGGCTCAGAGGGTCCCCATGCGTGGGGTGCAGAAGTGTGAGTTATTAAAAAGTTGGAGTTACAGGGTCAAGGATACCTGTGTCGTGGATGTGCTTCCAGGCAGTGAGAGCAGACTCAGCTCCCTAGGAAGAAAAGGAGTTTACCGAAGGAGAGGGGCAGCTCACAGAAGTACAGGGTCTGAAAACCAGGTTTGGAGCCCTGCTTTCTGGAACAACGGCCAAACCCACACTGCAGAGCTGTCCTGGTGAGCAAACGCCAGCAGGAAGCCCAGGTGCCGCAGGCGGCTCTGCCGGGAACTCATCTTTGCTGAAATCACCCCAGCCACTAGTGCCAATACCACTTCTGTGACAGAAACTCAGCCTTGGATATTCTAAAGGAGGCTGCCTCGGCCACTCTCCTGGCTGGCAAAACACTCCCCCTCTCCGAGCTGTGTCTCATTGGTGGAACCAGGCTACATGCCTGCGTCCTAGCTGCACAGGAGGCTGGGAATGAATGGGGTTTCTGCCTTGTGCCTTGGGGAGAGGCTATTATAAGACAGTTAATTCCCCAAACAGTAAAAGGATGTTCAGAAGCTGTTGGAAATGCTGGAAAAAGAGAAAAAAGATGTCCTCTACAAGTACAAGTAGCTGTAGTAGATTATTCTAAAGGCTCCATAGTATTCTATTTTGTGCATATACTCAAGTTCACTTAGCAAATTCTTATTAGCATACATTCAAATAATTTCCTTTATTTTTGCTATTACAATCATATTACAAGGAACATCTTAGTGTATCTGTGTATATACACACATATATCTATATATAACATACACAGAAACATGCAAATTATATTTAACTTATTTTTATAGGATTAATTCCTTGGAGTAGAAGTGCTGTCCACAGGATATTTAAAATCTTATACTTTGATACATATTATAATATTATCTTCCTAAAACTTTTGCTAAAGTGCCTCTAAACAAAGATAGATTATGTTTAAAGGAATTGTCAAGAGTAGGAAGTTTTAGTAATATTCAATTAATTTAAAAATGGTTAGCACATGCATGTTTCTATATGCTGGCTTTAGTAACCAGAATATCTAGAATAAAGGGAATGGTCCCTTGCCCTACTGAGCCTGATAACAGAAAGTTAACTGTACCCATAACCTGTGGGTCTATACATGGATTTCCCAGACTATCAGTGTGGACACTGTGTGGTTAGGTGTCTGTGATCCACTTTTGTGACACTCTGTGAGCCCTTAGGAATATTAACTCCACATTGCTCAACCAGCCCCAGGGCTGCTGCACATGGTGGTAGAGAAATGACTCCATGACTCCTGAGGTGCTGTTTCACGATGTGGTCTATGGAAACTGTGCCCGCTGGAGTCGTGCAGAACGTAACCTGCAGGGTGGTACACAGCACCCCTGCAAACAAAGCGAGAAGGTTCACTTGGCAATCCTTCCAGTGCTCCTTCTGGACTTTTCATTCATTTGTCTAAGGCAACGGGTTGTGAAACATTAAGCCCGTTTTCCCTCCAGGGCAGCGAGGCAGCTATGGTGACAGCTCCTAAGTACATAAGCACATTGTGAATTCTGTGACATTTTACATTCCCAACGTTGCCCAGCGGCCAATGGTCCCTTCTTCCAAGTGACATATTGATTGTACATACATGCAGGGTGCTATGATTGTGTTCGGTGTTGGAGCTCATCGCCTGCTAGCCCACTCTTTTTGTCATCTGAGACAGAGACAGTGTCAAATTGGAAGCAGTAGTGTAGAAAATTACGAACAAATCAGAAAGGACTACAGCTGTGCACTGACTCAGGCCGCCACCCCACATTTAGTGCTTCCCCTGATGTGAACCCCCGGCTCCTTTCTTCACCGTGTTAGGAGGCCTCAGAGCCCGGGGTGTGCTGGGATAACTGCAGCTAAACTCTGACCTTGCTTTGAAGTTGGATACAAGGTGTCCCCGACAGCAGCAGAGTCGGCTGTCCTAGAAACTGTGTGACATCTCGGAGGCCATGGGGTGTCTCGCCAAGGTGTGGCAGTGTGGAAGTAGAGATTGACACGTAGTGATTTATGTGGCTGTAAATGGCAGTTTCACTCTTACAGGGCACCAGGGATGGCCATCCTCCCAGCTTTTATGAGACTCTCATTAATCACGCCCCCCAGGGGGATCTGTGGCCAAGGGGATAGCGAGAGGAGGCCGCGTTGCGCAAGGTGGCGTGAATGCAGGCGCAGCTCCGTCAGGTGGCTAATTTCATGCACCGTCAGAGTGAAAAGCCTTAACACATGGCAGGTGGGCTCACCTTGTCACTGTGATAACCGTGGGCTCCTCTGTCACTGCTCTGTGTCTGTTGTCACTTTGTGTTTGCTTAACATACCTGTGCTGACTGTGAATGGGGCCTGCATTATAATACTAATTGCAAACAGTGCAGATTATTTCTTCTTGTTCTAAAAAGTCAGTTCTGACTCTTTTTTTGGCTCACAGAGGGTCTGGGCAGGGAGAATGGGGCTGGGGAATGTCCTTGTCGTGGGTGCTAACCCTTCAGAGTCTGTGGGAAAGGTCACCATGGGTGGGGTAAACATGGGGTGGGTGCGTTTATCCACCACCCAGGCTCAGCCCTGGGGTGGTAGCACATGAGATGGTAGATGAAAGGATGCTTGTTCCCGTTGCTGTGGGGCCTCCTGGCCCCGGCAGTCAGAGATACTGGAGGGGTGGAGGGGAGGGGAGAGAAGGAGAAGCACTTCCTTGAGAAGGGCCTGGTTGGAGGCTCCCTTCCAAGCAGGCTCCTCCCTGCCCACCACTCTTCCCTGCCCACAACAAGTCTTCCTCAGATGGTCTGAGAGCAGGGGCTCTCCCTTGTCCCCCAGGAATTCTCCCCTGCCTTGAACCTCCAGACTTGACTTAGAGCCCTGGGTTTTGCTTTCAGAGCAAAGCAAGCTCTGAGGATTGGGTGAGGGCCTCTCTCAGGGAAGGGGCTGAGGTGGTTTGGAAATCTGCTTGGGAAATCCCATCCCTCCCCAGGGTCACCCCATGAGCTTCATACATCTTCTCTGTTCACTGGGGGTTGGCGAAAACCTGAGGGATGATCCATAGACCCTCCCCTCTCTGAGTCTCAGTGTCCCCATTCATGTATTAAATCACCCTAGGAATATAGACATACAAACTGGTCTGGGGGCATAATAATGAAATGAATAGGTAAAAGTCCAGCGCTCCCGGAGCTTATCTTCCAGTGGGGAGAGAAAGACAAAAGCAAAATATAGAATATGTTGAAAAAAAAAAAATAAAGCAGGGCAGGGGCACAGGTCATGCTAGGATGGGGAGGAGCTGAAACTTTAGGCTTGGCAGGAAAGGCTTTGTGGAGAAGCAGAGCCTTGTGGAGTGAGCCCAGAGGGTCCAGAGGGTGTGTGGGGAGGTGTCCTTAGGCAGGTGTGTGGCCAGAGTCTTCAGGAATGGCGACAAGGCTGGCCTGGAGAGGAGCGGGACACAAGTCACAGAGGTGGTGGGTGATCCTGTGTAGGGCCTCAGAGGCCCTTGTGAGGACTTGGATTTTCCTTGGAGTGAAATGGGGTCATTAGGGGATTGGGTCAAGAAGAGGGGTGACATGAAGAAGACAGCTTTGACTTGTTTTGAGAATAATCCCTGGGGGCAGGGGAGGGAAAGTAGGAGCTCAGGGGTGCTGCTGAGAGTTGGTGGTGGTCTGCAAGTGGCAGCAGGGGTGGGGGTGCTGTAAAGGCCGTGACAAGCTGTCTGATTTCGGATCTGTTGGGAAAGAGGAGCTAACAGGTTTGTCAATGGGTTGCATTGGGATTGAGAGAGAGAGATGAGCCAAAGGTGACTCCGTTTCCAGATTAAAGAACTGAAAGGCTGGAGCTGCTTATCTGATCTGAGGAAGGCTGAGTGGAGCAGCTTTGGAGAGAGGAATTCAGATTTGAGCCCATTAAGTAGGAGTTGCTCATTAGCTGTTCAAGAGGTGCTGCTCAGGCCCTCGCCAGCGTGGCTCGGTTGGTTGGACACCTTCCTGGCCACCGAAAGGTCGCCGGTTCAGTTCCTGGTCAGGGCCCATGTCTGGGTTATGGACTCCATCCCTGGTAGGGAGCCTGCAGGAGGCAGCCGATTAATGTTTCTCGCTCGCATTGATGTTTTTCTCTCTACCTGCCTTCCTCTCTCTCTCTAAAAATCAATAAAATTATTTAGAAAAAAATGTTCATGGTAACTTTATTTGTAATAGCTCAAAATGGAAACAACTCAGGTGGTTCAACAAATGTGGTACTTCCAGATCATGGAACACTACTCAGTAATACGAAGGAACAGCTGTTGATATGTGAAGCAACTTGAATGAATCTTGAGGTAATTAGGCTGAGAGGGGGAAAAAGCCCAAGGTTACAAATTGTTTTCTTTTCTTTATTTAACATTCTTAAAATGACAAAATTGTAGAAATGAGAACAGATGAGTAGTTGCCAGGGGTTAGGGTTAAGGAGGGAGGGGCAGAGGGAAGGGAGATAGGTGTGGCTTTAAAAGGTCTACAGGTGGGATTTTTGTGGTGATGGAAAGGTTCTGTATCTTGACTGTATCA
The DNA here is from genome assembly GCF_054644295.1 of Miniopterus natalensis. Lineage (NCBI taxonomy): Eukaryota > Metazoa > Chordata > Mammalia > Chiroptera > Miniopteridae > Miniopterus > Miniopterus natalensis. Next base: position 21,805,277 of record NC_142084.1, read on the forward strand.
GTGTCAATATTGTGGTTGGAATATTGTCCTAAAGTTTTGCAAGATGTTACCACTGGAGGAAACTGGGTAAAGGGTGCACATGGTTGCTCTGTATTATTTTTCACAACTGTATGTGAATCTCCAATTACTTCACAATGAAAAGATTATATTTAAATATTAATAAGTGAGACATTATTTTTTTTTCCATTTATAATAAAAGACTGTGAGCCTGTCAATGTGTAACAAGTGAGCACACACAGAGGTTAGGTGGAGGTCAGACTAGGATGCTCACGTTTCTATTACTCATTTTATCTCTTGGCTGAACAGCACTGACGGCTGGGATGGTTGATACTGTTACATTTTAAATTGTTTTTATTCTTAGTTATATATTTTTGATTTGTGCCCACATGGATTGTGTTTAAAGACTAGAAACATAAGGAACCCAATGATGAAATATGAGATAATTAAGAGCAAAATGTGGTAAGACTACAATCCTACTTCAAAATTACCTTCCCTAATCTGTAAGTGGCATTCATCTGATAAAAAAATCCTTATATAAAACATCAAGATGTCTCTGGTACTTCAAAAGCAGTGTTAAGAAGAGAAAATAGAGTGACAATTACATCCAATTTTGCTTTTCATTTATTGAGAATAAAGTCTCTGCCCACACCCACAATGTGCTATTTGCAGAGTGCTTGCAATAGCAGCCTGGAATCTTTCCCTTCCAGTCATTTATAAACAAAACATAAAAGTTATAAAAATAAAACTGTAGTGTTTTTAAGCATAAAGTTCCATAATTTCAAACATCAACTTATGGAAACAGTTTTCGCCTATACTTGCTGCTGTGTCATGGAGTTAAATCCCAATGTACTTTCAAGTATAAATTCAGTCCCTAAGTCAGATATGACATATCATTTTTTAGTGTATTTATCAGAAAATTATGCTTTCTCTTATATAATTTAATAAAAGTTAAATATTGTCCATTTGTTGTTGAATGATAGAAAGTGGAAATTTGCCTGTAATGACTATATATTATGAATATTATTGATTGCATTAGAACACACTTTAGAATACAATATTTAATATGATACTCTGAACTAACTTGTTTAAAACTTCAAATCACTCCTTTGTCACATGCCATACAAAAATGGCAAAACCAGTTTTTACACTCTTTTGAGGAGGGTTGTAGTGACAGGCAATTGCAAGTCACAGATGGCTGGGCAATGCTGACGAGTGTGCCTGCATTCGGCAGCTTTAAGCATCCCATACAGTTGTGTTTTTATCTCTGGCAGTTAGGAAATGGGGGGTTCTGGTTAATTAAATGTTCTTCATAACTGAAAATTACTATATGTCTGAGCACTAGATTGGAGTCAAGAGACTTCAACCTTTTTAAAAAAATCCTCACCTGAGGATATGTTTTACTGATTTGAGAGAGAGAGAGAGAGAGAGAAACATATCAATGTGAGAGAGAACCATGGATTGGTTGCCCTGACCGGGAATCAAACCCACGACCTTTTGGTGCGAGGAACTACACTCCAGCCAACTGAGCCACGCCATCCAGGGTAAAGGACTTCAACCTTTGATCTAGCCTAGGGTTCTTGGACAGATCAAGCGGGAGGGTGGCAACTTTAGTGGTACCTGCCTCCCATGCTGTGTGTCTGAGGCCAGTCCAATAATGCACCAGGTTTTTATTTACATTTTAGCTTCTTTCTCATTTGATGTTTTCTACTTCAAGTCACAGAAAACCTCAACTCAATTGATGTAAGTCATGAGGAAAATAGAAATCTCAAGGTAGCACAGCTTCAGAGTGGTTATCTCAGCAGCTCATTTCAGCAGGCCATTAAGGGCCTGGGTTCTCTGCCTTTCCCTGCTCTGCCACCTTCCATGGATCAACTTGGCTGCTCTCAGAGTCACAATATGGTGACTGTAGGTTGCAGGATCCCTTGTAATTAATGAGGATATCGAGAGAGAAAAGAGACAATATCTCTTCCACAGCATCGCTTTATCCCCTCAGACTTTCCCTCACCTCTCCTTGGCCAGAACTGGGCCCCTGCTCACCCCTTAGCCAGTTCCTGAAAGGGGGATGGAAGCTTCATGATTGACTCAGACCATGCTTGGTGGAGCTGACATTCTGTAGGCGGAGAAGAAGAGAGAAAGACTGTGTTCAGTTTTGATATGACAAGGGTTTGTGATGAAGACAATAAAGTAAATATATCAGTAGGTTCAGGACAGAAAGTTCTCCAGGCTCCTATTCGTAGGACGTGAGTTCTGAGACATGCTTTCGCGCCCACATGCGCATACACTATGTGTCGCTGAGAAAGAGTTGCACAGTGACGGTGAGGGCCAGCTCCGAGGCAAATTCTAGCCCTGCCATTTCCCAAACTGCCTTAGATAAGTTGTGTAACTTCTCTGAGCTTAACCTACAAAGTGGGAACCTTAGCTGTCGTGAGGATTAGGGGCAACAGTACATGTAAAGGGCTGGGCCTAGTGCCCAATGCAGAGTGAGCAATCAGTAAATTTCCAGCGTTGGTGTGGGGTAAGCGAGACATGCCTTTGTACCTCTCAACAGCTCAACAGCGGTTTTTCCCTTTGACTCTTTTTTTTAATCTTCACCTGATGATATGTTTTCATTGATTTTTAGAGAGAGAAGGAGGGAGAGAGAGAGAGAAACATTGATGTGAGAGAGAAGCATCGATCAGTTGCCGCTCATATGTGCCCCTACCAGGGATCAAACCCAAAACCTGGGTATGTGCCCTGACCTGAAATTGAACCTGCTACCTGGAGCGTAAGTACGACGCTCCAACCGACTGAGCTACCCAGCCAGGGCCCTGCTTTTACTCTTTCCACTGGCCAACCTCCCCTCTACTCAGTCTATTCTCTCTCTCTCTCTCTCTCTCTCTCTTTTTTAAAACAGAGAGATAGAAACATTAATGATGAGAGAGAGTCATTGATCACTGCCTCCTGCATGACCCCTATTGGGGATGAAGCCAGGAACCCGGGCATGTGCCCCGACCAGAAATTGAACCATGATCTCCTGGTTCATGGGTTGATACTCAACCACTGAGTTACACTGGCCAGGCTCAGTCTGTTCTCCACATAGCAGCCAGAGTGGCCTGGTAAAAACGTACAGTAGATCATGTCATTTTCCTGCTCCAAACTTCCCAAAGTTTCCCATTACAACTAGAATCAGATCTACAGTCTTTATCTCTCACAGCCTACAGGGCCCTATGTGACCTGGCCCACCTCTCTGCCTTCTGCTTCCACCCTTCACCTCTGCTTCGCTGCCATGGCCTGAGTCTCATCAAGTTCCTTTGTCGCCTTCTTCATGCCTGTTGTGCCTTCTTCCTGAATGCAATCCCACTAGTTCTCATATCTCCCCCCTCGTTTATTCATGTCTCTGCTCTACACCTCCTCGGAAAGAACCTCGTTGTCTGCCCTCTTTAAAACAGTCACTACTCTCCCAGTTACTCCTCTCTTAGCCTGGATTCTCCAGGACACAGAACCTGAGACAAAAACTTACATGCTGATACCTCACTGAGGACAATCCTGGGGAAGCCAGTTGAGGAAGACCAAAGGGCAGGTACTGAACAGGCGCCAACTTTGTACTAAGGTAGCTGAGTGCTTGGTCTCCAGGGATGACTTCAGACAGGACACAGGGAGCATTGCCTCTCAGTAAAGACCATCCAGGGAAGGAAGGGAATTTGCCTGCAGGGTCCCTCCTGCACACCATCTCCCACCGGGCAAGCCCACCCTTAGGCAGGAACTCCCTCATACCTCTGTGCTGTCGTAAGTGGCTCCTCCAGGCAGCCTCTGGGGAAGACAGAGCCCCAGGGTCCAGTCTGACCAGTGCATGGCATGGAGGCCAGGGTCTTCTTGGCAACTGGTGCCACATGCAGGGCTTCTTGACCTGAAGGTAGTGGCAGTCACAGCAGGGGCAGCTGGCTCTAAGACAGCATGGAAGAGTTGATAGGGTCTCTCTGGCCAAGTAGCCAAAGTCCTGGTGTGGGGAGGAGGCAGAAAAGTCAGTGAGGCTGCCTAAATTTGGGTGGCATATAAACTAAGTCCAGTTCCATCATCTAGATACTCATCTTGCACAGTTCTCTTCATTGTTGTTTTTGTTTGTTTGTTTTTTTAGTACACCAAATAATTTTATCCATTGATTGTAAGAATTTTGATCCAGAAATGCAAGGATGGCTCAGTATAAGAGCATCCATTTATAACTTTACTATATTAATACATCCAAGGATAAAACACTATCATAGTAACAGAAACTGATAATCATTTGAAAAATGTGATATTTCTTTCTAATAACTTTTTTTTACCACTCAAATAACAACTTTATTATTTTATTCATCTTCCCACTTCATGTTTCTTTATTCTTCATTTTGCACCCTCACCTTCAGTAATATGTACATTTTTCTTTTTTAAGCACTCTAGCATCTTACACTTCTGAAGTCCTTGTATGATAGCATTTCCTGTCCCTCTCTTTTTTAAATCTAGCATCTTACACTTCTGAAGTCCTTGTATGATAGCATTTCCTGTCCCTCTCTTTTTTAAATTTATCTTTATTGTTGAGAGAATTACAGGTGTCCCCTTTTTCCCCAGTGACCCCCCTCCACCTTGCTCCAACCTCCTCCCCAGGCCTTCACCCCGTTATTGTCTGTGTCCATGGGTTACGCTTATATGCATATAACTTCTTCAGTTAATCTCTTTCCACCCTCCATCCCCCTTTCCTCTTCCCTCTGAAAAATGGTTGCCTGTTTGCATGTGTTAATGTCTCTGGATCTATTTAGTTTGTCAGATTCTTTTGTTCATTAGCTTCTTCTTAAAGAAGACCCTTCAACATTTCATGTAGTACTGGTCTGGTGGTGATGAACTCCTTTAGCTTTTCCTTGTCTGAGAAGCTCTTTATCTGACCTTCAGTTCTAAACAATAGCTTTGCTGGGTAGAGCAATCTTGGTTGTAGGTTCTTGTTTTTCATCACTTTGAATATTTCTTGCCACTCCCTTCTGGCCTGCAAGGTTTCTGTTGAGAAATCAGCTGACAGTCGTATGGGTGCTCCCTTGTAGGTAACTAACTGCTTTCCTCTTGCTTCTTTTAAGATTCTCTCTTTGTCTTTACCCTTTGGCATTTTAATTATGATGTGTCTGGCTGTGGGCCTCTTTGCGTTCCTCTTGTTTGGGACTCTCTGTGCTTCCTGGACTTGTAAGCCTATTTCTTTCCCCAGTTAGGGGAAGTTTTCTGTCATTATTTTTTCAAATAGGTTTTCAATTTCTTGCTCTTTTTTCTCCTTCTGGCACCCCAATAATATGAATGTTGGACCTCTTGAAGTTGTCCCAGAGACTCCTTACACTATCTTCATATTTCTGGATTCTTTCTTCTTTTTGATCTCTTCTGGTAGAGTGTTTTTTGTTTCCTCATGTTCCAAATTGCTAATTTGATTCTCAGCATCTTCTATTCTACTGTTGATTCCCTGTAAATTATTCTTCATTTCAGTTCATGTAGGCTTCATTTCTGATTGGTACTTTATTATGTCATTGATGGTCTCATTTGTTTTCTTAATAATCTTATGAAGATCCTTGAGCATCCTTATAACAATAATTCTGAACTCTGCATTTAGTAGCTAACTTGGTTCTATTTCACTTAGTTCCTTTTCTGGGGATTTCTTCTGTTCTTTTCTTTGTGACATGTTTCTTTGCCTCCACATTTTGGCTGCTTCCAGGTGTTTGTTTCTACATATTAGGTAGGGCTGCTATGTCTCCTGGAATTTGTAGAGCGGCTTTGTGTATTAGGTGTCCTGTAGGGTCCAGTGGCTCAGCCTCCCCAGTCATCTAAGCTGGGCCTTCTAGGTGCTCCCCTGTGTGAGCTGTGTGCTCTGTCCTATTGTAGTTGAGCCTTAGTTGCTGTTGGCATCCCTGGGAGGAACTGACCCCCCAGGCCAATTGGCTGTGAGGACCAGCTGCAACTATAGTCAAAGAGCTACTGTACTGGAGACACCCCTATGGAGCAGGATTTACTTCAGTGGAACTTTGGTGTTCAACAAGTGCACCCCTTGAGGATATGGTAGGTTTGTAATCCAGCGTGGTTGAGTCTGACCACCAGGTGCACTGTCTCTGGGGCCTCCCTGGAGGTGCAAAGTCAGCCTGTGCCAGTGCCTTGCCCAGGGCCACCCAGCATGAGCTACACAGCAAACCGTAGTTGGCTGCTACTTGTGCTGGGCTTGGCGTTGTCCAGGAGAGGCCAAGCTATGAGCCAATGCAGGCTGCCACTAGTGCCAGGCTTGGGGCCATTTATCAAGATGTATGGGGCACGATGCTGCTTGTTTGAGAGATTTTAGGAAAGTCCTAAGCATGAGGCTCAAGAGGCCACTTGCATGGAAAAGCCACTGAAATGGCCTGGATGAGCTGCAGGTGGGGAGGGGCGGGGCCTCCAGGAATCACGAGGGGGGGGGCGAGGGGTGAGTCAGGTGCTGGCGATTCCAACATGGCGCCTGCCTGCCGGCTGTGCGGGGAGGACTCGCCTAAGGAGCAATGGCCTCCGCCAGCCCTTCTGCCTGGGAGGAAGCCGCCCTCCGCCTCTTGCCCGGATTCCAGGCAGGTTAGTTCCTCCCCGAGTGTCCCAGGTCCCTTCAGGCTGCTGCCCGGCGCTGGGCTCAGAGGGAGCGTCCGAGTGAGTCCGTGCCGGGCCCTTTAGAGGAGCTGCTGGGGCTCCCGCAGCCTCCGCGACCCTCAGGGACAGTCCCCCTGGTTTCACAGCCCGGAGTTGTGGGGACGTCTCTTCCCAGCCTGGAGCCCTGGGCTGGGGGCCTGCTGTGGGGCTGGGACCCCTCACTCCTACGGGAAACCTCCGCCGCCGAGATTCCCTCCCGGGTTTACCTCATGGCACAAGGTGTGGGCCCTCGGCCCTGTCTCTGGATCCAGCTCCAATCCGCCCGCGTCTCCGCCCCTCCTCCCGGTCTCGATGCTCCTTCAGCTTCCTGGTTGTGGGGCTTCTGTTCAGCCAGATCTCAGGAGGCCCTGAGTGACGGTGGTTCTGTACTTTAGTTGTGATTTTGATGTGGTTGCGGAGGCGGCGGGGACCGCGGTTACCTCCGCCGCCATCTTGTTCAAGAATCTTTTCATCGTTCTCATGACCCGCCAGACTATTGCCTATTCACTTGAATGAAGCGTATATTCACAAGAGATTTGGAATCTCCATAAGGTAGGTGCTCACCTTTTTGAATGATTTTTAAAATTTTTTTAGAAAGAGTGTCATGTTATTTACCACTCCGTACGGATGAGTTAGAAAACAAAGTCATGACAAATGTGAGTCTATGTTTCCCTTGGGAACAAAGGTGATTGGCCCTCCTTTGCTCTCCTCTTGCTATGGCCCCTCCTCCACTGGTCTTCCCCATCCCCAGCAGGATGTGGTGCTTTGTGGCTTGGAGGCCTGGCCTTCTCATCCCAAATTCTCTCTGTGCATGTGGAATTCTGAGAGCAGTCGAACTTCCCTTCCTCCTGTTACCAGGGACTTTCTTAGACCCCTGGTCCTTGGGAGTTAGATCTAGTTCCAGGGACTTCTGTCTCTGGAAACAATGCCATGGTGAAGGGTTTGGTTGTTCATCTCCCTCCGCTTTCACCATTCATAATCCCGTTTCCATCAAGGCATCGCCTCCTTCATCCCAACTTTTTAATTAAAACGCCTGCTCTACACCACTTCTTCATTGCCTTGAAAAGTTTCCCAGATCACGCTTACCTCTTCAATGAATACCTCCAACTGGCTACTTTTCTCCTAAATCAAAGTTAAAAAAATTATTCCTGAGCATGATTTTAGGTTGAGAATTTTGAATTTATTGCCTATATTTGCTTAACTTCTAGATGACGAAATGAATCATTAAGAAATCAGCATTTATATTAGACTTAGTGACAATCTTTAACCTCATAGCTCTTTTTAGATTGGAGAAGCCCTAACTTCTATAAATACTAGCAAAATAAAGGCAGAGACTTGTAGAATTGAAGATGGCCGTAGAAGATCATTTAGTATGACCATCTCCCACTCCGTCCACCCCCAACTTCCACTTGAGAGATGAGAAAACAAGGCCCAGAAAGGGTGGGGCTCATCCAGGCTCACCTAGCCAGGGAGGGGCAGAGACAGGAGAGGGACGCATTCCCTGTGCCTTTCGTCCAGGGCTCTCCTAAGACTCAGACTGCTTTTTCAACCAACTTCAATGTTTGGTTTGAAGATTTACTAAGACATTTTTTGAACAGGCAGCAGAACGTTAAATTATGCTAGACAAGGAAGACAGTTTCCTGCCTTTTCTCACCTTTGCACATGACCTCCTAGTCTAACTTCTAGCAGGTACTTTTGGGCACTGTCTGAGCAGCCCAGGGTGGACGACTCATAGCTACTGACAGGAAACTTGAATCTGGAGGAGGTGCCCTGCTTTCCCCTGTTCTCATGGCTATATGTCACCTCTGTTTCAATCTGAAATGATCTGTAGGAGACAAATTACTTGGCAGCAGTTTTGATCATATGGTTGTGCTTCTAGTAAGAATAGAAATTTTAAAAGTTTAAAGACTGGTAAAGTAAAATCACATATATTGGGAATTTTTTAACTTTTTGATCATATATATATATATATATATATATATATATATATATATATATATATATATATATACTTCCTTTAGTGTGTCACTGAGTCTGCCTAGCTAAACCTCTCACCAATAACTTACAGGGGGTTGCAGGCAGTCATCTGAACTTATGTTTCCTTTTAGCTTTCCCATTCCAAACTTACTGAATTGTATGATGTTGAAACTTAACCTTTAAAAAATTTTTATTTGGAAGCATCCTAGTTGGATACTGAGAATATCAGTGTTCTTTCAAGTTCTGAAGCAGGGTTTCAAGCAAATTCTGAAATTTTCTATGTGAAATCCAGTCTATTTAGAGCAATTCAAAGAGGTGCCAAGGTCTGCTGGCATTGATGCCGCTTCCCCAAAGACTTGTTTGATTTCATCATTCACACTTCACCTTTTTTATTCCAAGGTGACTTTTAATTCCACTCTCATTTTATGCACAGTAGTCACAATAGCTCACTTCAGATGTGAGCATCATCTCTAGGGATATCCTGTACATCTGGTTTATAGCAGCTACATTCTCCCCTTTCTTTGAGAAGCAGAGGAAGTTTGTGGAAGTCCAGCCCCTGTTCCCTGCAGTAAACAGAGCTATTTCTGATCTTGGTCAGTCTGCAGACCCTGACTTACATGTGACCCTGAGTTATTAAAAACACCCCCCCTCCCCCGAGGCCTGCCTGGGTTATATAATAGGGCCATGAGGCTGAATCAGGAACTTTGTGCTCAGAGCTGAGAACAGAGATCTAGTTTTCCAAACAATTCACAGTGTGGGAGGGGAGATGAACCCAGCCTCTGAGCTGTGGGGCACCATCTTGACCTGGACTTAGAATTACATTTCCAAGGGAGATGTAGCTTGTTTCCAAACTTCCCTCCTTTCTTTTATGCCCAGTCTTTCTTCTCTTTTTCCAAAGATGGAAAGTGCCATCCTTTTCTTGATCCAGCTATAGAGAATCTGGCCTCAAGCCTTGGAGGTCAATTACGGGCAGCCTTGGCAAAGAGTCATGATCAAATCTGAGAAAGCATCGTACCTTCCAAGGCCCTAGGGGCACTAAGGATGGACTAGGCTTTACCCTTCTGAGCCCAAATCATGATATCCATGTGGGGAGTCACCCAGGTCTCATCCACCTTCTCATTTTACAGAAGGGGAAACTGATACTCTAGCAGAGACATGACTGGCTCAGGGTTACCAGCTGAGCAGTGGTAGAGCAAGGGCTGGATCCCAAACCAAAACCTGTGTGAGGGCAGAGGCCATGCTGGCCCATCCCATTTGTTGCTATCTCCCCAGCACCTAGCATAGTACCTGGTACATAGGTGGGCTCAGTAAACATCTGTGGAAGGACAGAGCAAATGTAGTTAATACCTCTTCCCCCACATCAGCCTGGTAGTCTTCCCTTTCTCCTGAGATTTGATTAAGTTTATCCTCAGAAAAGCCCCTCTGTCCCTGCTCCTGGTTAGGAGTTATCACAGTGGTATGGACAAGTCACTGCTCCCCTAAGCCAGAAAGTCACCCACTGTCCACACAGCCAGAGCAGGAGGCAGCCCCCCAGAGAGGCCTCTGCCCATCTGTCACCACCAGCCTGGCCTGGCTAGGTGTCCCTCTTAAGCCTGAGGCCAGATCTGGAACTACAGTATGACCACTTGGGGGGCCCTAGTTGTTACAAAAATGTTTCCAGTTTATTCCTGTTTCAAGACTGATCTCTAGGCCAATTCATAAAAGCAAAATGACTGCTTGGTTGCAGTCTCAAAAAGTTGTGGTATTGAAGAGGGATCCAGAAAGGTTTGTGAGCTCCAGGCTTGAGGATGGGGACCCTGCTGCAAAAATGTCTGAAGAAAGGACCTTCTGGTCACAGCTTGGCCAACCTAGGCAAATGTCACGTGGGACTGCCTCCGTATGCTCAAGACTTTGTACGATGCTGCAGCTGGGAGAGGGAAGATTCAGAAGACAGCAGGAAATACAAACTTTGTTTTTCTCAGGTTGTTGGCTCCCAGCGAGGGGGAGTGTCACTTGACTCTGCCTCCAGGTACAGCTCTCGGTCCGTGTACCAGCGGCCTGGTCGCTGATTAAGACGAGCTGCGCATCCCCAGCACGGTCCTGGAGAACCCAGACCTGGAAGCAGCCGGGAGGGGAGAGAAGTGAGGAGGGGTGTTTTGGCGGGCGAGAGGGGGTTGCGGTCCGCCAGGCTCCCGCGAGCCGGGCGCGGGTGCAGGGGTCGCCCTGGAGCGCGCCGAGTCCTCGAGGCCCGCGAGCGCGCCCCGCTGCTCCGCGCACCTGCCGCCGACCCGGACCCCGCGTGGCTCCGAGCCGCGGGCGGGTGGGCCGCGCGCACAGGTGGCGGCGATTGGGCGGGCGGGGCCAGGGGTGACGTCACGGGCTCCGGTCCCGGCCGCAGAAATAGGGCAGCAGCGGCGGCTGTGGCACAGCAGCGGGCAGCGGCGGCTGAGAGAGCTGGAACCACGACACCCTCCGGGGCGCCCGGGACCCGCCAACAGCCAGAGAGGCCGCCCGAAGGACGCAGAGCCCGGTGGCCGCCGCCGCCGCCACGGGGCGCTCCCGCCCGCGGGAGTCCGGCCACCTGGTCTTTCCTTCGGCCCCAGCCGCTTCAGGTACGCGGGCGCGGGGAGGGTGCCAAGCCGCCGCCACCAGCCGGCCGGGATGCGCCCCGCTGCGGTCCCGGCGCCCGCGGTTGCGCGGCTCCCCGCAGGGCCCGGGGAGGGCGCTTGCTTGTCCTCTCAACCCGCGCCGGGAGAGCCAAGTTTGCCCGCCTGGCGGGCGGCGGGCACAGGACCAGGGAACCCGGGCTCGGCAGGGCTACCCCGGCCCGGGCCAGGACTCCGGGTAAAGGTCGGGGGGCCGAGACTTGGGGCTCGGATCTGCAGTAGGGACAGGAGTGATCTGGATGGCGGAACAGCTGGGGCCGAGCCCGCAGCCCGCGCCGGGCTCCGAGACCCTGCGGGCGCCGCTCTTGGGCTCCGGACCCCTAGCGGCCTCCGCGAGTCAGGCGAGCGGCGGCCCTTCGGCTGGGACCCGTGCCCTTGGCCCCCGGCTGGGGTGCGGGGCGGGCGTGCTCACTGCCCCCGCCCTCCAGCTTTGCTGGGAAACTTGGGTCTCCTCGATGCAGCTCGAAGGGCGCGCTCAGCTCGCCTGGCCCTCGCTTCCTGCGCTCCCCGCGTCTGGGGCTGCGCGTGGGGCTCGGAGCGGGAGGCTGGGGAGAAGGCACCGGGACAGAAGCCGGCCCGGGCAGCCCGCAGCTCTCCTTCTGCGGGTCTCTCGGTCGCTGTTCCGAGCAAGCAGCCAGTGTTCCCTGCTTGGAAGTCACTAGGGAGCAGTTTTTTGGGGGGTGTCCCGGCAGGCGACTTGGTCCTAAGAGAGCTTGTCCTGTGGGTGACCTCCGCCTCTCTTTGCGCTAGCGAAGGAAACCTGTTCCAAGTTTCGGGGACCTGGGCGGCGCGGGCAGAACGCTCCGCTTTGGGCGCGTGTCGCCTAGAGTTTGGGACGAGAGAGGCGCGAGCCTTCGAGACTCCCTTCGGATGGCACAGGGGCGGCCAGAGCGCATTACCCCGGGGCCTGCCACCTGAGGACTTCTGCACCCTCCACTCTAGCACGGGCAGAAACCCGGTGGAAGCAGTGGGGTTTCTCTCAATACCTGGCACCTGGCGAGCATCCCCACAGCGCGGCTGCGTGCTGGAAGTGCATGGGGACCGGCGGAGTTGAGCCCTGCTAGGTCTGTATGAATACCCAGTAACTTGGTCCCCCGTGAGCTGTCCAGCAGACCTCGCTCCTGACAACTGTCGCCGAGGTTGATGGATAGCGCTTCCACAGCCTCTCCTCCAGTCCCCTCTAGGTGTCGCTTCCACCGAGGTTTCTGGCGAGTGAAAAACAGCGCCAGTAGCTTTGGTCTGAACCCTTCGTAAATTTGTTGCAATGCTGCGTGTGCACCAGGGACTGTACTAGATGGGCCCCCGAGAAACAAACATCCATCCACATTTTCTGGGTCAAAGATAAATAGAATTTCAACAGGAGGTGGCACGGTAACTACTTATTAGTGCTCCAGAAATGGGCCTATATGACAATCTGTGAGGGGAGGAAGGGGAGAGGGAAGACGTTCTGACTTTTCTCAAAAGTCCCAAGTTATTTTTCTACCATCAGGCCTAGGGGGAAGCCAAAAATGACTTTTAACGGTGTCCTCTTAATCCTGGAGTGGCCTGGGACCAGCTCTGGGTCTGGGCAGTGGTCAGGTAGAGGGCTCACCCAGGAGGTAAATAGTCAAGGGAATGAGTGGTGTGGCTTCTATGACACTAGATCCGCAGCAACCATCATGCAGTGGCTCAAATGGAAGACTTGAGCTGATGCCCCACAGGGCCTATGATGTCTGCTTCCCACCTGAGTTTTGTAAGCAGACACTGCAGCATCACTAGACCATTTTTGTATAGACACACTCAGCTGAATGTTCGCTTTCTTCCCATTCCAGGGGAAAAGGCAGCCCCCTTCCGAAAGACAGACAGAGAATAGTCTCTGATGTAATCTATTAAAATTGCTCATTAAAGTTGCTCCAGTGGCTTCTGCTCTCTTAGAATTTTACAATCAACCCCAGTTTGGGTTAATTCCAGGAAGGCTGTTTTTACTCCAGAGAGGGGCCAGCTTGTTCTGGGCATTGGGAGAACTTCTGTCCCTTTGGTTGTACCCTGGAGGAGGGTGAGGGATGGGTAGGTTGGATTTTTCTATCTTGATTAATCGGTCACTCAGGATTCTTCTCCTTTTACTAAAGGCTGCAGGACTTTTTAAAAAAGTGATCTTCATGTTGTGATGTTTTGTTTGACTTAATACTATATTCCAGAAACTGGAATTGAATAGTCAAGATTTCCAAAAATATACCTTAATTCCTACTTTGCTTTTGGCATTTCTCTTCAGACTTAACTTTCTTGTGTTGCTTATGTGTGGTCAATTGTGTGCTTATGAATTTAATGAAATTAGGTAGCTAATACAAGAGCACATCTTTCCTTGCATTTTCTCTCTCAATGCATAACACAAGGCACAGAACTTCAAATAAAGCAGAACTACAGAGAAGATGGTACTCGAAGAGGTATAATCTGAATGCTGGAAGGGTGAGGGTTACTGGAAGGTGTGTGTGTGTGTTAAGCTTCACAGTAAATAGGAATGCTATAGATTTATACATTGTGCAGAGACTAATTTAGGCATCTAATTTATCAGCTGTTGGAACAAATCAACCAAAGATGTAGAGTAGGACTTAATAGGAAATGCAATGTAACTTCATTATGGTTTGTTGCATGGTTACCTTGATATATTTCCCTACTTAATTTCCTCGGTTGGTATTTTAGGGGCTATCTTAGGAAGTCTGAATCCCTTTCTTTTTTCCTAAAACAATCAGAAATAAAAACTAGGGTCCTAAACCTTCTAGAAGAAATTAAAATATAGCCTCCTGGCTTTAGGTTGGTGTTTATATGGCTTTTATTTGCTCTTTAGATTGGGTAGACATACAGAAGAGGATTTTGGTGGTCCCCAGTTGGTTTCTATTTGTTGATTGCCAACATCCCATGTGTAAAATGCAATGCACCTCAAGTAATTGGCTAGAACATACACCTTTTCAGTTAGAAAGGCTGGAAACACAGTTGCCTCGGGTTCACAGATCTTACCTGCGCCTTCGAGGTTGGGTGGTGCGTGGTTCTGCCAAATCATCTTCACAATTTCTGGTCCCGTCTGTTACAAAGGGGAGCCATTTCCATGTGGCCAATCCGTAGTGTCTGCTTTGGTAATGTTGCCATATTCTGGGAGAGAGCCCCAGAGAGGGAACTCGTAAACAGTTTCCCCAAAAGCTCTGATGGTCAGAATTCCCACTTTTCTCAAGCAGGGCTGGTTCCCGCAGGAGAAAAGAGAAGTTTGTATTAAATCCACGTCCAGTTTAATGCCGGTGCTTCTCTCTGGCCTCTGACCCTGTTCAATAAAGACAGCTTACATGCTGGCCTGTGTTCTCTGGTGGGGCAGGTTTGGAATTTACATACTTATACCTATTTCTCCCTCATACGTCATGGTTTTTTTGCTTTTTTCAAAAAGCAAGTCAAAATTTAGAATGTTACATTATAAGAATTTGTAGTACCCTGTAATTTTAAATACATATAAATAAGAGAACCAGTATAAGGTTATATTATGAAGTCAGGAAATCCTGGGGTTTTTACAAGGACCAGGTAGATGCCCTAGTGGGGCCCATTCAATGCTAAAAAAGCAAAACCAGTTTATCTGAACAGAGAATGCAAAGAATCTCCATACATGAGTGAGTTTATGACAAGGTAAGAAACAAAACACTTGCCTAGAGGTCAGGGTGCCTGGGTTTTTAGTCCAGGTCTGGCCTCTGACTTGGCATCACACAGGTGAATTCCTTACCCCCCAGGGCCCTGGTGTTCTGTCTCTGCAGCAGACAGGCTGGCACCTGGTCCCCCTGAGCATGGGGAAAGGGAGGCACCAGTGGAAAACCTCAGAGGATGCAATGAACTACTTCTTTTGGAAATTAGATGTCTGAAATATCAAGGGATTGTGTGTTATGTGTTGTTTGGGGCGGGGGCGGGGAAGGTAGTCCCAGCTCATTCATGAAGACAATCTCAGGTAGATTTATAACCAATCTTAGGACTCTAGCATGGACTGAATGAGGTTTATAAATCTAAATTGATCTCAGAAGGAACTCTAGGCTGCACAAAGAGGGTTTACGACCTTATTGATGGTACCTGCCCATGTCTATAACTGGGAGATTCTTGTACTTCCTTCTGTCCGAAGGCCAGTAGGGGGCTGTTTGCATTTGAGGAGTAATTAATGTGTCAAAAGAGCCACCTCCCTGAGAGTGACTGTCTTCGCTGTGCTGGTGTACCCATGAGCTGACGGGCATCCTTGCTGCCTGGCATTCTGTGCATCTCCTTGTGGTTTCTTCTTTCAACCACATTTCTCCTTTCCCAATAAAGACAGCAGCAGTGAGGACTGGGGAGAGCCTGCTGAGTGGTCCCCTCCGGGGGGGGAGCAGCTTGACTTTCCCTTGCTCTGCTCCTTTGGTCTTGTTCAGACCCATGAAAGCTAGAGGAGTGCAGCTCTTGGTAGCTTTCAGAGGAAAGGGAGACTTGGGACTCAGGGGCTCCTTTCTTGATGTCCGTGGATTTTCCCCATCATGCTAAAAACAGCTGCTCATCGAAAGAAAATATTGCTAAGTATTGAGTGGCAGCAGAGGGGGACAGGGGCTAAGAGCATAGACATTGAGTCCACCTGCCTGGCTTGAAGTCCCACCTCTGCCACTTATTTGCCACATGGCCATGACAGGACACTTACCTTTCTGTGACCTGTCTCCTCTGGCATCTGACTAGGTGATACTCATTGCCCTCCTCACAGGGTAGAAGTGAGGGTTATGCATGTAAAGCATTTAGGACAGTGCCTGACATATAGTAATTGCTATATAAGTGTTAACCAAATATTCTCTATTTGGTTATTAGACAGATCATCAAAACTGATTTAGAGCCAATATTAATTCTTTTTTTATCAACTTAACTTTCATAAAAGTTGAGTTATAAATTTTCAGGCTGTTGCTGCTATAGATGTAATGACTTGTCACTCACCGAGAATATAAAATGACACATCTACTGCGTAAATGAAGTTTGATCTAGTGGTGGCTGAGCTGAGCTCAACTTTACAAAGAAGCTGCCTGGAAATATTTCAGTAGTTGGCCTGGCTCCTGTGTTCTCCTGTATTCAACTAAAATCTTCCAGGAACTCAACACAAACCAGGTGAATTCAGAGACAATTCCAGGTGCAACAGGGCTGAGCTCCAGCTCCCTGAAACGCAAAGCAGCTGGTTTAAAGCCAGAGGTTGAGCTGCACTTTCCTAAATGAAGTGGTTTGCAGCTTGCCAAAATAACAATTGAAATGAAGGGATTTTATTTTGATGCCATCCATTAATAATAAAACATCAAGCATAATTAGTCTTGGATTACTGGGCAAATTGAAAACTAGATTTTGTGGCTTGAATATTTCATAACTCCAGGAATTGACATCTGGACACTAACTAGCATACATTTTGGTTATCTTGCTGTTTTTAGTTTCTCTGGGCTGGAAAGCATGAGCAGGGAGAAGACCTATGTGTGCTCAGCCCAGCAGCACTGTTTGAGAGTGGATAAGCAGGGAAGAATTAATAAAGGAGAGTGGGAAGCAATGTCTTTCTAGTTCTAGCTTGAGTTACTGTTGCTGGTTTTAACAAAATTTCCCCAAATCCAGCAACTGCTTTTGGCAGTCTCTGGAAGGTGGCTCTGCCTTCAGAAGAGAATAATTTATGGAGAGTAGGAAGTTGCCCTATTTATTTTTAGAAAAACTGGTTGCAGTTAGGGAGAGACATTTTTATTCCCTTTCCCCCCTGACTGTGATGTTTCACTCCTCCCCGGTGCTGGAGGCACCCACACCCCAGCTAGAGTATCTATGGGAGTGCTGAGCTGGGTGGCTGCTGCGAACGCTCCAGTCCTCTCCCAGGTAGCAGCCCGAGTTACACCTTCCCACTCAACACTGCCTTCTTCAGAGTACAGAGCAGGTGCTGATGGGGGCGTGACTGTGACCTTCACATTTTATTTACTAGCCACCTGGACTATTGCCCCAGTAGCTCCGGCTTTGCCAACAGATGTTGAAGATGAGCAGCTGAGGAAACAGATGTAGAGGTGGGAGACTACAGACTCATTTTAATACAAGAAGACACCTTCTCTTGCAAGACAGCCATAACTTATAACCTTGCCTTTTCATAGAGCAGTGTTACATGCCTGCAATTTTTAGTCTGACTTCTCCATCCTGGGGGCATTTCTGTCTTAAGCTGGGAACATAAAGCAAATCTGGAGAGGCAGCTCTATTTGGGTGTGGAAAGCAGCCAGAGGAAACCTGGAACATGGCAGGAGGGTATTTGTTTGGTGGCAATGGCATGAGCACTAGCGATCATGTGGCACCTCTAACCCCCCTTATTTAGGGTCGAAATAGTCCAAAGCTGTTGGCTTTGGGGGTGAGCAGGGGTGGACTCCTCAAACAGGCTATCATGTCCCTCAAGCAGATGATCCTTTTTGACTGGGATGCCTTCTTTAGACCAGCCCTCAGCCAGGTCACATGGGCTGCTGGTTTCCAAGGAGCTCTGTGTCTTTTCATCTCCTAGCCATGATCAGGGTGCAGTGTGGACCACATGCAATTAAGCACTAAATTGTGTGGTGCTCACAGAAATCAATAACCCCTAAAGCTTCCTCAAGTAAGAGTTGTAAATACTACACCATGAGTTCTGTCTTGCGCTGTGCCTTAGAAATACTGAAATTAATGTGGGAATATGTTCATAGTAGAAACCCTTAAAAAAAAAAAAAAAAGTACAGCTACTTGCCGTGTGGACTAGTCTGTGTCTGTGTCTCCTTTAGCACAATTCCCAGCACATGACAGGGAGTGGAATATTTATCGTAGCTGATCCTTAGTATTTTTTCATCCAGGTAATTCTATGATTACTTTGAATTGCCCATTTCTTGTCTTCTGGGACTTTAGACAATTTATCATGTGAGCCTCAGGAAACACTTTAAAAGTTGTTGAAACCCCATTACCCATGCGATACTTGGATTTTGCTGCAAAATCATTGGTCTTGAAGTGAAAATATTAGACCTTATAATGCCATTTTGAAACTCACTATCTTGTAAACTGAGATAACAGCTGCAAATGGGCTGCTACAGGCTTACCACGATTCCTCAGCAGCATTTACTGAGCACTAATTGCTTTCTGAGCACACTGAGGCATGGATACATCATTACCTAACAGGGGGATCCAGCTTTGACACCCTAGCTTGTTCGTTAGATGTAGTGATAGGCTGCATTTCAAGTGGCCCTCTACAGAGCAGCTAGCATTTATAGAGCTCTTACTATGTGCCCATCACTGGCTCCCAGTCCTCACAGCAACCCTATGAGGTACATATTGTTGACTCCATTTTAGAGATGAGTAAACTAAGGCTCAGAAGTAATGTAACTTCTCCATAGTAGAATGGAAAAGTCATTGCCTGGGCTTATCTCAGGTTTATCTGATTCTGGAGTACAAATACTACCTACCTCTGGTGTGTTTGCATTTTGTAATGCTTAATCCTAAGCCTTTGTCGTTTTCTCAACAGACTCAACAAAATGAGACCAGGACACATTTGGCTGCATCTTGCACTGCTTGGGGCCTCCCTGCCTGCTGCGCTGGGATGGACAGACCCAGGAACCAGAAGAGGCCCGAGCGTGGGTGTGGAGGAGTCGCGGGCAGAGGTATATAGTCACTTAGCAGCTGACCTAACATTTCAAACTGATTGCTTTTCCGTGTTACAGTATCTGATTTATCCCTTCACTTTTAGTTTATATCAATTAGATTACAGTATGAATTTAAATTGGTCCCCCTTCTGGGTAGGGGACAGAAGAAGCAACATGTGTTGATCTGGACAGATTTACATCATGCTGTAGGTAATGGTCTAAATCTCTCCAACGCTGAAAATGCATTCCAAAACCCAGCTGGAGTTGCATGGTTTGTCTTCCACAAAGACCCTCAAGAGAACGGCCTTTCAGTATATTTAATAAAACCCAGAAAATGCAGACTCATTGGTGGAGCACACCCCTGTGAATTAATGAAGTCTTTTAATTATAAAATATATTTTAAAAGAAATGAACTCCTTTGCGGATCTATAGATAAAAAGAAGCAGGCTGGGAAAGAACTGGCAAGTAGCCGTCCTGAGGGAGGCCGCCTTAATGAACAGATGAGAATGATTAATGGCATGTTAGGTGTATATAAATGCTTCTAAAGTGCTTGGAAAACTTGTTCTCAAATACCTCCCCGGAGAGTCTCCATATACTGCTAATTGCTTAGTGAGCTTGGTCTTAAGTAATGAAGGGGATTCATAAGCTATACCTCACCCTGCTCAGGTAGCAGGTCTCATGAATTCGGGGCTCACGGGGGACACGGTTTTTCTGCAGAAAAGGTTTTGTATGTGCTGAGCTTTAAGAAGTGACTATTAAGACCACCCGGGGTTTTCTTTATGATGGAGTGAATGCTGTGTCTTCTCTAAGAGGTTTTCAGGGCATCTGAACTTCCATTGTTGCCTCGATGCACACCCTGCCCCCCTCCCCCCCCCCCCCCGTGCGTATTTCCCGTCCTGTGGAATGAGAGAGAAATTACCTCAAAAAGTCAACACTATCAGAGAATGAATAACAGTACACAGTGTATGGTTGGATTAATGCATTATTTGATCAAAAGATACGATTTCTCTTTCATTATTACTTAATTGTAATGCAGCCCCAAACCTACGGGCCTTAATCTTCAGGGAGCTTCAGAAGTAATTTACCGAGCACTTTTCCTGCTGAAGTTACTGTGGCCTCCTTTTGTGGTGAGCAGATGATTAAATAGAAACACTATCTCTCCCATCTAAATCCATGAAGGACGCACCTTAATGCTCTTTTGAGAGAGTCTGGAGGCTGACTTGCTGGCGAGCACAGCATTTCCCATATGGGACCAGCTTAATCGTTACTCTCGCATCCACACAGAAAGAAATGATCACCT
Source organism: Miniopterus natalensis (assembly GCF_054644295.1). Lineage (NCBI taxonomy): Eukaryota > Metazoa > Chordata > Mammalia > Chiroptera > Miniopteridae > Miniopterus > Miniopterus natalensis. The sequence continues at coordinate 21,825,439 of NC_142084.1, forward strand.
AAATCCTACAAATATACTGCGGCATATTTAATAGCAAAGCCAGTGGGCAAACACACAGGTATGCTTACCAAGACTTCTTACTGTTTCAAATCACTTCTCTCAATTGAAATAGTCCAGCCGATTTAGGTGGGGTTTAAGTTGGAGGTAAATTGAAGGTAAGTTAATATCAACCTAGGGTCTCCCTAGTACTTTGCATACCAACAAGAAAGAGCAGCTGCTGCTCATTCTGAGGAAGTGAGGCTTTTTTTGGGGGAGGGGGGCTGTGGTTTTGTTCCCCTTCTCCCCCCATTAGTATAAAGCCCAGGAGATGCTATTGTCTCCTAGTTCCAGGAATTTCTTTTTTAATCCTCATGTAAGAATATACTTTTATTGATTTGAGAGAGAGAGAGAGAGAGAGAGACATTGATCGATTGCCTCCTGTACTCTCCCTGACCCGGGATCAAAGCCGAAACCTAGGTATGTGCCCTGACCAGGAACTGAACACCCCCCACTTTTGGTGCATGGGACGGTGCTCCAACTACCTGGCCAGGGCTCCAGATTCAGGAATTCTGTTGCTTTCAGAAAAGGAAGTGACACCTCTGCAGACTCTCCCTGCAGGTGCAACCGTGTTGATCCAATTCTCTTTGCTGGGGATTGCGTTTTTACAAAGGGTGTCACTTCTACCCACGGAGGCTGCATATAGCAATGGTTAGATGAGATAATGATAATGCGAAGGGCCCAGGACACTGGGTGGCCTCAGTAAATGTCTAGACAGAGACAGAACGTTTGTAACTGGTCAGTGTGCTGACCTCGATCGCACTTTATGCACATCCCCTCCATGCCTTTACTCGCCAGGGTCATCTTGCCTGCCAGGCTGTCTCTTCACTCTACATGCCTGAATCATCCCCTCTTCCCATGCTCAGCTCTGGTGCTAACCTTTTATCCAGAACCTTCTTTGACTACTCTTGGTTACATTTGATCTCTTTCTCTGAACCCCTAGTCTTTGCTACCTTTTTTTCCTTATTGAGATTTTATTTTCCATATAGATGAGGACTATCTTATTTATCTTCCCCTTCCTCACAGTGTCTAATAATTTTAAGGGCAAAATAGAAGCCCTGTGTGTTTCTGAGATAATAGATTATTTTATTTTATTTTAACATTTTGGTAGTGGTCCTGAAGTCACGGGTGCTTTCCAGATTCCGACCAGGCGCCCTGGTATTTCAGTATGTGACATAGCTCTCTGCACAGCAGCTTCCTTTCCAGTGGAGACACGAATGGTCTCCCCAGCAAACCTGTAAGCAGCCTGCTGGCCAAGCCAGACTTATATCTTATCCACATCCAAGATAGTCCTTGTGTGTTATAGGTTCTGGGTGGTTCTTTCTTTGAGTTGTAGCTATTAATATAGCCATAACTCACTGCCCAAACCATATGAAACTTCTCTAGCAGTTTCCTCAGACAGTCTTATTTTCTGGAAGAATCAAAACCAACAGTTTCTTGAGACTCACTAAATAAATCTAAAAACCGTTTCAGGAACTAAGTGGCAAAATGTTTCTGGGTGTGTTCTCTTCCTGTGTAGTACTTTACAAAACATTCATTCACTTAAGATTTGTAAAGTACTTGGAAAGCATTACTAGAATTTGATTTGCCTTTCAGGTTATTACACCAATTACTTGAGTGACCTAAGGGCAAATAAGAATTAAATGACCAATGCATGTGTGTTCGTGCATTTTTTAAAGCAATTACGGCAAATGTGAATTTTGTTAAATTACTGTTTTATGAACAAAGACTGCAGTTGAAATAGCTTCAAGGAGTTTGCCATTTTACAAACATAGATAAAAATAAATGCAACTGGGTAGGGTTGCTCTTTGATAGGGTCGCATGGCAGAAAGGCCTAGAATACTAATACAATTCTGAATTCAGAAGAAACAATTCTGAAGTTACAACGTACTGAAATTCTGAAATAGTTGTATTTTTTCCCTTCCCCCTATGCTCTGGCTAATATACATACAGTAGTAAAATCAATATTGGTAGAATTTTATATGGGGCGGGGGGACCAGGAAAGTGACAAGTGACGTGCTGCTGGCAGCTCCAGGGACCCACACCCTCTTGAGGGGCAGGCATTTATTGGATGCTGTGTCCAAGCCAATCCCTGGGCTCTGGGACTGGATGGCGGCCCTTACACAGCGTAGGCATCCTTCGCGAGTCTTACTGAACATTTTCGGATTTGCTCTTCCTCATAGTTTCTAGTCATGCACTAGGTAACTGTCAGCACTAACACTGGGTCCTGTAAAAATGTTGGCTTTGTATGCCTCAGTGCTTACAGACCAGGGATGTGCAAATTCTCATAGGAAAGTCTTGGAGGGAAAAATATGCCGGGTGGTATCAGTAATAAGGATGGCTCTCCTGCTTCCTAACCCCAAGGGTCAGCCTAAGGAAGCCTGACCCCCCCTCCCCCCGCTGACTGGCCCTATCTCCTCCACTCACGGGCACTCCTGACCTGGTGAGGGTGGCTTCTAATTGCAGGGACCTTAAATGCTCTGGCTTCTTTCTGTATTGGTTGGGCTTTCAGGAGGACTCAGGCTGCTAAGACTAGGTATTAATTTAAAAAAAATTATCCTTAGTAAGTATCATTGTTCTTCCCTATGTGACTGAATGTAAGGCAGTGGTCCCCTGCCCTTTCTGGGAATATGCTCCTTCCTCCCCACCCCTGACCCTTCTTTTTATTGGCTGCTGGGGAAGGATAGCTCATCTTCTGTGGGCTCGAAAGTCTGCCCATTGGCACCTCTGCTCACTCTCACACCTCACTTTGTGGGCTTGGAGAAAACAAATTCCCTCCTCCCTGTGGACAGACGGGTCCAGGCTGGATGCTGGGCATTCTCTAAGCCTCGCCTGCAGCAGAAGCCTGCATGTATCTCCCCTGTGTGTCCTCGGTATCACCTTCCTAAACACCCACTGTTGCCAACTCCAGCATTTGACTGGCTTTCAAAGAAAATGAGACTCTGGGTAAAGTGTCTCAGCAAGAGGCACCAGTGGTCCTTTCATGGGAGCGGAGCTCTAGGACAGCTGCCGGTGCCCCTTTATGAGGACCCAGGACTTCTACTGCAAGTGGGGGGTGAGGCAGCCTCTTCTCTGGGCCTTGAACACTTAGTATGGTTCCCTGCTGTGTCAGAGGGTGTGGCTTTTAGTTTTTCAGGTGACACTGGGAGAGCAGGACCTCGCATCTGCAGATGTGTGAGTAAATCCATAATTTTCAAGGCAAAAGAAGGTGGCAAATGCTCCAAGTTCATGGGGGTGTTGGATGAGCTGGTTTCTACCTCGAGCTGGCATGGGCAGTGCCCTACGCCAGTGCCTCTGGAGCTTCAGTGAGCTTTGCGAACAGGCAGGGGGGCCTGTAAGTGCAGATGCTGATGCAGTAGATGGGGGTTAGGTCCTGACATTCTGCATTTCGCATGAGCTCCAGGTGATGCTGCTACTTCCAGTCCCAGGGGACGCTGGTTAGAAAAGTCCTAGAGGCATCCTCCCCCATGCCCCATGCACACACCCAAGAAAGAGAATCCAGCTGGTGATTAACCCTGGCCTTCATCAGCTCTTGCCAACACGATGATGCTGACTACAGTCAGGAAGAGGAGAGCAGCGTGCAGGCTGAGTCACACCAGGATATAACAGGACGTGGGACTGGTTGGGGGCAGAGGCAAGTAGGTGAGTAGCCTGGGTTTGGAGTCATTTTCAAGCAAGCAGGTGGAGAGATATACTTAGATCTCTGAACCCAGTGTTCCTCCTTGGTTGGTTTGTAGAGGATTTAAATCCTGAGGGTCAGCCACACCCTAAGCTCTCACCCATCACCACCTCCGTGCCACTCACACTGGTGTCCTGTCCCAGTCTCTGTCCCCAGGGCCCACCCAGGCTGTTTGGGCAAACACAGCTGCCTGGTTGGTGGGTTTTGCTGAGCTGTTTTTTATCCTTGGAGAGAGGAGTCACTGTCTTTGTTTTTTGGGTTGGGTTTCTCCTCTCCCACCTCTCCCGGCAAGCCTTTTGCTCTGCACGAGTCAGTGCACTGCCTTTTAGTATTTTGAGATTATAGTTGACAGAGTTTTAATTGGCTGAGAAGTTCTGTGACCCAGGAAAATGAATATAAATGAGTTCACAGAAAACTATTATTTTTTTCCTCTTAATTTAGCATGTACTCATGTAGCTACTTTATTTATGCCTCTGCTGCTAAATAATCTATGCTCCTTTAGGAAGCTATCCACCCTGTAATCGGGACAGCAGGCCACGCGTTGTAAATGGGGCTCTGGCTTCCATTTTTGGGGGAGCTGGCAGCGTCAGATCTGCCAGGCCCCGCTCATCTGCTTTATTTATTCTCGATGACTTGTGGGTTCTCTCTCTTGCTTTCCCATTTGGAGAGAAGTAAATGCCATATTGGTGTAGGACAGACTTTGACAGGCCTCACACAAGTGGGCGCCACTGTTCTTCCTGCCAAGCCAGGGCCTTTGCCCTGCGGCCTCCACTGCTGTGGTTTCTGCTGTGAGGCTCCTGGGCCCTGTCTTGTCTCCAGCCACCTGGGAAGTGGAGGGCACTGGTTCCAGGAACGTTGGGCGTAGGATGAGGTGGGCCCTGTGCTCTGAGCAGACAACACCTGAGTAAACTGCAGTGGGAGCCAGGCACGCTGGTGTTGGGTGGAAGACGTGTGTCCCAGTGGCTGAGAAGCTGTCTGTCCATCTAGCCTGACCTGTCTCTTGATTGGTGACCATACACATTTGCGTTTGGCCTTAGGCATTCCCTTGAGTCAGAAAGGCATGGACCGGGAAAAACCCAATCTCTTTCTCCATGGGGTCCTGGTTCCAAGAGGTTTGGAGAGGGGAATGGGGGAACAGGAAGAGATTAACCAAGGAGCATATATATATATATGCATGTATACATAACCCCTGGACATAGACAGTACTGTGGGGAAGCCTGGGGCGGGGGGTGGGTAGAGAGGGCCAAATGGGAGAAAATGGGAGGCAGCTGTAATAGCCTCAACAATTGAAAAAATAAGTAAAACCTGAGTATTAAATTTAACACTTCATCTTGATGGGGCCACCAGCTGACCCTGGAGACCATCAGTTCCTAGCCCCATGCTGTGCTCAGATATTTCAAGGATATAGTGAAATTCAGAAAATAAAATTAACTTCATTTCAGTTTAATTTAAAAATGTGTTCCTGACAGCACTTCGGGGCTTAGTGGGGAGTGGCGGGTGACACACAATCCTGTCACAAGAGGATCACTGCAGGGTGGAGAGAGGGGTGAACTCTGAGGGATTGGGGAGAGAGGCAGCCAGTGGTTCCCCGGTATCTCTTCCTCTTCTCCAAGGGAAGGTGTCATCCAGTGACATAGGGAGGAATCGGTCCCTGAGGGTCCGGGCTGTAGTGCAATCAGACAGAAATGCGGGGCTGAGGGGCGAGGTGGGGAGACGGAGGAAGAGAGCTCTGAAGTGTGATTATCAGGCTAGTGAGAGAGTGGAACTGCTGGGCAGTGGCAGTGGAGCTGGGAGTGACACAGGGCAGGTGTCAAATTCTAGTGACCCACCTGTGTTTTATGGGCTGTTTTTTTTCTGCAGTCCCAGGTAATGCCCCGTAGTCCTTTTACCTACTCCCAAGACTAGAAAGATGACCCAGTGGGGAGAACCAAGCAGAGACCCTCAAGCCCTGTAGCGCTGTCTGCCGAAGCGGCTTATTTTTTTTGGGGGGGGGGGTGCATGACTGCCGTTAGGTGCTGCATTCCAGGTCTGGCCTGGTGCAAGTGAGTTCTGTGGACCTGAGCCACTCCCATCTCTTCTCTGGACCTTGGCTTCCTCATGTGGAAAGTGAGGAGTGGTCAAGATGCCTTCAGGTTGTCTTTACATCTGAATTCTCGTGCCACTGCCTGGACCCCTTCAAAATCTGTGAAGAGCAGTAAGTGTTATTTCAGACAGTTTTTTCTCTCCGCCTCTTAGCTGTGCGGCCAGGCATCAGGTGTGTGGCCTGACGGCCTGGCCCTCCTTTGTCTAAAGCCACCGCGTGTGCTCTTCTTTGGGAAGGAGTAGCACCTGAGAAATCTGTTGTTTAACTTGGGGCTGGGACCAAATGGGTCTGTTTGACCACAAACACTCTTCTGTCCCTCAGCACAGACCTGGGTTCTAGAAGCGCTCAGTGGCAGCATGTGCTGATGCCACCCTCTCCGGCTGCCTGCGGTGCCTGGGGAAGGAGGAGGAGTCCTCGGCACACGACCTGGGAAGAGGCTTGAATCGATTCTTGTATTCATTGTCTAAATCTCTGCTGGGTGCTGGGAACTGTGCTAGGAGAAGCGGTTCGTAGACCTTCTAATTTCATAGAGCAGAGAAATGAAAACTTGTTAAAGACAAAACTCAGCTACCACCTAGAATCACGGTCACTTCTTTTTTTCTCTTTATATCTTTATTTGTACCGTGTTGTTTATAAAAGAAATAAAGGGCCATACTTTCAGAGCAAAAGGCAGTCCATCCCCCAGAAGCCTCCCCCAGGCGCAGCCTACATTGCCCATGTAGGTGTGTTATGTCTGAGGACCAGGTAGGTCAGAGCCGGGGGTCGCATTGATCGGAGATCTTTGGGAAATGAGGCCCATAGAAGCAAGTGGTCGAATTGAATTCCTGGTGTCCAAGCCACGGCGAGACACTAGGTGCTCAGACCTAGTTCTAGTATTCTCTGTGGTGTTTGTCCCAATTTCATGGCTGGAAAGACCTAGGTCCAAGACAGAGGGGATGGCGCTCAGCTCAGAAAAAGGTGCCCTCTGCATAGGTGGGACCGTTAACCTGCAGAAAAATTTTGATTGTCAGATTCAGTTGCTTCTCTATGTCCAAGTGACAGGTGTGGCTGGGTTTTAAAGGGAATGTGGGGTGCAGGGTTTTTTGCTCATGGTTTTTAAAGTGTCTTGCCATCTCTTTATTCCTCTTATGAAAAGCGGCACACCACTTCTGTTTGGTTGGGGATTCTTCGTCCTAATAAAAGGCAGTCTTGTTTTACCAGGGAGTAAGATATTTCAGGAAGGTTTGCTCTTGGCTGGAGTGAAGGATGGAGGGTGAGTGGCCTGGGGGGCTGGGCCTTCCCTCAATCAAAGGGTGAGCTTCAGCCTGACACTGCCCAGGGGAGGTGCAGAGAAGCTGGTGCTGATGGCGGGCTGATGCTGGCCCACAGGGGACCACCTTGGAAACTACTGGCTTCCCTCCATCTGTGGGAAGTTCTTAGAAGGCACGCACCTTGTAATTGCTTGATGCTGCACATGGAGATGGAGCCCCTGCTTCCCCTCCTCAGGGTCCCAACAGGGCCTGGAGTTCAAATTGCAACCCTTTTGGAGGGCTCAGCTGGAAAGGGAAGCTGCCACTGTTGCTTTTGTTAAAATACTTTAAAGTTTGAGGCTTTGAGTTTTTCTGGGTCTGGATTGAGAGAGAAGGGGTATGTGTGTGTGTGTGTGTGTTTGTTTGAGTTGAGAAAGGAAGTCATCTCTCTGTTTGTGACAAAAGTCCCTTCTGAAGAGCACCGCTGATCACTAGCGAGCCTCTCATAGAGCGCAGAGCACTTTAAACACCTCTGCTGGCCACCTGACCATCTGAGAGGGACTCGGCAGACACCAACATGACAACCCAGGTTTCAGTCCCAGCAGGGGCCTGGGCCTCTGAAGTGCAGCCTGCTTTTCTGATAACACGACTCTCCCCGCTCTGGCTGAGAGGCTCTGTGCTCTTGGTGGCTTGGCTTGCTGGCTGGGGCAGCTCTGGGCCCTGGGGAGAAATGGCTGCTGTCCACCCCTCTCTCCTAACCAAACCCTATATGTTCCATGTTCCCTCTTTCTCCTCCAGGATATTTGTTTAAAAGCCCCATAGATGTGAGGCTGCATCACTCACTTGGCATGTTGCCTGTCTGCACTGGCTCCTAAGGAATCTCCAGTCCTGCCTTTGCCCAGGGCCCCTCAAGTCAGAGAGCCCAGTGACCCTAACCTGCTTCTTCCCTTGCCCACGTGTAGCTGAGGGGACTGCTTCCTTTCCGTGACCTTCAGGCTAGCACCGATAGCAGCACCGACGTCAGAGCTGTCCTGAGGACTAAGAGGACACCTGTAATTCCTGGCACCGAGGGCCTGCTCAGAATGTGGCAGCCAGAGCTGTAGTCTCAGAACCCCACTGAGTGCCCGTCACGAAGACCATGTACCTCTCCCTCTCCTGACCTGGCATGTCAGCCTCAGCCATAGCACTTGTCACTCAGTGGTTCCCAGGTGGCTCTGAGGGTGGGAGGGTCCTCTTCCTGGTGGAGTGGTAAGTATCCCGGGGTCTGGGTCCCCGGGATCCCCAGTGTCCAGGAGAGCTTGGTACAAAGTAGGCTGTTCAGATATTTGTCAAGTGAGGAATTAGTCAGCGAATTTTTTATTACTCGTTTTGGCATCATATAGGAATTCGGACAAGGTGACTGGAGTTTCTAGGACTCCTTACAGAAGAAATCCCAGGAGAGAGTCACCTGACTGTCTTTGGTTTCCACTTATAGTAGAATCTTGTACAGTGTCAAATCTTTCCAACATCCTTACTGAAGCAGATGAAGCTTAAGAGAGTCCTATGGGCTGTGTGTGGGGGAGGGTGCAGAGTCTCGGCTCAGTTGCTGTCCCTTCCTAGAGTGGTCTCTGGGGCCTGCATGGCCCTGGCCATCCCTTCTGTGATGAGGCTGGCATTACTATGGCAGGCACGCCTGAACCTCGCCCACAAGGGAACCAGAGAACAAAATGTAAACGCAAACAAATGCAGGATGTTCTGTTCATGCTCAGAATTTTCAGAGGCAGCAGAAAAAGTCTGTGGCTCCAGGGAGGGTGGCCACCAAGTGTCCCTATAAAGAGAGGAAGCGACTGAGGGTGATGGGAACAGAAGTTCTCTTTGGAGATGTCATTAAACGGGTGTAAGACTTCTGACGGCTTTTCCTGACACTCATCTTAGGACAATTGGATTAAAAGCTTGTTTAAGCTGTTCTGTCATTTAAAGCTTGCTCCCTAGATAAAGAAACCAGAGCTCTTTTCCTATTTATTTCTCTCCCTAGCCTTGCATTTAAAACATGCTCAGAAAACTTTCTCTGTCGTAAAGACCTCAGGTTTCTGTGGCTCTGCTGATGCGGCATTTAGTGCGCCCGTTTGGGGAAACAGGCTTTCGTGTGGGCCGCGGGGAGACGTCAGCTGGGCGAGGCCTGCGGGGTGGCTGCTCTAATTGGAGTGCTTCTAAAAAGTGCCCCCCCCCCCGTTCCTCCCCCTCCCCACTCCCTTCTGTTTGGCTGTTACATATGCTGTTGTTTTCACTTTAGCACTTGGCTTCGGAGAATGGGATTTTCTGTCTGATGCTTGGATGTTCATCCCCTGGTCATAGAGCTTAGGAGTATGTCCTTGTGTCCCAAACCATGGACCTTCTCAGGATACTATTTACCTACCTGGTATGGGTTTCTGGGCCCTGGGCTGTCTGGGCCAACAGGAATATCTGGCGGTCTTAAATCTTAGTCATGGACAGGTATCCATTGAGCACCCAGCTCTGCGCTTGGCCCTGGGCCAAGTGGTTGAAGGGAAATAGGATTTATGATTCCATTCTGGGGGCTTGAGGGCCAGTGGGACATGGGGGTGGGGTGGGGGGATTAGGAGGCAGATGGAGCAATGGGTGTTGCTGAACGGAACCAGAGTTAGCAGAAGGAATTAAACACCACTGTTGATTGTTAATATTTTCTAACCTGTGTGTAGTGATTCAATTAAGTTCTCAACTTTGGTCTAAAGGAAATTCAGTCTATTTATTGGCTAATGGAGGAGGAAGCAGCTTCTGCCCGCTGGGTCCCATTCTCCCACACCCTGTCCCACAACAGGACGCTTGTCCTCACCATTCACTCTCTAGCTTTAGACCCTCCTTAAGCCAGGTGTCCCTCCTTGTCCACTGGTTGTCCCAATGGGTTTGGTCATTTAGGAATGGAAACACTTCTATGGCCACGCTGACTAGAACAAAATTACCTGTGATTCATGAAAATGTGTAATAAAATTTAAACCTAACCTGGTTCAAAACAACTGTTCCTGTGATTCAAGAAGAGATGGTCATGGGCTGCGTTCTACAGGAAATTCCTGCACATGGCTGATGTCTCACCATGTAACCACGAGAAGGAAAAAGCACACACAGAGCTTTAAGAATCAGCTATACATTCACACATGGTGAGCAATGAATACAGTATGAAACATATTCGGCTGCAGTGTGGGCCAAGCCGTGGGCGGCGTGAGTTTAGAGCAGACAGGCGCTGGGTGGGAGGTGGGATTGGGAGGACCTCTGGGGGGTGGAGGGCCTTGGAGGGGATGGTGGAGCTCTGGATGGGTGCAATATTTAAGGAGGAGGACCGTTCCAAGTGTAGGTGGGCTGGAATAGGACCGTATCTTGTGGGAGGAAAAAGGAGAGACTGGTGGGCTGGGTATCCAGGGGCTGCTGGCAAAGTGAGCCACCCAGGACTGTGTGGTGGCCAGGAACAGCATCACCTCCCTATATGCTCAGGAGGAAGGGGTATCCTGGGCCACAGGGATCTCCTGGGGCCCTCTGCCGGCTGCTGGTGGGCTCAGGGCATTGAGTCATCAGGCAGCCTGCCCCTCATCTCCCTTCTTCCATCCTCACCATCTCCCACCCCCATTTCTTTCTCCTCTGGAGACTGGCTTTCCTGCAGAGCTGTAAACCCTATTCTGTGGCCTTTGCCATGTCACATCAGTGCCAAGGCCCTAGTCCTGCCATTCACATGAACCTCCTGCTCCCGGGCCCTGGACTATTCAGACGAGTTCTAGTCTTTGAGAACTTGACTGAAGAAGTATTCGCCCTGGTTCCATCCATAGGGGACAAATCCTCATATGTGAGGTGACGTTTAGGGCATTGGTGCAGGCCTGGGAGGTTCTAGGGAAGGAGTCAGAGAACAGGTTCATGTGAGTGGAGGGGCTGCTGAGACGGAGGAACCAGCCTCCAACCTCTCAGAAAGCACTCAGAGCAATGCGCACTGAGAATTTTAGAAGTGACATTTTATGGAGTCCGCATTTCTGATCCTTAGAGCTGGAGTCGGGTGGGAGGGCCTGCCTATGTGCTCTTAAACCGTTGATCTTCTTCTTTGCCTGCCCACCTTCCTCTGCCTGTCTCACCTGTCCCCTCCCCACACCAACCCAGCCAATCTGTAGCTGGGCAGCTCAGAAGCCTAGCTTATGCCTCTCTGGGTTTCCCCCGGAGACCTGCTTTAAAATATGCCTGACCTCTGGGCACTGACTTGAGTTTCAAGGTCACGACCCTGACCCTCCCTCCCTCCTGGTGCCTGTGCACCTGACACCTAGGGCTGTGTCCACACCCTGCCCACCAAAACTGAGCAGGCTTTGGGGCTCAGATGTGGCCCTGTGACTCCAGAGTTACATACCTTGTGGCTTCAGGGAGTTCCTTTGTGCTGCTGCTTTGAGATTTAGCTGGAATTGTTCTTGGGAAGAGAAAAGGGGCTACATGGGAGGTGAGTCATGACTCTACCAGATGTCCTTCTTAGAGAGCCTGACACCCAGCAGAACCCAGTGAGCAGCATCACACTGGAGCCGTTGTGGATAATTAGGCCAGTCATCAAGGAAGACAAGACGCCACGGGCGCTCCCCCCGCTCTGGGCCTGAGCTCTGCTCCCAGCCAGGTGCAAAGTCTTGTTGCATTAGGAACGTGGTGTTTGCTATGATGTCTATTTATGTGTAACCCAGAGTTAGGGAGTGGTAGGGAGCAGAGGACACTTCAGGGTGGGGATGACAGGGAGGGTGGCCTCTGGAGCTCAGGGCTGGGAGTCCAGATGACAATTCTCATCCTTTCCTAACAGGAGATTCCTGATAGGAATTGTGGCTTTGAAGGCTAAAGCAGACCCTATTGTATCAGATAAGGCCTCTTTACCTCCCAGAGGGCAGCAGGGCTTGAGGCAGCCTCCTGATCTTCCTTGTGGGGAGTGTCAGGACAGGCCCTGTCCCTGTCACCTACCCATCCCCATGCCAGCTTCCTAGTTTATACATCGTTCTCATGTCTTCTCCCATCCAACAGAAAGGACCTGCCGGGAAGCCATTGATCCTATGAGAATTAACATCTTTTTGGCTATTTCCTTTCAGTTCTTCAAAGGGGTCTGGTGGGGACTTTGCAGCCACTGTCTTGTGGGTCCCTGAGCACTTGCCCTCCGGCAGGGCAGCGCCTGGCCAGGCCCACTGCTGTGCCTGTGCACATGGGAGGCAGGTGTCTGGGCTCGGTGGAGACCTAAGCATGGTGATGTGTGATGGTCTCTGTTTCTAAGAACTGGCCTTGGGGAGCTCCTGAGCAGTGACGAGAATGTCTCCCTTTCAGAAGCTAGGCTCTGGACCCTTAATCTTAGGGAGGAGGCGAGATTCCCAGCATTGGCGACCAGGGTAGTTACTGACAGATGAAGGGTTTTGGAGGGTCAGGACAGCCAGCGGGAAAATGTTGCTGTTTGCCCAGCCGGGCGTGGCTCAGCAGTTGAGCATCCACCTAGGATCCAGGAGATCGATGTTCGATTCCTGGTCAAGACACATGCCCGGGTTGCAGGCTCGATCCCCAGTTGGGGGTGTGCAGGAGGCAGCCAGTCAGTGAGGACTCTCATCATTGATGTTCTGTCTCTCTCTCCCCCTCTCAATAAAGATATATTTTTTAAAAAAAGAAAAAAAAGAAAATGTTGCTGTTTGCTAACTTTTCCACCAGCCACTGGGAAAGAACAAGACGGTCAGTGCTAGGTTGCAGCCAGAGGCAAGCCCGGTGTGCTCCTGCCGTGGAAGGCTGTCCGGGTGTCAGGGCAGCCCCAGGCAGACAGGCATAGAACTTAGTCAAGCTGTGGTCATGGGCAGCGGCTCCTTCAGAGTCATGCCTGCCTCGTCTAGGTGGGCAAGGATACCAGGAATTTGCAGTCTCCACCCCATGGAATGGGCATGGCTGGTGAGTGACCAAGGCTGCCCGTGATCTAGGAGGGAAGGGCAGCTCTGTGGTCAGGGCAGGATACACAACGTGTCCATTCGCAGAGAGCCAACGGGAAAGAATTCCAGCATTTACACCTGCTGGAGCCAGTGAGCCAATGGGCAGCCTCAGAGGGTGAGAGGGAGTCAGGGATGACAGCCTGTGGGCGTAAGGAGAGGGGTGAGGCCAGGCTGGTGTTGCTCAGTGGTTGCACATCGACCTATGAACCAGGAGGTCACAGTTCAATTTCTAGTTAGGGCGCATGCCCGGATTGCGAACTCAATCCCCAGTATGGGGCATACAGGAGGCAGCCAATCAATGGCTCTCATAATTGATGTTTCTCTCTCTCTCTCCCTCTCCCTTCCTCTCTCTGAAATCAATAAAAACTTTTTTTTTTTTTTAAAAAAAAAGAAGAGGTGTGAGGGGACAGCTCTGCTCAGGTGTTGATGGTTCACAGCTATCACTGTACCACCAGTGGAGCCTTCCCTCCACCCTTCTCTCCCTTCATTGCCTACTGGCCACAGCAGAACCGCTGACCCCACCCCACTACAGAGGCCCTGAAAAGGTGATGAGCACCTCTTCCATCCTGGGCACTGTGCTCCGGGCTGGGGCAGGATGATGCCCGACAGTCCCCAAGGTGCTGTCTGTGGATGGAAACTAGTGTGTTCCAGCAGCTACCAAACAGTGGTTGCTCTCTGCACCCCTCTTCTCTCAGTTGTCACAACAACCTCATAGACAGTACCCTGAATCTCACTTAGAGCTGAGGAAATGGTAGCTCGTGGAGGTGAACCCCTGCAACTGGTGACTCAGTGTGCCGGAGCCCGGGGCAACAGCTGTGCACTCGTGTGGCTGCACAAAGCCAGCTTACGCATCCCAAGCGAGTCACCCCCTCTCCCGTCATTGATGTGACTTCTCAGTTCTGGGTGCTGAGCCTGCCTGCCCTTCCTACTCGCGCCCAGTGGCTGCTGAGACCTGCATGCTAACATGGCATCACTCCCTGTTGAAAGAGAACACAGTCCCTCCTCAGCCACCTCCCTGCTTCACCATGTACACACAGGGACCTGGTGTCCTGGGTACAGTTTCTGTGTGGGTGACACCAAGCAGCTCCTGGAAGAGCCCTGCCAGTACCCGTGGAAGCCACACTGGCTGCCCAGCACCACAATAAGGAGCAGTGATATGCGCAGGGAGAACCTAGTATCGGGGGAGAGGTGGTAAGATGTTTGGTGTGCCCAGTGGTTCCCAAACTTGTTCTCACATTGAATTCTCTGGCAGCTTAAAAAAATACTGATGCCTGTGTCCCAGCCCCAGAGACTGCGACTTAATTGTTCTGGGCTATGGCCTGGACTATGGATTGTTTAAAACATCCCTATTTGGATCTTTTAAACACTGTGTTAGCCTAGGGAAGCAATTCTGACAAAACACCCACTTTCCTCACTATTGCCCTTCTCAGAAGCTGCTCTTTAGAGGGAGAGATGATTCAGGCTATTGGAGACGATGCGTCCATGTGTGTCTGCCCCAAACACAAGGCCCCTCTGGGTGGGGGTGACCAAGGCTGGCCTGGCTCCTGAATGACAGGCGCAGGGCAGGACTCTCCAGCCCAGGAGTGATGCCCAGTGTTCCCTGCAAACTCCCTGCTCATTTTCACAACAATCTTAGAGGCACTGCCCTGAGTCTCACCTTTAGCAGAGCAAACTGAAGCCCGTGGGGCTTCCCACCTAAGAAGCCAGGGGAGGACAGGGAAAGAACTGTTTGGTTTTACCTGGACTCTCAATGGACCAGCTACTAAGTGAATAGCAATCCAGCTAAGCCAGCCATTGGGCACCTTCCTTCCTTTTGACTCTGTTATAAAAGAAAATTGAAAAAGAGCCTTATTGTGCCTTAAAGGCTTTTTAATTATATATAAGTCACTTAATTTAAACTACTTTAAGTTCCATTTTTAATATAAGTTTTATAGTGGTACAATGAAAGTGCCTTCTAATTAGAGTGTGTTTGGGGATTTATCTCCTGCTACCAAAGCAGACGCCCAGGGGAGTCCAGGTCAATTATTTATTCGGATGGCAATCAAAAATCACCAAGTACGGAGTGGGAAGCAGGGTGGTGAAGGTTCCTGGGAGTGAGTAGGCATCAGTGGCTCCTGCGGGGCCTGTGAAGATCGAAGGAGGAGGGTGTGGGGTTTTTAGCAAACGGAAGCTGCCATGGCGATGCTCCCTGTCATTCCCGGGACCACGGGGCTTCCTCCGCCTCTTCTCACCGCTGGTGCCACAGCTTTGAGGGGGAGATAAAGATGGAGAAGGGGCTTGCTTATTGGACAGAAGGGGTGACAGGGCAGGGGAGGTCATGCTCCAATGGGACAGGTCTCTGCTCAAACAACAGCCCCCTGGAGGGGCCCTCTCTGGCCACTTTATCTAAAATAGAAAACCCTTTCCCTCCATCATTCTGTCCCTCTTCCCTGTTTTGTTTCTGACCATGGCATTTTTGTTTTGTTTTTAATATTTATATTGATTTTTTTAGAGAGAGAGGAAGGGAGAGGGAGAGAAAGAAAGAGAAACATTGATGTGAGAGCAAAACATCAATCAGCTGACTACTGTACACCCCCTACCAGGGACTGAGTCTGCAACCCAGGCATGTGCCCTGATGGGAATGGAACCAGCAACCTTTCGGTGCACAGGACAATGCCCAACCAACTGAGCCACACCTGCCAGGGCTGACCATGGTGCTTCTTAACATGCATGTTTTATGAATTTTATTTTCTTGTTTGTTGTCTGTCTCTCCATGTGAGATCACAAGCTTTGTGGGGACAGGGGCTGTGGCTATCTTGGCACAGCTGTATCCCCAAGGCAGTGAGTATTTGTTGAATGAATGAATGAATGAATGAATGAAGAATACATGAACAAATGAAGGAGCAAGTGATGAAATGAACCAATTAGGAGCTCTGCTGAGATCCCTGGGTGAGAAGCTGAATGCCTGGGGTTGAGTCAAGGTAGTGGGCATAGGACTAGGCCGGACAATATGTATGCACAAAGCCACACCCACAGAGGCTGGAAGTGATGAGAGAGTAAGTGAAGAGGAGGCGGAGACATGCCCGGGAGGCCAGGGCACCTTGGAGGGCAGAGGAGTCACTGACCAAGCTGGAGGATCAGAGGGGAGGGGAACTGTTTCTGGACAAGATGAGAGATTCTGATTGGGGAGCTTGGATTAAGGGGTCTTTACTGCCCCTTTTGGGGGAGGACTGTGTGCCTGTCCTTAGGTATTGGCCACATCATGGGTTTCAGCCTTGCTGCTCTCAGACACTGCCCAGCTCTGGCCTGCAGTCCACTTTCCCGGCTTGCCCTTCTCACCCACCCCTGTGCCACCATGGCTCTGGAAGTTTTTATACCTTTATGTAGGATCATCTGTATTTGTGCCACCCTCCCCTGCTCCTGCCCCGGCTACTTTACGTACAAAAACAACAATGAAAAATTGACATGAGGAGTATGCTCCAGGGCAGTCTTTCTTCCTTTTTGGTCTTTTAATTTTCTAGACACAGGTTATTCTAAATCTCATCTTGGCCCTACAGCTGGCAGAAGGAAAAAAAGTGACAGGTTTGACTGTTATGTTAAGCAGGTTGATGTTACAGTTACATAGTCTTTTGGAAGGTACCTGGAGGGTATGATGAATAATTAACATGTAAACCTGTCCCCTTTCCTCCTAGGGGCCATCTGTCCTCCCCTAAACACCCATGAGGTGGACTTGATTTTCCCAGGGCACGCGGTGTGCTGGGACAGAGCCAGCACAGGGGCCATGCTTATTTGGCAGACAACTAGTGGACACGAAGCTTCCCAAAGTGAGGAACGTATCATAGGGTGTCCCTGTTCTGTGAAAACTTATCTAAAAAAATGACAAGTGTAAGTCCTGGCCAGGTAGCTCAGTTGGTTAGACTGTTGTCCCGACACACCAAGGTTGTGGGTTCAATCCCCAGTCAGGGCACATACAAGAAGCAACCAATGAATGCGTAACTAAGTGAAACAACAAAATCGATGTTTCTCTCTCTTTCTCCCTTTTTTTCTCTAAAATAAATCATTCAATTTTTAAAAATTAAAAAAAACAGGCAAGTGTAGGAAGTTAGGCCCCAGTGATGGTCGGTGTATTCCAGGAGCCTGGAGGAGAGCCACACTCACCCGGTGCTCTTGTAAGTAAAATTAAAAATCAATCTGATTTTACTCTTGCAATAAATTTGTTTAAGGCCTATCATATGCCAGGCCCTGTGCTGGGGTAGGAGATGAATGAGATGTGGGCTATTGTGGGGGACACAGATGCCCCTCTAGTAATGACAATCAGTGTGACCCTGGCGTGTTTGGTGAAGTAGCTCTGCACGTAGTGTGCTGGGCTTTGCTGTGCCCTGCAAGTGTCACTGGAGGTGACAGTAATGAAGTGGCCCCTAGGATGCCAAGTGAGGGCCCTGTGCTGCTAATTGTTAAGATGGTCCCACATACCTGATTGCTTGTGCTGAGGCCAAGATGTGGATTACTTTCCAAATCAAAAAGTTAATTAGTTTTTAATTTGTTGGGTTGTCAGAGAGAGAAAACTGGAAAGTGCCCTTCTTTCCTTCTTGGTCTCTTACTCTGGCTGTGTGCAGGCAATTATGTTTAACAAGGGTGAGTGAGCAATTAGTCATTGACATTTATTCCATCAAACGTAATTTTAATGTTTCTTGTATTGTTGGTTTGGCAGATTTGCCACAGAAGGCTGCCTTAAATTCACAGTCAACTTTTTTTTTAATTGTAAATGAGGAACCTTTAACATAGAGCTTCAAAAATTACCTAGAATTTAAAATCCCTAAATTCTCATATAATAGTCTATTCATTCTTTACTTTTAAAACTGAGAAATATAACTCCTAACTGATCTTAATTTTTGAAGACCTAGCAAATATCCTCATACTATCTTTCCTATCTGATGTCTTGTGTCTTATAGTCATCATGAATCCCTTTTCTCTTTAGAGTATCACAGCTTTCTCCTATATGGCCACCCTCTGCTCCCCTTCAGAAAGCACTGGGTAGAATTGCCTATGGGACTCTGCCCATGTCTCTGAATTGCCCTGGTTGGGCTGCCATTTTACAGATGGGTAAACTGTGGTGGGAGGTATCTGGGTGGCTCTCTCAGGGCTGCAGCTGGTGGAGCAATTACTACCAAAAGCAGGTTATTCAGACTTCCTGGAGGCTGTGAAGGTCCTGTTTCACAGTATCCCTCAGGGACATAATAAAATTGATGTTCCTCACAAGTGCGCCACAGAGAGGCTATTGGTAGCTTCATAATGGTAAACACACACACACACACACACACACACACACACACCCCAAAAAACCCAGATGACTTGTACCTCAATCATACAGAGATTTCTAATATTTTTTCAAAATTATCTATGCCTGGTCTCTTCCTTTGTCTTGATAAACCTCCCTATTACAGTCCCATTCTGTGTAAACAGCAGTTTGCTTACACTGATCCATTTATTATTGGATGGGAAATAGAAGGGGCACAAATCTTACTGTATCAGCCATGTTTCAGCCCAAAATGTTGGACAAGGTCACTTCCTTTGTGTTGCCATGCCCACCCCCACCCCTTCTGTTCTTGGTCTGCTGAGAAAGACAGCAAGGCCTCACCTGATTGCACAGGGCTGGCTGAAGGCAGCCCTGCCCGGCGCAGCTTCCTTAGCTACCTAAGCATCTTGGGGTTCAGTACTGACACCTGTGCCTCTCCCGTCTTTAACATGCTTTTAAGGCATTAAGCCCTCCATCAGAGAGGACTTGGGCTGTTCTCTGCGAGGCAGGAGATGAGCTCTGACCTCTTGACTGGGTGGCATTCTCAAGATCTAGTACATCCTTGTCAGTATTTTCCTTGAACACTTGCCCAGAAAACCGTGTTGTTAGCTGGATTATTCACATGGCTCTCAAACTAGCCCTTGAATGTAAGGTTAATCCCCTAACTCTTTCTTTACCTGGCTTTGAGGCCCAGATGTGTTGCCCTGGGAAACCTAATAATGCAGAGGTTTTCCTTCTGCTTTTAACTGAAAGACACCAGTGAGATAAAGTGTACAGAGTGCGTGGTGTGTGCAGAGCGTACAGAGACGGGAGCCAGGGATGGAATGCATGCTACATAAGGCCTTGCTTTATTTAGCCGTATCCTGTCAGTCCAAGTGAAGATTTTATTTGCAGAACGGTGTCTTGCTAGCAAAAATGAAAGTGGTTAGAGTCAAATTTTTAAAATTCAAATGAATGAATGAGAAATTGTAAGAAAGGTTGTTGAAGAAGCATTAGTTTTAAGAACATCTCAGATATAAAAAAATGTAGAATTTAGATGTCAGAATTTTCAGTCTTGATGATCCTGTTAGCAAAGCTTCCATCTCCACTGTACCAAATGGTTTACAAATTGAACACGTGAGCATCCTTTTGTAGCTTCTTCAGGCAGTTGGGGCCTAGGGAACGCTTAGGAAGGGAGTGTGCTCAGCACCTCTGAGGCTGGGCTCTGGGGTCACCATGAGGACACTGGCAGGAGCAGAGGGCTGGCAGCTGCCCACCTGAGCAGGCTGTACCCTATCTATGCCAGACTCGGCTCTGCTTTGTCTACGAAGACCTGGCCATGTCGAGCTCCTTTCAGCTTAGTTTTTCTGCCATTCTCATCTTAGTAATGGGTATTTTAAAATTATTTATTTATTTATTTACTCTTATTGTTGACAGTATTACAGATATCCTCCAATTTTTCCCCCTATTAACTCCCCTCCTCCCAGCCCCTGCCCCGCCCCAGGCCTTCACCACACTATTGTCTGTGTCCATGGGTTATGCATATATGCATATAAGTTCTAATCTCTTCTGATCTCCACTCCTCCCTCCAAGATATGTCACTCTGTTCAATGCATTCATGCCTCTGAACCTATTTTATTCATCAATTTATTATGTTCATTAGATTCCACTTACAAGTGAGATAGTGTGATAGTTGTCTTTTTCTGCCTGGCTTATTTCACTCAGCATAATACTCTCCAGGCCCATTCATGCTGTCGCAAAGGGTACGAGATCCTTCTTCTTTACAGTCATAGAGTATTCCATTGTCCACTTTCCTAACCTATAGAGCCAACATTTTTCCAGAAGCCGATGAATCCCTTTGTATTTCGAGTGACAGGCTGAGACTTACCCTCTCACCAAGGATGGCTGGATACACGGATGAGGAGATGTGGCTTCGGTCTGTGCCTGGGCTACACCACCCTTTCCTGAGCCTCACACACAGCCTAGGATCCAGAGCACAGCCAGAAATGGAAATGAGAAGGATCTGCGATGGAACCTGAGGCTCCTCATTCATGCTTTTTCAGCAGCTCTCAAGCTGTTTTTTGGTAGCTGAGAATCTGTAATAGATTTTTGGATTATGAAAAATATTACTCAGCACTCACATTATATTGATTCAAAAATAAAGATTATGCAGTTCAACTGCACAGTAAAATACAGCTTTATGGAATGGTAATTTTTTACTTAGGTTCTTCTACATTATAGCGGAAGATAATGGATTTGGGAAGGGCACAATGAGGGATAAAGCTGTTGGATTGTATTGGTTAAATGACATTTAAAATGATTTGGCTGTCAAATTCGTGGAAAGGTTATGAACAGTGAATGAAAAATCTAAAATTAATTCCCTACTTCAAGAAAGTGTGATTTATACCATAATAAAATTAGATTTTTAGTTAAAGAAATTTAGTCATTAAGTAATGCCCATGCGCTAACTCTCATTTATAACCATCTTGTTTGAAGCTTCTGCAGCAAATAATTTTTTCCTTGGGCAACGCACCCAGGGCCTTGGTGTCATTTATGTCAATGAATTTTGTTCTCTTCAGCTCTGCTACAGCTTTTTTGGGGGTTGATTTTCAAGTACTGGAAAGACAGATTTGTATTTAGCCTCAGTAATTGACGGAGCCATTGAACTCATCTGCCTCCCCCTAATGATCTTAGCATCTCTCTCCCTTAGCTATCCTCATTAATGACAGCAGTGATTGCTGCCAGCCCCCGCGAAGATGGCTGTATGCCAACTACCGTGCCCAGCATGGTACAGGCGTATTGTTATTTTACTTAGTCATCACAACTGTTCTGTGAGGAAGGTACCATCACGGCCCAGTTTTACAGATGAACAAACCAAGGGTGGCGGGGTTACAGCTGGCAGGAATGAGCCAGGATCCAGCCCAAACTTCTGATGTGTACTATTGGGTACTTTGTCCTATCTTATTTTTAAATCTTTGATGGAAGCATATCTAATATATAAGAAAGGACACACGTCTTAAGTGTATAGCTCACTGAACTTTTACAAAGTGAACACACCCATGTAGCCATCACCAAGGTCATAATTTAGAACATTCCCA
Source organism: Miniopterus natalensis (assembly GCF_054644295.1). Classification (NCBI taxonomy): domain Eukaryota; kingdom Metazoa; phylum Chordata; class Mammalia; order Chiroptera; family Miniopteridae; genus Miniopterus; species Miniopterus natalensis. The sequence goes on from NC_142084.1 coordinate 21,846,775, forward strand.
GGACCCCAGAAACCACCTCTGTGTCCCCTCTGTCATTATCCTCCCCAAAGTGACCACTGATCTATCACCAGAGACTGCTGTTGCTAGTTTCTGAAATTTATAAAAGCAAAACCCTATAAATTGTACTCTTTTGTGTCTGCCTTCTTTCTCTCAACATTATGTCTGTGAGATTTGCTGAAGCTATTGCAGGGTCTGTTCTTCTGCATTGCTGTGAAGTTGTTCACTGTATGGACATGCGAATCTTTATTTTATTGTTGGTGACACTTGGGTTGTTCCCTGTTCTTGACTACATATCAGGCTGCGCTCAGCACGCATGTTTTGGGGGTCACGTGAATGTCCTCTTGGTGGACGTTTACTTCACAGAGGAATGGTTGGGTCAGGAAGGCAGAAATCACACTTTTTATTTTGATGGGATTTAAGATAGGGAATTGGTTAAGCAGATATTAAAGAGTTAAAAAGACAAAAAGGAACCACTGAGATAACTAAAAGCAATAACTGCAGGAAGCAGCCCTTGTCTCCAGGCAAGGAGCCCTTGTAAAACTGAGGCTCAGTCCAATGAGGAGAGTCCTGCTGGTGCTGGCTCCTCTAAGAGTATGAAAATTACAGTTGCTCATATCCTTGGAAACATTGGGTATTATCAGGTTTTTAAATGTTATCTTCTCTGTGGTGTGTAGCAGTATTCCATTGTAGTTTTAACTTGTGAATATGCAATTCGAGTCTTTTGGTATTTGTATTTGTCTTATTTATTTGTCAAACTATCTCTCCCATTCTGAATGAGTGCTTTGTATATTGCAAATATGTGCCCTTTATGGCTTGACTTTTTAGTCTTAATTGTATCTTTTAATGAACAGAACTCTTCATTTTAATAAAGTCCAGTGTGTCATTCTGTTCTTCATGGTGCTGCCTTTCACATCCCATTTAAGAAACGCTCATGAAGATGTTCTCTTGTGATATCTTCTAGAAACATTATCGTTTTACCTTTTACAATTTGATCTACAGTTCATCCAGAAAAGATCTGTACATATGTTGTAAGGTGGGAGGTGTTTTTCTGTATGCGTATCCAGTTGATCCAGCACCATCTGCTGGAAGAGCCATCCTTTCCCCATTGTGTTGCATCGAAACCTTTGTCTTAAACTCAGAAGCTGGATATGTGTGGTTTCCTGCCTGATTTTTAATTCTGTATATGTTTTCTCTTTTTATCCTTGATCAGCCTTCTTAGGAAGCTATCAAGTTTATTATCTCTTGAAAGAACCAACTTTTGGCTTTAAAATTTTGTGGTGTAATTTTTTTCCTTATATTTCATTGATTTCTGTTCCTATCATATTTCTTTCCTTCTACTTTTTATAGGCTTAAATTGTCCATTCTCTAGCTTTTAGAGATAAATGCTTAGGTCATCAATTTCTAGCCTATATTTTTTCTAATAGACATTTAAGGCTATAATTACCCTGTAAATACTGCTTTAGCCACATCCCACAATTTCTTAAATGCTATAATTCAGTCATCATTCAGTTCAAAATATCTTCTCATTTTCTTTAGGAAATTATGCAATATACTTCTAGATTCATGGGTCAGATATTTGGAATTTTTTTCTATAGTCTGTTATTGATTTCTAATTTAATTTCACTACAGTCAGAAAACTGTGTGTGTTCTCTATATGATTTTAATAATTTGAAATTTGTTGAAATATTCTGATGACTCAGCATAAGCAATCTTTATAAATGTTGAATGGATACTTGAAATGATGTGTAGTATGCAGTTTTTGGGCACAATGTTTGATATACATTAACTAGGTCAAGTTTGTTCATGAGAGTCAAATCTTCTATAGCCTTACTGTTTTTTTCTCTACTTATTCTGTGAGTTAGTTACAGAGGTTTCTTAAATTCTCCAACTATTATTGTGAATATGTCAGTGCGGATTTCTTTTTTTAGTTCTTTTAGTTTTGACTTTATATATGTTTAGTCTATGCTGTTATATGTGTACAAGTTTAGATTTGTTATATATTCCTGATAAAATGTCCTTTTTATTTTATGAACCATCCTCTTTCTCACTGATAGTAATTCTTGTTTTAGAGTCTACTTTGTCTACACCAACTTTCTTTTAATTGGCATTAATATGGTTTATCCTTTATAACTTTTTAACATTCAGCTTTTTTATATCTTTTTATTTACAGTATGTCTCTTGTAGGTAGCATATAATTGAATTTTGTTTTATCTATTGTGTCAATCTTTGTATTTTAGCTGTATTATTTAGTCCACTTTTATTTAATGGGCATAAATTGAAGAGATTATTCTCTCTGTTCTTTGTTCCTTTTTTCCTGCTCCCTCTTTTTTGATCAGTTTTTTGTTATCTCACTCCTTTGACCTCATAGCACTAATTGTATTATTTTTTTGGAGAGTAATAGGACATTTTCATATTTCAATTTCAATTTGACTTCTAGACCTTTTGTGATCATATTGACACTTATTTCAGTTTTCCAAATATTATTACCTTAGAAGGCATTATTGATGTTGTGTTAAACAGCCAAAATTACATTTATGTATTTTTAACCTTCCTGATGTTCTTTGTTCCTTCTTGCATAACTATGCATTCATCTGAAAAATTTCCTTTTGTTCAGAGTGTTTCTTTTTATTGCTCCGATTATTAATCTGCTGGCAAAGTATTCTCTCAGTTTTTGTTTGTTTATATATGTCTTTATTTAACTTTATGAATACCCATATTTTCACTTTTAGATTTCTAAGTTTTTTCAGAATTGTAAAGATATTCTACTGTTTTCTGGATCCATTATTTTCTTCTGAAAATTTAGCCATCAGTCTTATTGTTGCTCCCTTCTAAGTCATATATCCTTTTCACCCCCATTGCTCAACCTCTGGCCATTTTTAAGATTTCTTTTCCTCTTTGAATATTCAACTATTTTTCTTCGAGTACCTATTGATGGTTTTCTTTGCATTTATCTTGCTTGGGGCTTGTGGAGCTTCCCAAATCTCTGATTTGATGCCTTTCATCAATTTTGGAAAATTCTCAGCCAATATCTCTTCAAATATTGATTCCACCTAATTTCCTCATTTCCTTTCAGTCTGAAACTTCAATTACATGCTTGTTGATCTTTTCACCATGTGCCATAATGTCTCTCGTTATCTTCTGTAGTTTTCATTATTGATTTCTCCCTTTCAGATCTGTAGTCTGGTTATTTTCTACTGACCTAGCTTCTATTTTACTATTCCTCTCTTTAGTTATGTTTAATCTGCTGTTAAATTTATCTGTTAGGCCTTGGCCAGGTAGTTCAGTTGGTTAGAGCACCCCAATACACTAAGGTTGTGGGTTCAATCCCGTCAGGGCACATGCAAGAATCAACCAGTGAATTCATAAATAAGTGGAAAACAAACCAATTCCTCCCTCTCTCCCTCCCTCCCTCCCCTCCTCCCTTCCCCCTTTCCTCTCTCTTTCTAAAATCAATCAATATAAAATTTATCTGTTAAGTTCTTTCAGTTATTTAATTTTCAGTTCTAGAATTTCCATTTGATTCTTATTTTAATACATTCTAATTTTGTGGTGAAACTTGGCATATTTTCTCCTATTTTCCTGAACATATTCGTCATAATTATTCTGGAGCATGTGTCTGATAATTCTAAAATCTGGATAATCTGTGAGTCTGTATCTGCTGTCTATTTTATTGGATTTTAGTCATTTGATCCCATTTCCTGCAATGCCTATTAATTTTGGGTTGGATGCTGAACATTATTTATGAAAAATTGTAAAGCCTGTGGATAACTGATTGTCTTTCATGGGGGATTTACTTTTCTTTGATCTACTCAGGAATAGAAGTTCTTTGAGAGTATATAATCATAACTGAAAGCCAGCTACATTTACCAGGGTCACTTTTTTTTGGAAAGTCTAATCTTTGTCCCTATAGCATCATAATATTGTCAAAATCTATATTTAGTTCTTTAGCTTATTTGAAGCTAGTTATATTATTTAAAAAAAATTTTTTGCCTTTTTTCTCAACCTCTTGCCCTTTATGTGCAGCTCAGGCATAATCATATAACTCAAGAGGAAGCTGTTTGCAGAATATTGGGCTCATATCTTTCTGGTTCTTTTTTCCAGGGTTTTAGATCATCAAAATGTGGCTGTTTCAGTAACCTCAACCCACATACCCCCAACTCAGTGAGACTTTTTTAAGCCTTAAATCATCACTTTCTGTTTGGCTTCTACACAAAATTTCAAATGCCCCAAAGGAAAAACGTGACAGTGAATACGGGGCTCACTCAATGGACTTTCCTTTTCTCCAAGTATTGGCTCTTTAAGTTTTGGCTGCTTTTGTTGCTCTTATGCCTTCAAAAAACTTGTTGTTGAGAGTCTAAGAAACCTTTTAAACAACTTTTATAGTTCTCCTTAACAGATGGATGGGCTTAATACAAGCTATTCTTTTATAGCCTGAAGCAGAAGTTTATCTCATCTAATTTTCACACTGTCTTTATGCATTAAATAAAGATGGAATGCTGTTAGGTGCGTAAGCTTTGGCATCAGACTTTGGAATTGAAATCTCAGCTAGCCTCTGACCAGAATGGGAGACTATGGACAAGTTTTAACCTCTTGGGCCCTCTGCTTCCTCCCATTTTAATATGTACCTGAGAAATGAAGCTGAAAAAACCATTAAAAGTCAGATAATCCTACTTTTATTTAAACTATTTCAAAGCATAGTAAAAGGAAAACTTCCAAATTCATTATATGAAACTGGTATCATTTTAATTCCTAAAACTGAGAAAAATAGCACCTAAAATTATATACCACTCTCATTTATGAGTACTAGTGCAAAAACATACCTAAAATCATAGAAAACAGAATCCAGCAGCACATTTTAAAAAATACACAGTGGTATATATAGAATCGTATATACAATGGAATACTACTCAGCCATGAAAAGGTGGAATATTGCCATTTGCAGCAACATGGTTGGATCTTGAGGGTATTATGCTAAGGAAATAAGTCAGACAGAAAAGGACAAAAACCATATGATTTCACTCATATGTAGAATATAAAACAAAAAAGTAGCAAACAAACTCACAGATACGGACACCAGATTGACGGTTACAGAGGGGAAGGGAGTTTGGGGGGAGGGTGAAATGGGTAAAGGGGATCAAATGTATGGTGAGGAATTAAAACTAGACTTTTGGTGGGTGAGCACACAATAAAGTATACAGATATCCAATTATAATGTTGTATACCTGAAATTTATATAATGTTATTAACGAATGTTACCTCAATAAAAAATATGGAGAGAAACAAGATGGCGGCATAGGTAACCACGGTCCCCGCCGCCTCCTGCTACCACATCAAAATTACAACTAAAATATGGAACCACCATCACTCAGAGCCTCCTGAGATCTGGCGGAACAGAAGCCCCACAACCAGGGAGCTGAAGGAGCATCGAGACTGTAGGAGGGGCACAGACGCGGGCGGATCGGGGCTGAATCCCAGGGACCCGGCCGCGGGCCCACACCCAGTGCCGGGATTTAAGCCTGGGAGGACGTCTCCTCGAGGGAGGTTTCCCGGAGGAGTGAGGGGTCCCAGCGCCACAGCGGACCCCCAGCCCAGGGCTCCAGGGCCTAGAAGAGACGTCCCCGCAACTTTGGGCTGTGAAACCAGCGGGGACTGTCCCTGAGGGTCCCAGAGGCTGCGGGAGCCCCAGCAGCTCCTCTTAAAGGGCCGGCACATGGATTCACTCAGAAGCGCTCCCTCTGAGACCCAGCGCTGGGCAGCGGCTGGAAAGAAACCTAGGACACTTGGGGAGGAACTAACCTGTCTGAAATCCAGGCGAGAGCTGGAGGGCAGCTTTCTCCCAGGCAGAAGAGCTGGCAGAGGCCATTGCTCCTTTGGGAGCCCTCCTCCCACACAGCCGGCAGGCAGGTGCCGTATTTGAACCTCCAGCCCCGTGATTCCCGGAGGCCCCGCCCCTCCCCACCTGCAGGCTCATCCAGGCCATTTCAGTGGCTTTTCTATGCAAGTGGCCTCTTGAGCCTCATGTGTAGAACTTTCCTAAAATCTCTCAAGCATCAGCGTGCCCCATACGGCTTGATAAGTCGCCCCAGGTCTGGCACTAGCGGCAGCCTGCATTGGCTCATAGCTGGGCCTCTCCTGGACACCTCCAAGCCCAGCACAACTAGCAGCCAATGACGGTTTGCTGTGTAGTTCATGCTGGGTGGCCCTGGGCAAGGCACTGGCACAGGCTGACTTTGCACCTCCGCGGAGGCCCCAGAGACAGTGTACCTGGTGGTCAGACTCGACCACACTGGATTACAACCCTACCACATCCACTAGTGATACACTCAAGGGGTGCACTTGGTGAACACCAAAGCTCCACTGAAGTAAATCCTGCTCCATAGGGGTGTCTCCAGTACAGTAGCTTTTGGCTGCAGTTGCAGCTGGTCCTCACAGCCAATTGGCCTGAGGGTCAATTCCTCCCAAGGATGCCAACAGCAACCAAAGCTCAATTGCAACAGGAAAGTGCACACAGCCCACATAAGGGAGCACCTAGAAGGCCCAGCTCAGGTGACTGGGGAGGCTGAGCCACTGGACCCTACAGGACAGCTACTACACAAAGCCACTCTACCAATTCCAGGAGACATAGCAGCTCTACCTAATACATAGAAACAAACACCTGGAAGCAGCCAAAATGTGGAGGCAAAGAAACATGTCACAAAGGAAAGAACAGAAGAAATCTCCAGAAAAGGAACTAAGTGAAACAGAACCAAGCAAGCTACTAGATACAGAGTTCAGAATTATTGTTATAAGGATGCTCAAGGATCTTCGTAAGACTATTACGAAAACAAGCGAGACCATTGGTGACATAAAGTACCAATCAGAAATGAAGGCTACAGGAACTGAAATGAAGAATAATTTACAGGGAATCAACAGTAGAGTAGAGGACGCTGAGAATCAAATCAGCAATTTGGAACATGAGGAAACAAAAAACACCCAGCCAGAAGAGAACAAAAAGAAGAAAGAATCCAGAAATATGAAGATAGTGTAAGGAGTCTCTGGGACAATTCAAGCGGCCCAACATTCGTATTATTGGGATGCCAAAAGGAGAAGAAACAGAGCAAGAAGTTGAAAACCTATTTGAAAAAATAATGACAGAAAACTTCCCCTACCTGGGGAAAGAAAGAGACTTACAAGTCCAGGAAGCACAGAGAGTCCCAAACAAGAGGAACGCAAAGAGGCCCACAGCAAGACACATCATAATTAAAATGCCAAAGGGTAAAGACAAAGAGAGAATCTTAAAAGAAGCAAGAGGAAAGCAGTTAGTTACCTACAAGGGGGCACCCATATGACTGTCAGCTGATTTCTCAACAGAAACCTTGCAGGCCAGAAGGGAGTGGCAAGAAATATTCAAAGTGATGAAAAACATGGAACTACAACCAAGATTACTCTACCCAGCAAAGCTATCATTTAGAACTGAAGGTCAAATAAAGAGCTTCACAGATAAGAAAAAGCTAAAGGAGTTCATCACCACCAGACCAGTACTACATGAAATGTTGAAGGGCCTTCTTTAAGAAGAAGCTAATGAACAAAAGAATCTGACAAACTAAATAGATCCAGAGACACTGACACATGCAAACAGGCAATCATATTTCCGAGGGAAGAGGGAAGGGGGGTGGAGGGTGGGAAGAGATTAACCGAAGAAGTTATATGCATATAAGCATAACCCATGGGCACAGATAATATACGGGGTGAAGACCTGGGGAGAGGGTGGGAGCGAGGTGGAGGGGGTCAGTTGGGGGGAAAAATGGGACACCTGTAATTCTTTCAACAATGAAGATAAATTTATATATATATGAAAAAAGAAAATAATTTTTTAAGAAAGAAAACCTTATTCCCAAAATCCAGGAGTAATTGAATACTATGAAATCACCTAAATAAGTCATCAAATTAATAGAGGTAAGGAGAAAAAATATCATATAATCATTTCCATAAATGCAGAAAAAGTTTCAGGTAAAATTCAATACACGTTTATTGTATTTTTTTTTTCACTCAAATGTGTATTGAGCCTCTGTTCTATTGTAGTGCTGGGGGTGCAGGAGTGAAAAAGATGCTGGCACTGTCTCTACCCACATTCCAGTGGAGGGAAGGCAGCATTGAATAAGTAGGGGATGCGCCAGACTGTTTATTTTTAAAACACTTATTTTAAAACATGCATGGATTTTATTAGTATAATAAACATACCTTGGACCAAAAGCCAGCATTTTACTTAATAGGCAAATGCTAAAGGTTTTTTTCTTAAAGTTAGAAACAAGGCCAGGATGCCCACTGTCCACAATATTTAACATTAAATTGAGGGGTTTGCTAAAGCAATAACATAAGAGAAAGCAACTAGAGACATAGGAAATGGAAAGAATAAAAAATCATTGCTATTTACAGATTATATAAATGGAAACCCCAAGATAATCAATGGAAAAACTGTAACAAACAAGATATTTAGTCAAGTGGCTGGTTATAAAATTAATACATAAAAATCAATTGCCATCATATATACAAACAAAAATGAGTTAGCAGATATAATGGAAGAGAAAGTCCAGTTATGATAACAAAAAAGAAATGTTCAAAATACAGGAAAATGATAAAATACTTTTAAAGAAATAAAAGTAGACGTGAACCAATTATTTAAAATACCACGTTGTTAGATAAGAAGGTACAACATTATACCACTGCTAGCTTTCTCTAAGTTAATTTATAAATTTTATGCAGTTGCAATAAAACTTCCATAAAGTTTTTTTCTAGAGCCATAAAAGCTGATTAGTATCTGTGGAACAGGAAAAATTAATAGTTATTTTGTGGAGCAGGGAGCTGAGGAGCAGCGTGGGAGGAGCTGGGTTTGCTTTATGCGTATTGTGCTTCGTGGCTGTCATATCTCATTACACTTAGCACTGCCCATGCTTCCTCCTCTGAGCCCCACGGTGTGAGTGTCCCTTCAGGAACAGGCATTAGGGAAGCTCATTTGGTTCATTGTGCTGTGCTGATGGGCGGCTGGCCTATAACACGTATCTTCCGCTGGCCTCCACTTGGGCTTTTGACACATCACAGAGTCTAGCAGTCAGAGAGTGCAGATTGGGGAGAACTGACTTTTCAGAGCTTCCTCAGCTTTCTCCCTGATGTTGCTCCCCCTCCTGACCCCAAAAGGACGCTAGACAAGAATGCTAAGGTATGAGAGAGAATGTCATTTGCTTAAAAAGTGCTGAATGTTCTTCGTGGTCCTGACGGTGGAGAGCTGGGCCGAGTTCGGTGCTTTATCTTCTCTTCTTTGGTTGCTAGCATGGACTTTCAGTTTACTGATCTTAAGCCCCTCTCTTCCTGATGCACCCTCCATCCGTTATTCCTGTCTGAAGGCCTTCCCACTCTTCAGTACTGTTTTCAAATGTTTCTTTTAAAAACCCCTTTCCAGCTGAATGTGAATATAGTGGAATTTATCAAGGAAAAAAATCACCCTTTTATTTTTTAGCAATTTATGTTTGTTCTGTGGCCTCCGGTGCAACTGCAAATATCTTCAATGCAGGAACTCTGTGTGTTTTACCTGTGTAACTTCTAAAACACTTTGCTATTGCCCTGCACATAGCAGGAAGATGAGACTGAATTAAGAAAATGCAAGGGCTTAATTTAGTCAGTGGCATGGACTGGCTATCCACAGTGTCCCTTAGATCCTACCCTTTGGAAATGACTGAGTTGAGCATAATCAATCGCAGATCGTGCCAGTGACCTACACAAGCAATAGTGGTCTTCACCGTGGCACCACTAATTGGAACCTGCTGCTGGTGAGATAACTCTGGCCCTTGTCTGAGTTATCCCAGGCCCCACCTGCGCTCCCCTGGCCTTCGCCACACTGTAGTCTGTCCATGGGCTATGTATATATGTTCTTTGGCTAATCTCTTCACCTTCTATTTCCAGTGCCTCCCCAATGCCCTCCCTTCTGACATCTGTGAGTCTGTTCCATGTGTCCATGCCTCTGGTTCTATTTTGTTTGTCAGTTTATTTTGCTCTTTAGATTCCCCTCCCAGGCCTTTCCAGTACCTGCAGTCTGGGTGGAGGGAGGGGCATCGACCTGGAACAAGGTCTTCCACTTGGTACCAGCCCAGGTTCCACATAAGGAAGACCATGGGAGTTGGCTTGGCTTATTTACAACTGCATGAATAGCAATACTTTTCCCTAAGTCCCCCAAGCAGCAAGTTGCTTACATTTTCACATGTGAGTGTGTTGAGCGTTTAAGACCCAGCATTGCTGAATGTCATGTTTTTATGATATTGTTCACCTTTCTGTGAATAAATGGATGCTAAAAAGTGAGATGTTTGCAAGTAACTGTACACATGAATTATTCTTCAAAAACACAAAGCCTTTCTTTTCTTGCAGGAATCCAGAAACTTTGAAGTCACAAGAAGAGAAGGTAAGAAAAACGCATTCGTACCCATTTCATTCTCAGTGTTGACGTCTTGGAAGCAGTCTGTTGAAGCTGAGATGAACTTCAGACTGTGGGAAACCTGTTCTTTGAAATTTCATGTGGCCTTTTCTGGGTGCTGACTATTTGGCACTTGGCTTCTAGGGACTGCAAGAACTGAAGGCCAGGTTTGCTTGTGAAAACTATGTCTCTACCTTCAAGTATCAGAGGTGGGGTCTGGGGAACTGGCTCATTCATGATCATGTTTACAGTCTCTTGCAAGAAGCCTTTTTTTTTTTTTTTTGAGTGAAGTTTGATTTAATTAGTTAGTTTCACCCAGCAAAAACAGCATCAACAATAAAAAATGGTTTATGGTTTGAGGTATTTTAATATTGGAAAAGATGCCACTGTGAAAAATACTTTTTATTAGATTTTTACAGCTTTAGCTAAGCTGAAATAGAAATATCCAATTAATTTTCCTTTTGAAAACAATTCTGTTTTCCCTGCCAGAGTTCCTTAGCACATTTGTTTTCTGGTCTCTGAGGTAAGTATATGGGTGATAATTTCTGAAATCTTTTAGTGGAAATTTAGGTTCCCCTTACTGACCTTTGGCAATACCTAGTCTCTAATGAAAGAATGTCTGTGTGATTTATGGAATCATCGAGTCATCCCTTAATTGCAGGGATGGGAAGATGAAGTCAGAAACCAAAGTGAGTTCTTGGTCTAGAATCTGGCCTTTGATTTTATTATATTTTTATTGTTAACACTATTACAGATGTCCCTCTCTTCCCCCCACCTTTGCCCACCTCCACACAGCTGCCCTCCCCTGGCCTTTGCCACACTGTAGTCTGTCCATGGGCTACGTACATATGTTCTTTGGCTAATCTCTTCACCTTCTATTTCCAGTGCCCCCCCCAATCCCCTTCCTTCTGACATCTGTCAATCTGTTCCATGTACCTATGCCTCTAGACCTATTTCGTTCATTAGTTCATTTCGCTCATTGGATTCCACATATAAGTAAGATCATGTGATATTTGTCTTTCTCTGACTGGTTTATTTCACTTAGCATAATAATCTCCAGGTCCATCCATGCTGTCAGAAAGGGTAAGAGTTCTTTCTTTTTTACCACTGCATATTATTCTATGGTGTAAATGTACCACAGCTTTTTTTATCCACTCATATACTGATGGACACTTGGGCTGTTTCCAAATATTGGCTATTGTAAATAACACTGATATGAACATAGGGGTGCATGTATTCTTTATGGTTGGTGTTTTGGGATTCTTAGTATATATTCCTATTAGTGGGGTCACTGGGTCAAAAGGCAGCTCCATTTTTAATTTCTTGAGAACCTTCCATACTGTTTCCACACTGGCTGCACCAGTCTGCATTCCCACCAGCGGTGTGCCAGGGTTCCCTTTTCTCCACACGCTCACCAGCACGTGTTGTGTATTGACTTATTAATAATAGCCATTCTGACAGGTGTGAGGTGCTATCTCATTGTAGTTTTAATTTGCATCTCTCTGATGATTAGTGGCCTTGAGCATTTTTTCATATGTCTAGCTTTTGGTTTTAGATTTAACCAACTCCTTCTCTGTGGCAATGTCTCCAAAAAGTGGCAATCTTTAAAAAGTGAGCAAATTCAATATTGACTCCTAAATGTAAAGTATTCTTGCCTCCTGTTTAGTTCTGATTTTATGCACCACAACAAAAGACAGAATGGCCATGTTATCAAAGTGTGTTTCTAAGGCTTGGAGACCTATACTTTCCATACTATCTATAGTGGTGGACTCATCCAACTGGTCATTTGCCACTGTCCATGATCCTGGAAAGTTGGCTTCAAAGGATGTAGATAATCTCGCTCTAGGATGAATTTCTGGCTTCCATTCCCATTTGCTGTTATCTCTGGTTTTGGACTCCATGTCCTCTGAATTGCATCCACAGGTTAAAACTGCACTGTTTGGGTCTCAAAACTAAATTAGATTGGATGAAGGTGGGTGGGGCAGGGAAGTCATGTTTCTTATTGAAAGTTATGTTCCCAAATGGGAGCGATGACCATGTAAATTGGAGAGAAATAGCCACAGGAAGAGAAGGTGATGTGAACTTCGGTTTTGAATACTGTTCTGTTCATGTCAATGTTCCTGAGTGTGAGTGTTTGGAATTAATTTGCATTATGGAATCACATTGTTTTGGAATGTTCCCATTCTTGTGTTAGAAATGTTTCTAAATAGTACAACTGGGGTATGAGAGAACTATGTATATTTTTCTCGAAGATATAAGAAGGTCTAGAACACCGAGGCTTTCCGAGGATGAGCAAATGCACGGCCAGGCTGTGCTCTGCTCACCCATAACCTCCCCTCTCTCGAAGCAGCGGCTTTCACAACTGGCTGACCAGCACTTACTTTGCGCTTGTACTGGCAAATTTGTCTTGACATCACATAAACGTTTTTCTTCCTGTTGTGCACTGATGTCTTTCTTGCTTGTTTCTGTCAAAGTTGAGTGTCTGAGAGTTCCTGAAATAGCCCAATGCCCTAATGTCAACGCTCATAACCTGGCAGGAAGGAAGAGTGGGACCTTGCAGGTTACTTGCAAGTATTTCTGTGTCTGAGAATTCACGGGCTTGGGCAGCAGGGTTGTTCGTCTTCTCCAGAACAGTGCATGGGCATACAAACAGGAGAGGCCCTGTGAATATTTTAATAAATTATTATTCCTCCAAACACAAGGCACCATTGTCTACCCACAGATCCTTAAGGTTGGTGCCTTTGCTTTGATTTGACTTGAAACTGCAAGAAGAGCAAGTAAATAACAGTCTCAGTTTACCAGGCCTGGGAGATGTGGGAGAATCTGGAGAGGAATCCCCTGCACTACCTAAGATAATTTCATGTTTTTGTTTTGTGTTGCTTTACACCTGACTCAGGAGTGTCAGCTCCCTCCAGGGCTCAGTGCTGCAACTGGATGACCAGTTGCAACTTTACACTATATGACTTTTAGAAACTAAGTCTGTGAAGTCAGAGGGGATGATATGGTACTGGAAATGGAGTCCAGGCTAAATCATAGTGGGCCTGGAGATTGTTGGGGTGACATGAACGCACCATGTGCCTTAGACCTGTTCTCTGCCTTGTTTTCCCCATGTTCCTCCCGGCCTTGGGTCCAGTGTTATGGTTCCCGGACTGTAGCCCAGCTTGCGTACCTCTGGCCTAACTCACATTGTTCCTACAGCCTGCATGCCCCTTCTTGAGGCTTTTAGCTTACCTACCTTATCTGAGAGGTACAGGCTCCTATTAGGTTGCTCATTTCCTGAGAGCAGAGACCCTGTCCTCATTCACCCCCAGATCCCTCACAGCCCTAGCCTAGGGCCTGTAACTGCTCAGTAATTGTTTCTTGAGTTAAATGCAAGCTACAAATTGCTTTGTGTCCATCGTTTTTTAATGCTAACTTGCCCTAGTGATACACAAGTGAGGCACTGAGCGCTTTGGTTCTAGAAAGGCGCTTTTTAAAGAGTGTTCTGGGATATCCATTGGACATTCCTAACTGATGCATTGATGAAAGTGTCCCATGTTCAGATAGCTTGGTGTTTTGGGTCGAATTGTATCCCCTGAAAAGATGTTGAAGTCCTAGCCCAGAACCTGTGGAGGTGACCTTGTTTGGAAATAGGATATTGGCAGATGTGTGACAGGTTAAGATGAGATCGTACTGGATTAGTATGGGATATAATCCAGTGAATGACTCCTGATCAGAAGGGGAAAATCTGGACACAGACATGTAGGGAGAACACCCTGTGATGATGGAGGCAGAGACTGGAGAGCAATGAGTCTATGCCAAGGAAGGCCAGGCATTGCTGGCAACCACCAGAAGCTAGGAAGAGGCAAGGAAGGATCCTCCCTGCAGCCTTCAGAGGGAGCATGGCTCTGCCAACACCTTGGTTTCTGACTTCCAGAACTGTGAGAAATTAACTTCTTTTTTTTTAAACCACCAGTCTGTGGAACTTTGTTACAGCAGCCCTAGGAAACTCGTACACTAGGCAAATGCCAGACGCAGTATTGAACTAGTTTTGTCACTGTTGTTGATGTTTTTACTGCAGAACCTCGCAGGTCTTTAAGATGTTAAGTATGACTCTCAACATGGGGTGTAACTGCACCATTTCCCAAACTTAGCTTCCCAGGGCACCTCCATTTTGTTGTTTGTTATCATGTTGGGATGGGCATCCAATGCCCTTTGCAAGCCCTGCTGTAGAGAATTCAGTAAGAGGGAGCACTTGCTCAGTGCCCAGGATGGGATGCTCTGGCACCAGTGACTTCCAGGGCAATGTAAGGACAGGATGGTAGGGTAGCAAAAATGATAATCACCTCTCAGTTGTTTTGAAGTTTTCAGAGACCTTCACGTTCTTTCCCTCTGTGACCCTCAGCAATCCATGACATGCACGGAGCAGGCAGAACCTTATACATGAGACTCCTCCCTTCCTATCCATCTGACTTTAGTAGGAGCAAGGGCTCCCTCGGATGCATTGATCCTCTCTCTAATGGAGTGGTGGCTTAAATGACTTGATCTTGCGCTATCGCATCCAAGGTCTTCTGTACCTACATGTCTGCTCCCAAGCTGATTGCTGAAAGGGACACTTGTAGAAAATTTCCTAGGGGAGCTTTGTTTCCAAGTGAGCTCTGTGGTAAGGATCCTCAGGGGAACCTGGAGGGGAGATACAGTATCAGAGATTGTGGCAGGAATGAAAGACTGGTAGGATGGGTTTTTGGGAAAGACACATGCCTTCCCAGCTGCACGAAGCCCTTCCACCTTCAGGCAGTCCTGTATTATTCTCTCGCCCGGGGACCCACCTGTGTGAGCTGCATGGGGAAGCAGAGCTGGCTGCTGTTTCATCTGTTCTTCAGTGCAGGTGTCTTACGCCTCCCTCCAGACACCTACAATTTAATTTCAACTTTTTCTGAAGCTTCAGCAAAAGGTGCCAGCCTCACCTCTCCAAGACACTCCTGAGTCCACACGGAGGGCTGGTGCTGATTACAACTGCCAGAACTCATCTGCTCAGACCAGCCCTTCTCTCTAACTGCTCCCATCCCGGTGAGTTACAGCCACGAGAGAACACTTGAGTGTGCTGAGCAAGTGCTGGGCTAATTCAGGCCTTGTCAGTCATGTCTCAGTAGCACGGGGAGATCTGCGAGCTGTTCCAGATGCCTGTGATTGTGCTGTGGATGGAGGCTGTGAGTCTCGGGGTGGGCACAGTGTCACGTTGCATTACCCCACGATGGCTCACCTACATGTTCCAGTCCAGACCCACCTGGCCTGGCTTCCAGCAGGGCTGCGAGGGAGACCTGAGAAGAGGGATGCTGCTGTCTTCAAGATAAACGGAAGAGGGGAGTGACAGTCACACACAGTGTCAGGGTGACTCTAGCTCCTTAGTGATGCACATCTAAATAAACATGACCTGCCAGTCCTGAGTGTGTAACTAGAGCCTCACTTTCTGAAAGCCCTTGGAATTAGTCCCTAATTAGCAGCTGCCTCTAATAGCCCCCTTATAGTTCTCGGCATCTGGGAGAACTTGAGCTCCCAAGGATTGCATTCTGTTTACCATTGATTGTGATTTTGTTTAGCAGCTGTTTTCTGGATCTCTCAGTTGTCTGAATAATCTTTCTTGGTATAATGTGAAGTCTCAGACTCTCTTCCATGAAACAGGTTAATAAACTCCTCACTTCTTTTAGGGTAGCTTCTTTAATGGCTGCAGATATAGGAAATTTAAAGGGAGTTGCCAGATTTGACAGTGCCTGGGGTGGTGGGTCCTTTTCAAATCAGGACCATCTGCGAACGAGATGGAGTTTCTGTCCCCATTCTGCCTCCACACGTGCAGTGGAGCTTGCTTTTCCCCTCTGTTCTTTTTCTGCTGCTGGAAGACTGTATTGTACCTGGTTGCCCCAGGTCGAGTGGGGAGTAGATGGCACAGCCAGCTGGTGTGTTCTGGTTGAAGACAATGAATTAGTACCTAGCTTTGATCATGACCAACTGGTCAGCAGTTGAATCCCATGTCTCCACTTACTTACGGTGTAACTTTGGACTAGTTATTCAATCTTACCTGAAAAAATGGGGGATAGTAAGAGTCCAGACTGGTAGTCACAACTCTGGGCTGTAGAAACCTACCCTGCACTCGCTGAAACTTGAAAGGATCATGAAACTGCAGAATCATTGTGGAGCCGGCTTCAGGAACAGCTGATACAAGGGCTCTCCGCTCTCCCACTGTCTTTTCCTCGGCTTATTGGCCTCTTCTCCCCTCCCCTCCCCTCCCCTCCCCTCCCCTCCCCTCCCCTCCCCTCCCCTCCCCTCCCCTCCCCTCCCCTCCCCTCCCCTCCCCTCCCCTCCCCTCCCCTCCCCTCCCCTCCCCTCCCCTTTCCTTCCCTTCCCTTTTCTTTTCTTTTCCCCTCACCAGAGGATATGTTTTTCATTGATTTTAGGGGGCATGGGAAGGAGGGAGGGTGGGAGGGAGGGAGGGAAAGAAAGAGAGAGATGTGAAAGAGAAACATTGATTGGTTGCCTCTCCTACACACCCCAACCAGAGACTGAACTCGCAGCCTAGGCATGTGCCCTGACTGGGAATCAAGCCGGCAACCTTTTGGGTGCACAGGACGATGCTCCAACCAACTGAGCCACCCGACCAGGGCTTGTTGGCCTCTTTCCTGCAGCCTTGCTGGATGGCTACTGGCAGCTGCAGCTCAGAGTCCTGACTGCTCACCGTCCTGAGGGTGAAACTGCTTTCCCCAGAATGACACCAGAAAAGTCCCAGTGAGGATGATGATTTGTATTATGACTCAAGCTCTAAGCCAATCACTATGGCAGGGAGGGGATGGAAAACTGTGATTTGCCAGGCAAGGTCACGTGTTCTCCCCATGGGGTTTGCAAAATCACCCTCACTCAGATGCTGGGAAATGGGGACAAGTTTGGTCCTCAGAGGAAGGGTGCTGTCAGTATGCAATCTGTGCCCCTCACAGCCTCATGGAAATGTTGTGGGGAGGGACTGGCTGTGGATAGCCCTGGCACAGTGTGGGAGTTGGTGTCAGTGCCAGTGAGGTTGGTAATCTCCACTATGGCTCTTCTTACCCTGCATCTGTAGGTCTGGCCTTCGACATAGAGTGAGGAATGGCTCAGGTCTCCAAGTCTATTCCTCCATCTCCAAGCAGACTTGCATGTGACCTTTATGGTGTAGCCTGTTGACTTTTCCTGGGAAGAATTTTCTGAAACAGCCCATTCCCATTCCTCCTCTCTGTTTAACTTTCTGCTCAACTTCTCTCATTCCACAAGCAGAACTAAATAGCTCCCTTCTTGATGATGTCTTGGAGAACTTAAGGACAAACACACACAAAACCTCTCTCCCCAGATTAGGGGCTTTCTGGACACAGGAGTCAGAAATCCTCCTTGGGCATCACAGTTAGCGACCCCTCATATTTTCTTTCAATTCCTGTGTTGCAATAAAGCTCAGGGAGTGCAGACCATTGCCCTTCCCAAGAACCAAGCACAGTATTAGCCAGAGGATTAGAGGGCTGTGGGTAACCCCAAGCTTCTGTTCCCCAAGATTCCCCAAGATAATTCTAAGTGCTTGGGCCTGGGAAGTCCAGCTGTGCTGCATTTGGTGAGAACCGAGGAAGAGTTAGATGCCTGGTACGTTCCAGGGCTGACCTGGCTCTACGGCACATCTCCACTTCTCACAAGGTAGAATCACTGCTGTAAGGACTGCCAGGAGGTTTGGCTGTGGACCCCATGGCTCCTAGGCACCCCTGTCCTACCTACCTGCTGTGCTTACTCTTCCCACCAGTGCCCATGGAGGGCTCCCTGCCCTTAATGGCCATTCTCAGAGCCACTCTGACAACTAGTGAGTCCCTCTTCTAAAAAGGACTCAAAAGGTGTTTGTGCAAATAAGCCGTCTCTGTGGTTGTGACAGGCAGCTGTAGGGCCTGGTAGGTGTGGGCAGGGTCATGTGCAGCGAGTGGTGCTTGTTGTGGGGTCTCTTTGGTGCCAATGCAAAATGTGGGCGTAGGTCCTTCTGTAGAATCTGTGGGGCAAAAGTCATGTTCCCTAAGAGGTAGTAACCCCCACAGGATGTGAGCCACTGTAGGTTCGTAGGACAATAAGCCAAGCCCTTCACAGGACAGCGCCGCCCTGAACACCGAGCTTGCCTGTCAGGCTGAGGGGAGGTGGCAACACTGCCACCAGCCCTGCTGAGGCCCCCCCGCCCTGCCAGGAGGCTCCCTTCTCTTCTCTGAGATCCCAGCACTAAAGGTTCACATTTGTCCCCTTTACCCCTTGCCTGAGCCCCAAGCCTGAAGGCGTTTCTCTGCTTTTCAGGAACCCTTGACATGATCTCCACATAAACACCAAGCTCTTTCCAGTCATGTTAAGCCATTTGCCCAGCAATATTAATGCGCCATTGGTGAGCCTCTGGGTTAATTACCTGTGACTTGAAAATCATTTGTTTCTGTCTCTCTTGTCTCATCACTGCTCGGCAATTTTTATTAGGAAATAAGGTACAGAATCCAACTGATCATTATGTTCTTTTCTTGTCATCAGAATTAGTTCATCTTTGAAAAACTCTTTTTTTTAAAGCCTTCTTATTTTCAGATTGTGTTGTCTCTGAACAAACCTCAGCTTCAGCGGGAACAGAGCCTAAACTGGAAATAACCTGCAGGGCAAGCCATCTCCTCCCAGTGAGTGAGGCCTGGCAGTGCCCCCTCTCTCTAACGGGAAGCCCCCCGCTGCTGAGCCATGGGCCTGTCTCTCCTCTGTGGTGAGGGCTTCACAGTGTGTCCTATGGGGCACTCGCTGGGCTTGGTGATGGAGCACGGTGTCCCTGGAGGTCCTTGCAGATTAGACAACCATCATCACAAGGTCCTGAGCATCACCATCCAGCCCATGGCTCTCTGCATACTCCTATTTCAGTTATACTTCTTATTGGCCAGGGCTGCCGCTGGGTTCTAAGAAACACTTCAGGGTCTGCGTGTAGAAAACTTTTTGCAAAATGATGAATTTTGCATGAAGTAAGATAAGTTTTCCTTGTGCTCTGTAGGAAGTCAGGGAACATGAGACACAGAAATGAGCAGATTCTGACCAGCCACTAGTTCTGTGGGATGTCGAGAGCCTCTGGGATGTGGGTACAGTCAACGGGGGGGTCCAGGCTGGTGTCAGAGTGCAGTTACGTGGTTGGATGATGCATGGTGCCAGTTGCCCTGGGTATCTGAGTCAGTCAGTGCCCATCTGCCCCATTCTCTGGAGGCTGCTGTGGGGAGTTCTTGGCTCCCCAGCTGCCCTTTTACCCCTGCAGTGCTTGTAAAGCCACATCTGGAAACCAAGTTTGACATTATCACTTCTAAACAAGAAATAGCTCCTGTGGAAAGGTAAGTACCATTCTTAGGGTTTCTTGAAGGTTTATTGGGTACTAATGGAGGTTTCCTTGGGCAGATTGGAGCTTGCTTGGTGTGCAGTGATGACGAGACATGGTCCCTGCCCTTATGGAGCACGTGCTTTCATGAATGTGTCAGTTGAGGAGATGTGCATGCGAGTGTCCTGCAGACGGAGAGGTCACCTGGGTGTGCCTGCGCAAGGGCCAGGCACTGCCCTGATGGCTGACAACCGAGTGGGAAAGTGTTTGCTCAGTGGACCCACACAGGGCCTGGGAGGATATCTCTGAGTACTCTGGTGGAGGTGAAGCCTCGGGGTCTTTTCTCCTAGGAAGGTTCTACCAGTGGAGGGCTGCCTTTTGACTGGTAATGGCATATTTTATTACAGATAGCAAAACCCAACCCAACTATATCAAACAAAGGAGGAGCTTATTAGCTTATGCAACAGGACAGTCAGGCAGGGAGTGGAAGGGACATTTGATATAGGGCACAGAGACCTGGTGTCGCTCTTCGTTTCACCCCTCACAGGTGACTCCCTTCACAGTGAGTGCCAACCTCTCTCTTCACAACTCTAAGTCCCTGGAAGAGGGAGGGGCTGTGGTCTGATATTTCCCACAAAAGTGCTAAGATGCACTTAGGTTGGCTTGGGTTGGAGGGGAAACTCATCTTTCCCATCTTCTGGGAAGGAAACTGAGGCTGAGATGGCATTGCTGGCCCAAGGCCACAAGATCACGTGCCCCCTCCTGAACCGGTGATGAGGCAGGGGGATCCTCTGTGCCTCTGGGCTTAGTAAGAGTCATGGGCCCTGCCCCTGCCATCCGGATGTCATGAGCTGAGAGTGTGAGAAAGGTGGATCCCCAACTGACAACTGGGGCTTTGCCCAACTAAGGCCAGATGCAGGAAGGTTAAAAAAAAGTTCACCGTGCCATTTACTTATTTCACATCTGGGCATCTGTCACACCCTCCACCCTCAAGGGGTTTTGTCTCCAAGGCAAGCTAAGTTGGCAAGCTTTCACTTAGCATTTTGGGAGTTGAGGGGAAACTCATCTTTCCCATCTTCTGGGAAGGAAACTGAGGCTGAGATGGCATTGCTGGCCCAAGGCCACAAGAGCTTATAAGGGAGTGTGGATTGGAACCAGATCCCTGATGACAAATACATGGCATTTTTGTTTTGTTTGATTTTTAATCACAGCTGCGTCCATCGACTGGGTCGGGTCACCGGCTCTCTCACCCACTTCCGCTATGATAGACACGGTGGCCTGGCAAGGTGCACTGAGCACCCACTGGCCTGAGCTGTGGGAGGTGTCAGTGTTTGTTTGGACCCCGGCATATCCTCCTGTCTTTAGCGCTTCAGCTGAAGGGCATAAGGACCAAAAGCAATTCCTCTTGGTGGCAACTTTTTAGTACTTATCTCCATGGGCTACTCAGAAGCTTTATTTTACATTTTTCATAAGAGATTCCCTTTCTTCTTGGGAAGGGGGTGGGGGACTCACTGTGCTGCTGCTTCCAAATGGGCATATGTGGCAAATGGGGAGCACAGGTGGGGTGGGGGACCTGGGCCTTCCATGTATCCAGAGGTCTCGTTTGGAGCCACTTTTTAATAAGCGATTTCCGGTTTGTCTGTACATTAATTTAGGGGCGAAGGGTACTCACTGCTTTAATATAAACTACTTAGATTGGGGCCGTTCTTAATGGAAATATTTTCGCATTCAGTGTCTTTTTAATCCTCACAGACACCCTCTGATGTCAGCATTACAATCTTATTTTGTAAATAGAAAAAAATAAGGGATCCTGTGAATGGTGTAGGAAATTGATGAAGGAATGAAAATGGACTTAACTGAGGTCATTCAGGAGCGCACATTCTAGATGGTAAGTCAGCAGCGTTCGTAGCTTTCTGATTGAAACGCTCATACTCCCAAACGTAGATGCCTTGCTCTGTGGCCGAAGTGCCCACAGGGCTGGGCCATGGGACCTGCAGGTCTGCCACTGCCAGAGAGAAGTGGGACCTCCATGATCAGGAGAAATGGGCCTCTGAGAAAAAAACACGAGAGGTCTAGAAAATAAGTTGTGGGAGTAAAAATACATGTCAATCTGTTTGCTTGACTGATTTGAGCAGTGACTTGCTCTCTCTTGGCTGGAAAGAGCATTCCCACCCAGCTGCTTCATTTGAATTTTTATCATTCCAGTCGCTGCATGTTTGGGTACCTGTGGCTAAGAGGAGCCATAGACCTGATAGGGTCAGATCTAATCTCATGCTTAGAAACTTCAGCTGAAAATCAAATGAGTTGTTCTTTTTTTGAAGACAGCAGGCCTGTAAAGCTGTGCTAGCATATTATGTTTCCCCTTCTACAGAATTTAAAATAATAACATCTCATACTTGGATAGCGTTCCCAGGCTGCTCTTGCTCTCAAAGAACTTTCTTGTGTGTGATCTCATTTAATACTCGTTCAAGAGAGCCTTGAGTTAGGCAGAGTGAAGATATTGTCATTGGTGTCTGCAACATGAGGAAACAATGCTCAGGGGTGGCGGGGACATGTCCTAGGTCACAGAGCTCATGGAGGGGGCGCTGAAGATTCCGGCAGTCAGCTCTGCACCCTCCTCTCTCACTGTGAGTTTATGGCAGAAATTAATACCCAGTGGTAAAGCACAGTTTTTAGTCCCGTTTTGGTTCTTTTAAAAATAAGTTATTATCAAGACAACTCTTCTCATCTGTCAATGGGATGGTTCCTATACCTTGGGGATCCAGCATATTGAAAGTGTGTTTGGGGAAAATGGTAAAAGTTAATCATTTCACAGAACCTGTCTGTGGTGAGGTTTAATTATCACTTGACATATTTCATGGATTAAAATGATGACAGTTTAAAATATAGCCAGGATATCCATACATTACTATGTGTCAGGTGCTACATCAGAGCCATCCCCAAATACAGATACTCCCCAGAGAGATGAACCTGCAACATGATCTGATAGCTACAGATGTCCCTGAACTGAAACCCAAACCAAGAACTCTGCTCTGACCCTGCTGGCAGCACCCAGAGGGAGCTCAGATGAAACCCATCAGTGAGGTTTGATTCCTGCATCTAATTGCAGATGCTAACCTCGTGGTGCTCCCGAGCCCGCCCTCTCACGGGCCTTCTGCAGAATTTCTAATGAACAAAGTAATTTATTGTGAAGTGCGCTTTGAAGGAATGAATGAAAGCTGTTGAAACCGCAAGGGGTGACATACATTTCCATGTCTTTCCAACATGAGAAGGTTGAGAAGCAGCAGCTTGTGGTGGCTGCTGGTGGTAGTAGTGTAATAAGCTCAGCCTCATCTTTCTGTTTAGGAAATAATTACATAATTGTTCCTTTTCTGTGAGATTGCTGAAAGAGGAGCTGTCCAGAACTGACCTCTATATCTAAATTTTGAATTTCAGTTTGGAGAGCCCTGGGAGAGGGAGCAGATGAAGCCATCTCAGCAATGCAAATGCTGTGTGACATCTATTAGCTCAGGCTTATCCACGCTGACAGCAGGGTCCATTAGGACTCCAGTGTCATGGATCAGAGGCACTCGGCACATACTGAGAGACATGCCGCCCCTGCCGAGCCTCATTCAAACCACCTGAGAGCACACTGGATGTGCCTAGCACTCTGGTCTGGGTGCCCCACCCCCCTTCTTCATAGTTCCCCTCAATCTCTGGTTTAACGACCAGTCCCACAGCCAGTCTTCGTGGCTACACCCCCGCCACCATGGGAGGTCTGCCTTACTTCTTGGCACTGTCACTCATAGAACCAACTCAATGATCCAGCTCTGGATCTGGAAGATCCCTGCAGGGTCACCCTTATTTTCACAGGTAAACATAGGCTTGAACAGGGGAAGTGATCGGTTCGGGCCCCATGGTTATACATAGTGAGTAGCAGAGGTAGGATGTGAGGACCTCGGGCTCTCTGTGGTGGTTTTTCTTCTTTTTTCCCCTTCTCACCCTTGGGGACAGGTTTGCCCTTCTCTCGAGAGTGGCACAGTGTCTAACATGCCCTAAATGCTCAGCCACCATTTCCTAGCCATGTACATTCTGGCTGAGTTTTCTAGTTAATTATCTCTTTCTTTTATTTTATTTTTTAAGGGAAAGCAAAAGTTTATTGAAGGAGAGAAAAAAGCTCCTGCTGCTTCGAGAGGGGTCCCAAATGGGTAGCCTGACTTTTGTTCGAAATATTTCTAGTTATTTTGTTTTTCTGTTGGGGGGAGGACACCACACAGGAGGGACATGTGATGACAACTGTCACTATTAGAGCCCCACCATGTGGCCGGCCTGCGTGCCCTTCTGTTTTCCAGGTGAGGAAAGGCTTTGGGAGGGTCGGTGTCCGGCTGGCTGGCTGCCTCCGGTCGGTGCCCCTACATTGATTCTCACTGTAGGGGTATCCAGAGTCCTTCGTGAGAGGGAGCCTCCGTGTCTCCCTGATGTGGCCTCCCTAGGACCCTTGTCCTGAGGACTCTTGGCTCTAAGGTAAATCCGCAGGGCCATTTCTAACGGTCGCCCTTGAAGAGCTTAAGGAGCGCAGGTGCCTCTGTGGCCGTGCCCATGGGAGTGGGAACAGTGTGGAGGGTCAAGGATGGGAAGAGGGGCCGGAGGCCGGCACCGGAGCTGCTGCGTGCGGAGCGGGGCGGCGGGGAGGCTGGGCCAGACAGGCCGGGGAGCAGAGGGCACCACCAGGCTCTCCTCGCCCGCATCCCCCGGGGGTCAGAGGGAGAGTTTCATTCCGCGGGCAGGCGACCCAAAGGCTGAAACAAGCACGGCCACTGTGGTGGGAGCCCAGAGAATGGCAGGGGCAGGAGACTGCCCACAGGCTGCCTCACCCTGTATCTTGTGGGGCTGGGAATTCTGTGGCTCTGCTCCCGTGTTCAAGGGGCCAGAAGGGACGTTAGACCACATATGCCTCTCCTGCCCGCTGGCTAATGCCCAACCCCCTCCATCCTGTTCCATCCCCCTGTTCCTCTTCAACGCCCCTGTTCACTTCGGGTCCTGAAGGAGTCGCAGAGGTTCCACTGAGCCACACACACCATACCAGGGGACTTGTCAAGCCTGTCTGCCTCTTTGAGAGGAAACCAAACACAGGCTTCTCCTAAGAACCCTGAGCCCAGTGTCCCATATTTATTTTATATGACAGGTCTCAAACAGATTTAGACGGTGGTCCATTTTTATTTGACTTACATAGTATTGGCCCACAGAGGGTTTTTAAATAAATATGTGAATTTTAATAAGTTTCCCACATTTAAAAACAAGGAAAGAAAAAGCTAAAGGAGTTCACCACCACCAAACCAGTATTACATGAAACGTTAAAGGGTCTTCTTTAAGAAGAAGCTAATGAATAAAATAAACTGATCCACAAAATAGACCTGGAGACATTGAAGCATGCAACAGACTGACATATCTCAGAGGGAAGGGGATGGGGATTGGGGGTGGGAAGAGATTAACCAAAGAACATACACACACACACACACACACACACACACACACACACACACGCATAAACCTTGGACACAGACAATAATGTGGTGAAGGCCTGGGGAGGGGGTGAGAGCAGGGTGGAAGGGGTTAATGGAGGGGGAATGGGACACCTATAATACCGTTAACAATAAAGATAAACAAAATAAAAACAAGGAAATTTTAGATAAAGATTCAAATAGGACAGTTATCTTGGAATGTGAAATGATTTGTTGACCCTGGGCTCACATGACTTCACGGCAGCAAGAGGCTGGCGTGAGCAGCCATGTCCTTAGAGAGCGCATGTGCTCTCCTGTTCGCCACAGTCGGCACTGCTCCCTAGTTATTTCTAATACTGAGACCAAGTGTCTGATGCAGTTTTGAAAAATAAATATGAACAAGTTGAAATCCCAGAAGAACCACACTTACTAAATTACCTGCGTGGCTTCTGTAGGCATTTGAGTGTTTAGCCCTATTTTGTACTCGGGTAAGCTTGTTAATCACGGCACAGCAGGGCCAGGGGTCAGTGAGAGGCAGGACGGGGGTGAGGTGGGAGAACCAGGAGGCAGAGAGAGTTTAGTATAAAGGCTGCAGTAACCCTTACTTACTCAACCCCCTCAAGAATCTCTGAGGAATCTGGGGTTCCTAGGTGGGTCCTTGGTTTCAGCAGTTAAGTCTTCCATTAAATTTATTTTTTGATGTTTATGCCTTGATCTGTAAACATTCACTCCAGGCTATAAGTTTGCACCCCAGGCTATTAATTACCAGCTTGGTAATTAATATTTGTGCCTCTTTATGTAAGTTATGTCTTTAAAATGGATCAGTTGCTTTAAGCATTTAAAAGACATTCTGCATATATTTTAAAGTAATTACTTTCCAAAGATATTTCCCACTGATATTTTGTTAAATCTAAATATACATTTACAGTACTCAGTAGACCAGAGTAGTTCTGATTTATATATTGTGGTCCTCTGGGTTAAAAAAGAGAGGCATTTTTAAATTATCTTTTTAATCAGTTTACTTATCCCAAAGAACCTCTTGGCGGCTCAAGAATCGGTCACATGGTGTTAGAAAAATGATAAACATGGTGTGTTCTCTGAGCTGATTTAGAATTTAATGAGAGATGACATCTCAGCCTGAGAGCAAGCGTGGCTAACTTTTAATCTGGGCTCTGAAGTGTCCTAGAGTTTGGAGGAGCTTATTAACTCCCTCTGTGTCATTTTCTTAATGCACAAAATTCAGATAATAAACAGCTACTGCCCTTGGTGGTGAGAATTAATGCTTGCTGAGTAGCAAGTATTGTTTTAATAAAATAGTCCTAATTGTTTGCTTTGTACATTTTCCACTTTATTATTTTTATTATTTCTCTTGCTTCTGTAATTGGTAGTTATTGAGTTCTCATTATTTTTTTATTACTCATTTTGTAAAAACTATCTTGTGATTTATCGTCCTTCCCACACTAATTTAACCCCAAATGTCATTAGTAGAGTCAGGAAGCAGGCAAACATCACTCGCCTCTAACGGAGTTGGAGCTGCAGGCAGCTCCGGATGGCTCACCCCTTGTCCTTAAGAACAGCGATTCCCAATTCCCCGGCTGCTGTGCAGTGAAAGGACTTGTATGCTGCCAAGGAGGCTTCCTAGAAAAGCATCTAAGTACCGGTGAGAGTGCAGGATTACAGGGTCCGCGTGGGGACTGTGAACCCCTTCCATGGAGGAGGAGCAGAGCGAGATGGTCCCATTGAGCTTGGGTCGGGCATCGTAAGTTGCAATGACCGAATCACGGGGCACACTGTGTAAGAGGACAGGAAGGTCATCATTGCTCAGCGCCAAGAAGCCCAAAGTCCCTTTGCACTATAACTTGGCTCCTCTGCCTTTGCAGCTGCCATTCCCTGCGGACTTTCTCCTACTCTTACTCCTCATATAATCTCACCTTCTCTGCTATTGTGTTCTCTAGTTTTCTGTGTGGTTTTTCAAACTTCTGTAGCCAGACATTCTGAGTGTGATCTAACTTTCTGGCTGTATTACTTTGGACAACTTACTTAATCTTTCGTGTCTTGGTTTTCTCATATCTAAGATGGTAGTAATAATACTATGTATTTTATATGGCAGGTGCATGGATTAAATACACATAAAAAAGTTTGGCATAACCTGGCCAGTGTGGCTCAGTGGTTGAGCATCAACCCATGAACCAGGAGGTCACAGTTCGATTCCCAGTCAGGGCATGTGCCCGGGTTTCCAGCTCAATCCCCAATAGGGGTGTACAGGAGGGAGCTGATCAATGACTCTCATCACTGATGTTTCTCTCTCTCCATCTCCCTTCCTCTTTCTGAAGTCAATAAAAGCATATTAAGGGGAAAAAAAGCTCAGCATAGCACTGGCTCGCCTTTTGAGCAGACCCTGTGTTAGCTGTCATTATTGGCTATTATTCACCCACATTGGGACTGGGGTTGTGTCTTGTAATTCTAAGTCAGCCTATAGTACTGGGACCTAGAATACCTTCAGTGAACACTTGCTGAAATTAATTGTGTTGGAAAGTCTTGGATTTAGTGAACTGAGTTATTTTCTTTCATGGAAACTAAATAATTATACTTACCCACTATTTCAGGAAGAACAGGCAATAATAAGATGAAAACTTCAGAACTGTCTGCAGGCTGTCTGACTAGATACCTTAGCTGACTCTTCCACTTAAAACAATTGAAAATGATGGATAAAACATTTAAATAATCTTTTAGTGATATCAGTCAGAGGCAAGGAAGTGAAAATGTCCTAAGAGGCCAAAAATTCAGTGAAAGTTGAAAATCAGGGCTCAGAAACTGCCTTTTGCTTTGAGGGCATTTGCCCAATGCAGGTGACCGAAGCTCAAGAGATACAGGGACAGGAGCTAAGCATAGGGTATACCAGTTTGTTAGGAAACCGCTTCTGCCTAAATCTGAGACCCCAACAGGAGACATGCCTAGTGTAAGGGTGGAAGAGAAGCACATCCTGTCTCCTCTCCGGGGGGTGTGAAGAACATTGCCTGCCTTGAACCTTTTGCTAGGTAGAAGATCAAAACACCCCCTCGGAGCCCAGCCCTCGTGGCTCAGTGGTTGGGCATCGACCTGTGACCCAGGAGGTCATGGTTCCATTCCCAGTCAGGGCACATGCCTGGGTTTCGGGCTTGATCCCCTGGGGTGGTGGTGCAGGAGGCAGCCTATCAGTGACTCTCATCATTGATGTATGTTTCTCTCTCTCTCTCTCTCTGAAATCAATAAAAACATATTAAAAAATTCCCTCTGAGAACTGGAACCACGAGCTGTGTTTTCACCTCAATTCGTATAACAGACTGGCCTGAGAAACCCTCAAGCCAAGAATGGAGTTTAAAGCAGTGCTGGAGGGTAGTCCTCCAGGCTAATAGCAAATACCAACCCTGTCTAGAAGAACCCTTCCAGAACATAGGCCTCAAACAAGTTTGACAGATTGTCATCCAAGGATTACAGCTCACAGTCAAAAATAAAAAAATATTAAAATATTAAATAATTTGTTTTTAATCCGCACCCCAGGATATTTTTTCCATTGCTTTTCAGAGAGAGTAGAAAGGGAGGGAGGGAGGGAGGGAGGGAGGGAGGGAGGGAGGGAGGGAGGGAGGGAGGGAGGGAGGGAGGGAGGAAGAGAGAAAAACGTCGATGTGAGAGAGACACATCTATTGGTTGCCTCCCACTTGCACACCGACCAGGGCCGGGGATCAAGCCCGCACCGAGGTACCTGCCTTTGGCCGGAATCAAACCCAGGACCCTTCAGTCCTTGAGTCAACACTCTAACCACTGAGAACCAGCTAGGGCTAAAATAATTTTTAAAAAAGACACCAAAGTGAGAACCTGCAGAAATAGAACTTCAGATACTGGAATTAACAGATGTAAACTTAAAAAAAAATAGCTATGCATAATATGTAATACATAAAAGGGGGAGCTGAAATGTGAACGAAGAGTAAAGCTATGATATATGATCTCAATTATTTGAAAAATAACCAAGTATAATATCTAGAAATGAAAAATATTGAAATTTTAAAAAATAGATGGATGAATTTAAGAGCGAAGTTAGACTTAACTGAAGAGAACTAGAAGATGAATCTGAAGTCCTATCCCAGAATGCACACGGGTGAACACGTGCCCCTCAGGTGCACACAGAAAGCTTAAGAACATTGCCACGGGCCAAACCATAAAGCAATTCTTAGGGAAGTTCTGCCCTTGATGCAAGTAAGACAGAATTTTTAAAAAGATGACTAGAAATACTTTCATATGTTTGAAGGTTAAATACTTTTCTAAATAATACATGAGTCAGAGAAAGTGAGAAAATCTAAATAATAACAAATACTACATATTGAAATTTGTGGAATGCAGCTAACAGGGAAATTAGAAGGAAATTCATCATCTTAAGGAATTCCATTGGAAGAGAGAAAATGCCCAAACATAATGAATTAAGTATGCAACTCATAAAGGTAGGTAAAGAATAGCAGAGGAAACCCAAATAAGGTAGAAGAAAGTAAGTAAATAAAGAACAGTATTTAAAAAGAGCAGAGGAGACTGAAGCAAATATAACAGAAAGATGAACAAAGGCAAGTGAGGATTCTTTGAAAGAACCAATAAAACTGATCAGACTTTGCAAGAGAAGAAAGAGAAGGGGGAGGGATACAGAGGGAGAGGGAGAGAATAAATATGTAGTGTGGGGAAGAGAAAGATGTCATTATTGAAGCTGAAGAAATTAAAACAATATTTTCTCAATAAATTGCAAGGATCTAATGGTAACATGCCTTGAAAAGTAAAAGTTGCTGAAACATAAGTAGAAATTAAAAACCCAATCAGCCTTATAATCATTGAAGAAATAGAATCAGATTTCTAACTAGGAATCTCCCCACCAAGCTGATATCAGATCAAGATATCAAATTTCAAGGAATCACAATGTTATCTCACATGAACTCTTCCAGAATGCAGAAAAAATGGCTGTAGCCATGAGATGGAATAAACTTGATAGCTTAACCAGGTAAGAATGGTATGAAAAAAAGAAAGGCAAGTTTTAAATAGAGCTGTACAGGCCCTGTCTGAAGAAACTCAGTTCAGTCTAGCTCCGAAGTGAGGAAAAGCCCACTTCCATGCTGTGTGTCTCCTGAGTCTCCTTTACTTCCACATAGATTCTGCTCTTCAGACGCTTCTGGTCACCAAATGCATGGAGGTTTCCCCCACCCTAAGCAATTCTTTGCAACACAAGCTGGATGTCCTACAACTTAATTCTGACGCTATTGACCCAGAGATAGCATCAGATCCCCCAGATTAAGGGCTCAGTCCCATGACACTGCTCTCACCCCAGCCCCTTTACACACACACGTCAGATGCCTGTGACAAGCCCAGGTTATTACCTGTGCTTCTGACCAACCGACTATATGTTGGAGGTTTCAACATTAATTTGTTAGAATGGCTCACAAATTCAGAGAAACAGTTACATTTTATTAAAGCTAAGTCAGCCCCGGCCAGTGTGGCTCAGTTGGTTGAACATGCCCAAAGAGGTCCCCGGGTTGATTCCTGGTCAGGGTGCATGCCCAGGGTGTGGGCTTGATCCCCAGTAAGGGGCATGCAGGAGACAGATGACCAGTGTTTCTCTCCATCTCCCTTCCTCTCTAAAATCAATAAAAACATAGTTAAAAAAATAAATAAGATAAAGAAAAGGTTACAGATGAGCAGCCAAATGTCAGAGATGCATAGGGCGAGATATGGGAAGGGCACGGAGCTTCCATGCCATCCCCGGTGTGCCATTCTCCCAAAACCTCTGAATGATCACCTGCCTGGAAGCTCCCTGAACCCCATACTGCTGGGGTCTTATGGAGGCTTCCTGACGTAGCATGATTAACTCCGTTTTCAGCCCTTCTCCCTTCTTAAGAGAAGGGGAGGTGTAGTCTGAAAATTCCAAGTTTCCAACCATGGCTTGGTCTTTTGGTGACCAGCCTTCATTCAGGAGCCATGCAGGAGCCCACCCACAGTGGCTCATTAGAATAAAAGACACACCTGTTACCCAAAAAGTTACAAGGGTTTCAAAAGCCCTGTGTCAGGAACCAGGGACCAAAGACCAAATGTCCGAACAAAAGATGCTGCTAGTGCTCTTATCACTTAGGAAAGTTCATGGGTTTCAGGAGCTCTGTACCCAGAACCCAGAGCAGAGACCAACATATATTTTCTATTATCTCACAGTTCGAAGCAAAATTTAATTTAAAAACTAAATTTAGCAATGTATTAAAAAAGCTAACCATAATAATCTGGGTTGATCTCCAAAATATGTTTGGTTGCCACTAGAAGTGTCCTGATATATTTCAGCACACTGATATATGCAGCAACGATTTTAAGTAGGAAAGTTGTATGACCATCTCACTAGGTGTAGGGAAAGCATTTGAAAAATCTAATATCCATGCATTATTATAGGAAAAAAATTCTTAGAATAGGACTAGAATTGAAAGAACTTGTTTAACTTAAAGCATAATTTTTAAAACCCAACAGAAAACAAATGAGTAAATATAATGAGAACAGGCTTCTCACTGTTGGGAAAGGTGGTCACACATAGGGAAAGGGAGAAATCTAGAATGTACCCTTTGGTGTTGGATTGGAGTTGGAAGCACCCACAAGAACTCAAAGTGTGCATCTGTGTGTGTAACATTTGCTAGCTTTGCTGAGATGGCCCAGAAGCAGCGATACCCCAATAGCAATGAAAATCCATAGCACCCAGATTCTCAACTAAAGAGAACCAGGACCTGGAGAACTGGCTGATACCAGCACTGGAGCAGAAAAGGTACATGGTGAATCAGAAACATGCTTTTGTACCAGAAAGTAAGGCAGTGCTCGAAGAATTGTGGGGACTCATCTAAAGGATACAGTGGCCAGCTTGACAGGGCTCACACTGGCCACATCTGGACAATTTGGGCTTAACAAAGAAAAAAAGAAGATAGTAGTGGATTTGTGGAAGGTTGTATTTTCCAAGGACGGCCTCAACAGGATCTCCCGTTTTACACGTCCTTTATGCCCCACTGTCACAGCTCAGCCACTGTCGGACTATAACTGCCTCAGAGCCCCGAGCCAAAACCACAGCTGCACCCTGCCCCCTGCCCCCTGCCTAGCTTCTGACCTACAGAAATACTGAGAAATAATTAAAGGCCTGTTATGGCAAGTCACTAAGTTTTGTGGTGATTTCTTGCATAGCAATAGGTAATCATAATAGGTTTTGAGGAAGGGCCTTGAAGAGATTGCTGGTGAAAGCTTAAAGGATTTGTGTGAGAGTGTTAGCAGAAGCCTAAAGGGCCTTGAAGAGGCTCTTTGTGAAAGCTTAAAGGCAAGAAGGGAAAATGTTATTAAAAGTTGGATGAAAGAGGATCCTTGATATGGGGGAGTGGATAGATAGTTTGGTAATATTGTTACCTGTGGTAATAATAGGAAATATACCAAGTGAATTCAGTGATCCGACTAAAGAGATTACCAGACAGAATATTGAAAGTAACCCCTGGCTGCTTCTTGCCAGGATGAAACGTGAGAGAAGAGAGGTGGGCTAAGGAACAAACTATTAAATATAAAGGAGCTAGGACTCACTAGGTTTGAAAATAAAACTGTTTCTCATTCCTAGCCTCCCGAAGATGGCAACAAGTGGTCAAATTAGGAAAAGATTGTAGGGCAAAGATCAAACCCATGGCGGGCCTGTAAACTTCTTTTTTAAAACTTCAGAAAAGTTTAAGGTATTATAGACCCTTACAATCAGAAAAAAGAGGGGAAAAAGATATTCTAAGGATCTTAAGAATATGCCTTTTTTGGTTGAACAATAGGGTTTCTAATCTTAAGAACATTGTCCCATAGCAGCCTTGCAGGGAGCGCAAGATGTAGCAGGCTTTATATCAAAGAGATTTTGTGAGTTTGGCTTTTGTCTGAAAAGTATGTATTAGGCTTCTCCACAGAAACAGAATCAACTAGGATGTATTTATATAGAACAAGATTTATTTTAAGGAATTAAATCACATGATTGTGGAGGCCTGGCAAGTTCAAAATCTGATTGGGTAGGTCAGCAGACTGGAGACTCGGGGAAGAATTGCAGTTTGAGTCCAAAGGCAGTCCACTAACAGAATTCCTTTTTGCTCAGAGGAGGCTGGTTTTTGTTCTATTAAGACCTTGAACTGATTGGGTGAGACCCACCCACATTATAAAGAATAATCTGCTTTGCACCAAGTCTACCAATTTAAATATTAATTTCAGTAAAACAAACAAACAAAAAACACCTTCACAGAAACATCCAGAAGAGTATTTGACCAAAATTTAGGCAACTGTGGCCCTGCCAAGTTGATATATAAAATTAACCATCACATACTACACTATAAACTGGTTCATTAAAAATTTTAAAGATTATACAGGTTTTGGCTGAAAGGGACAGAGACAGCACAAACTGAAGAGGCCCCCAAATGCCCTAACTTTTATGGGTAGGAAGCAGGCTGAGAAAACTACTTAACTAGAAACACAGGCTACTTTTTATGGAAAAGAATGATTCAGAGGGTGGATCCTAGAACCATGGAGAAATGTTTCTGGCCAGGAGTAGACCTGAGCCCTAATCAAGGAACTGAAAACAAATAGCTGCTAGATTTCAGAATTTCTGCAGATCAGTAACTAAAACGTGCTTCACGTTTTTAAATGGTGATACCTACAGAAGTTATCCTATGCCTAGCTCACCATTGTAAGTTGGTGCCTGTGTGAGGGGGGAGGGTAGATGGCTCTTTTTAGATTACAAGTCTTCAGAATAAGAGAAATAGTACTCAAGGAGCTAAACCCAAGGAACCTTACCCGAGGAGCCTTACCTGAATGTGGACCTGAATTAGATGACAAGATCCTGGATTTTGTGCTGATGCCCTAA
The DNA here is from genome assembly GCF_054644295.1 of Miniopterus natalensis. Classification (NCBI taxonomy): domain Eukaryota; kingdom Metazoa; phylum Chordata; class Mammalia; order Chiroptera; family Miniopteridae; genus Miniopterus; species Miniopterus natalensis. Next base: position 21,880,944 of record NC_142084.1, read on the forward strand.
CAGAATTGGGGATATTTGGGAGAAGATTGTATGTGTGCCTGCGGGAAGTATGTGAATTGTTGTGGCCAGAGGGTGGAACATAGCAAATTACATTTTCCAAAGATGACCACAACAATATCTCTCATCACACATCTTCTTACAATGTGACTTTGACCTTTCTTCCATCAAGAGATGAGATCTCTTTCCATCTCCTTGAACCTGGGCAGGCTTGTGATTTTGGTAGAAGTGATGCTACATGACTTTTAAGCCTTGTTCATAAAAAGTGGCAAATCTTCCACCTTGCTGGCTGAATCACTCACACTGGTGCTCTGAACTTCCATGTGAAAGGTCTGACTGCTCTGAAGTCAGCATCCCGTGAGGGAACCCAAATCAGCCAGTGTGGGAAGACCACATAGAGAGGCTGTGATGTTACCTGAAGAGAGAGACTCAACACCCCTCCAGCTGGCTAGTCCCCTAATCTTCCAGCTCCACTATTGTCCTACTTTAACCACATAAGGGACCTTGAGCCATAATAACCTAGCTGATTCCCAACCCACCAAAATGCGAGAGGTAATAAAATAAGTGTTGCTTCAAGCCCTAGTTTTTTTGAATGATAACAGGAACAGGATTATAGCACATTGAGTAAAATGGGAATCCACAAGCCCGTTCTTGTTTTGTTTGCTTTGTTTTTTCATGAGCCCATTCTTACATAAATGAATAAATAAATGGGAATCAAGGAAAGCTCTTCCTTACGGTAGAATGCTAGGTGAGAAATATAGAGAGGATGATGGAGTTTAGAAAATCATCAATGGGTACTGAACAGCAGTAGTCGAAATTTGATGACAAATACAATATTTAATATTCTGAAAGTATTTCTTCACCAATTATGTTTCAATTACAAAGAGAAAAACACCACCTCTCCTTTGGAGAAGCTTGGTGGATACCACCATAACCAAGTGATTGGAGCTGACATCACAGATACTGGGACACGCGGACACCATGGGCTTCTCAGTACGATGTCCTGAGGAAGACGAAAATGAAGTTCTGTGGTATTCCTGAGAGAGATCTACCACCTGCATCTTATTATGAGAAAACGTCAGACAAATCCAAGTTGAGAGGTAGCATACAAAATAACTTTCCTGTACTCTTCAAAAATATTGAGGTTAAGAAACACAGAGAAAGGCTGAGGAACTTGTCCAGATAAAAGGAAACTAAAGAAATATAACAATTGCCTGGCTGGGCGTGGCTCAGTGGCTGAGCGTCCACCTAGGATCCAGACGATCGGGGTTTGATTCCCAGTCAGGGCACATGCCCGGGTTGCGGGCTCAATCCCCAGTCAGGGGCGTGCAGGAGGCAGCTGATCAGACTCTCTTATCATTGATTTCTATCTCTCTCCCTCTTCTTTCCTCTCTCTGAAATCAATAAAGATATATTTAAAAAAAAAAAAAAAGAAAGAAAGAAATATAACAACTAAATGCAACCTGTGGTCCTGAATTGGATCCTGGACTAAGAAATAAAAATAGCCATAAAACACAATTGGGACAATTAACAGTATTTGAATATGGACTGCATTAGATAAGAGCAATGAGGGTTTTTACAGTTGTACTATAGAAGGATGTCTTGATCTCAGGAAATATATGCTTTAGGGCTAAAGACCTATGATGCCTTTAACTTAACTTCTCATATAGTTCCCCAAAAAGTATGTGTATGTGTGTGTAATGTGTGTATTTATATGTATTCCTACATGTGTATATACAGTATGTATTGTATATTATTATAAATATGTATTAGAGAGAGACAGAGAGAAATGGTAAGCAAATTGGGCAAAATGGTGAATCTGATCAAAAGTATAAGAGTTCCTTATACTATTCTTGCTATTTTTTAATAAGTTTTAAATTGTATCCAAATCAAAAGTGATAAACCTATAGTACACAGTGTTCTCAATAGAGAATCATTGAAAGCACTCCCTTTAAGATCATGAACAGGATAAGGGTGCCTGCCATATCTCTTCTAGTGAATGTCACACTAGAGATTTTAGCTGATGCAATAAGGCAAGAAAAAAGTAGATAGTATAAAAATTGGAAAGGAAGAAATAAAACTCTGATTTTTCACAAATGATATCATGGTATAGAGAAGCTAGAAGACTCTGTGAATAAATTATTCAGATTAACTAATATATGTTTAATCAGGTTGTTAACTACAAAATTAATATACAGAATTCAATTGCATTTCTATATACCGACAACAAAGAGAAAATTTAAATGATACCATAGTCACTGGCATAAAAAATATCAAGTTTCTAAAAATGAATATAATTAATATATGTAATATAGTCATAGAAAAAAGTTGTGACAACTTATTGAAGGACCTTAATGAATGGAGAAGAAAGCTCAATATTGCAAAGAAGTTTATCCCCCCCCCCCAAATGATTATTAACCTTCTATCAGGGGTATGTATATATGTAATTTGACAAGCTTATTCTAACACTTTCATTAAAACAAAGGACCAGAAATAGTGATGGCCATCCTGAAGAAAAATCACAGATTGGCGGGCTCTAGTGCACTGCTAGGGAGAATATAAATTGTATGACTCCTTTGGAAAGCAGTTTGGTTGGTCATACCCTAGGACCCAGGCATTCCGCTCCCAGGTATACACTCTTAGAGAATTCTTGCCTATTTGTGCTGGGGGACATGAACAAGAAAGTCCTAGCAGCTTTATTTATAATAGTTTAAAACTATAAATAATTTAAAGGTTTAGTAATAAAAGAGTGCATAAGTAAACAGTGATATAGTCTATAGTGATAATGTATGTAGTGATCTATTCTCTAGTGATATACAGAAGGAAGGGAGAGAGGGAGGGAGGGAGAAGGAAAGGAAATATATAGGTAGGTATAGAATACTGTACTACAGTGAAAATGAATGAATTACATCTATATGTAATAACATCTCAGGAACATAATATTGAGCATAAAGAAGCAAGTTACGAAAGGATGTCTTCATATATAAGTAAAAATTAAATAACTTACTCGGGTAATCATCGTATTATTTTATATGCTACCTATATTTTATAAATACCTCATTTCTATTCAGAAGTCATTTTTAAATAATTTGAAATAAATGTAAAATATTTATCACAGCACTGGTTATAATAATATTTTAAAATAATAAATAGTAATTGACTACAATAATCATGGTGCATCCATGCCATAGCATACTAAGAAGCTATATAAAACAATGCTGCACAAGTATGTTTGTTGAAATATAAAGTTGTTCACAGTATATTTCTAAGGGGGAAAAAGCGAGTTATAAAAAGGGTATGTATTGTTGGATTCTATTTTGCAAAAAAATGAGATAAGATAAATATAGAAGTATATAGAACAAAAAAATCAAGAGATTTCTAAATAGTCAACTTGAATAATTTTTCTTTTCTTCATGACTATCTGTATTGTCTGCTATGTTCTATGTCCCAGAATAAACACATACTCCTTGTGTATGGGGGTAAAATCTGCTGCTAAACAGAGGTGGGTGGGTGAGGACCTGTTTCACCAGGTGCTCAGTTCATTCTTCATTCTCTTTTCCATAGTCATTCACTGCATGTCCCCTGAGCATCTCCAGTGTATGGGAAGCCCTCCGCCTGGTACTAGGAAAAGCAGAGTAAACAAGGCGTGGCCCCTGCTCTGGAGGAGTTCAGCCTTTGTATAAATAACAATCTAGTGTCATATGTACTACTGTGACACTTTATGACACTCATTAATACAAGAGTGTTCAGTGCCTCTTCACTTCCTGCAATGAACCAAAGAAAGTCCCATCATTTCAGCCCACTTTCTACCCTCTCTCCTCCCCTTCCTTGCTCATTAAGAGCCAGATGGGTCCACGTGTTAAAAGGACAAAGGAGATTTCCTGGAAGAAAAGCCAGGGCGGCTGGGAGGGAAGAGGGTAAGGCATTAGTGGGGAGAGATGCCTGGGGCAGCGGGGGGGGGGGGGGGGAAGAGGCAGGAGGAGAACAAGATGTTAACAAATGTTACCATAAATTAGGTATTTGTGTCCCAGTAACTGTTTTAGAAAAAAGCAAGTCAAGAATTGGTATTACTTGTTAAAATTATTTTTGACCTTGGGGCTGTGTTCCTTCAACCACATTATTCTTCCAAGACGGGACCTTGTGGGTTCCGAGTTTAATGCTTATGTAGAATGGTAGTCTTGGGCACCGGTGGCCGGAGTCACCCAAAACTCCATCACCAGGCATAAAAGCAACACGGACAGTGTGAGGAAATGTACCAGCATATACAGAACTCATGGCTAGTGAGTTGGATTAGACAAGATCAACAATCCGTTTTCCTTGTAACTCATGCTGAGGCTCAGATGTTCCCCAGCTGGACTTGTCCCCTTTGGGACCACCTTGGAGAAGGCAGAGTGAGCCTTGGTGAGCTGGGAAACCGCAGGGGGCTTCCTTACACTGACTGACCTTGTCTGAGACTCAGGATTTTGGAAGAGAGCTGGCTCAGGAGCCCCTCCTGGTTCAGCTCCCTGCCTTCCTGGAGCCTCCTTGTTTTTTTTTCCCCATGACAGAAGGACACAGATTATTGAATGTTACATGGTGGTGATGGATGTCAGGAAGGAACTCGGTGGAATCCTTTTTAACGTCATTCATTTGAGAACACAACTGTGACCGCGGGGTCTGACGGTTTCCACCCCGATCGCTAACCCGTGGTTTTGTAAACTGAAACGCAACTGGCAATTTGAAAAGGATACTCTTTCCCTTTCTCTTCTCTCATCTCCAATTTACTTCAGGGTGTAACTTGCAGTCTTAGCAGATGAAACGACTGGCCCCTCACTTCACCACCACATGGCCCAGCGTGGAGCACCCTACTCGGAACCGCGTCCTCCTAGGCGACCAGTTCAGCCGGGAGGGGCTGGGCTTCTGTCTGTGCAGAGATTATCCACACACGCAGCTCTGGCCCTCGCTCTCCAGCTGATCTGTGACACCAGAGGCGGGATGCTCGAGGCCTCCTGAGTCACTATTGGCAGAAATAATCCTGAAACTCACCATGTGGGTCCTTCCCTGGCAAGGTGACCACCCAGGCCCAGGCCCCAGCCACCTCCCTCCTCTCTGCTTTCATACCTCTCACTGTTAGCACTGGTGGGTTGGGGCAGCACTTTCTCCAATTTATGTAAGAAAATACGTCAACAAGAAAAGATTTTGATGGAGAGATGTTGATAGAAACAGTGTGAAGACAACGTCATACCAGTGGTCCCCAGAGAGACACTAGGAGAGGGACAGTCAGGATGGCTGAGGACCATCCTTTTTTGCATTAGCTCTCCTGGTAAAGAGGACTGTCAGTTCCACCCAGGGTCCAGCCTCACCACAAGGCTCATGTCCCAGGTGTGAGAATATGGCCCCATGTACAGGTCAGGGAACTGCCTGCTCTGGTCCAGACCACGCATTGGGCATTGGGAGAGTCCCTTCTCTTGTGTCCTTGCTGTTGTAGCCCAAGTAAGAGTGGCAGGATTCCAGACCAGAGTTTGTGGGTGTTAGTGTTTGAAACATACAGACCTCAGTTAGAACCTGCTTCGCCGGAACCTCTGGCCAGCTCAGCCTGCCAGGTCTCTGCACTGGGTGTGGGGCCTGGGTCCAGCTGTGAGCAGGGGGTTACTTGGCTCTCCTTTGCCAAGGTGTCTTGCGTATTTGGAGACTTTGTGGGGAGGGGTCACTGTGATTGAGGCAGGGTCCCTGACTGTCAGTCCGCCTAATAGCAGACTGGCAACACAGAGATTTCTAAGAGGACAAGATGAGGTCCTGCTTCCACATATACTTGGATCTGCTCCTCGACACCCAAGAGCATCCCCTGCACCTGTCTTGCCTTCTCGCCTAGTCTATCATCTCTTTGAAGGTAGATGTTTTTGCTGAACTTGTACTTATTTACCCACTTTTCTCTTGAAGCTGGCTAGGCTGGGGCTGAGTACAAAAATGCCTGTCATGAGACAGGATTACGGGGTCCCCTGAGAACTGCTGTGTGAGCTGCCCCGAATCAGCCAGCGGAGGGCGGGAGCAGAAGTGGGAGCCGGGAGTCCTGCGAGGTGCTTTTGACCTGCTCTAACCTTGAAGCCGCGTCTGAGCGGCGGCTGTGCTTGGGCTGCAGCTCAGTCCCCACCTTGCCACAGCTTTGGAAGATGCTGATCCACTAGTTTTTTCCGAATCCTTCCTTTTTCCTTACATCAGTAATTCCCACCCTTGGTTTTACAGCACCCCAGGGTGTCTCCAGTTGTCTCAAGAGCTGGCACCGAGTTCTCAAAACCATTCGCTTCAAACGAAAAACAAATATGCAGAACACAGCAGTTTTCGTGAGTCTGGAGGAAGGGAAGGAGTGCCACAAAACCCAAACAAGCAAATTGGCTGTCAACCTCCAAAAGGTTGCCTCAAGAAAGAGAAAAGGCAACAAGAGCCGGAGTCTTCCGCAGCGGTTTGGATCTGTGTTTGGGGAGCCACTCACAAATGCAAACATACAGAATTTCTTTTAAAGAACCATTTCACTGCTTGCTTTTCCCTTTCTATAGAAAATAAATGTTATTATAGATGAATAGTGTTATACAAAACACCACTCAATAGAGATCTGAGCTAACAGCTCTGCAGAAGCGAGTCTTGAGTGAAGCAGAAGTTTACCGTTTGCTGAGCCTCTGTGAGTCGGGAGCGGGTTCAGGACTGGACATGCTCTGGCTGGGGTGGGGGTTCCCAGCTGCTTGATGGGTCGTTAGGGAGGCACTGGTGCCTCTGTTTCCTCATCTGCACCATGGGGATGAGAGTAACATGTACCTCATAAAGTTAAGAGAATTAAATGGAGGTTTATGAAAACCCTAGAATGGAGCATTATGTAAGTGTGTGCTAAATAAAATATTGAGAGCCTACTGTGTGCCAGGAACGGTGCCAGGTAGGTTCCTGTCAGCTGAGGTCTGGTGGCGAAGACCAGGAAGCAGACAGCTGATGAAATGCCCTGTGATGAGTGCTAGTTCAGCACAGGATCGTGCGTGGGTTCTTAATTACAACGTAGATTCCGGTGCTGGCGTTGGTGGTTAATATTTGGGGCAGGTCCTTTACCTTTTTTTGAGCCTCAGGGTATTTGTTAGGGTGTGTGGGGTTGCCACAACATACAGGCCCCACAGTTTTAGTGCCTTAGCACCACAGAAATGGACTTCTGTTCCAGGAACTGTTCTGGGCAGGTGTCCTCCACATGGTCATTCAAAGACCCAGGCTGATGGCAGCTTCCAAGGTTGCCCTGGGTGTGAACATCCCAGCCAGGCCAGGGAAGAAGCACAGAGGCACGCCTGTGGGAGGTGGCACTCACTGCCATCGATTTCTAGTGGACAGGACTAGCCACATGGCCACCTCTAAGGGCTGGGAGACATCATCGACTCTGTGTCCAGGGAAGGAGAGCAGATTTTGTCAGACATCTCAGTTGGCTCATTTCTAGAGGGGGAGGTGATGTTGTTGGGTGTTAGGTTACCTATGCTGAAAGGAGCAGTGTAGACAAGGGGAGCTGTGGCCTTGGCTTGCAGGAGATCAAGGCAGGGGTTCAGCCAGCATTTCAGCACCACCCCTGCATTGTCCCCTGACTAAATTAATTCAACAAATGTTCCCAGAGGAATGTGCCAGGGCCTGTCCTAGGGACATAGTGGTCACATGACAAGCTTGGTCCCTGCCCTCAGGGAGGAGCAGGTGTGAATTGGAATCCCAGTACAGTGTGACATGCTCTGTGAGAGCACATGGGGGCATCTAATCTGGACAAGGCACTCAAGACATCTTTCCCAAGATGGGACATCTAACTGGAGGACAGAAGGGGTGGGCCCAGCAGGGGCAGGGTGCGCTGGGCCAGGTGGAAGAAGGGTGTTGGAGCAGAGGGAACCCCATGAGCAAAGTCCTGAGGGAGCAAGAGCACAGCTTGAGTGAGGAATCGAAACTCAAAGAGGCCAGATCTCAGGTGGGGGAGTGGAAGCCAAGACACCAGAGCAGTTGGCGACTGGGTGGAGCTCTGAAGGCCACCTTCCTGTGGGAAATGCCCCTTCAGGAAAGGCGACTGATTTCCTGGCATCACAATGGGATGAAACAGCGTGAATGTGTGCGGTGTTTTACCTCCAGCCACTGCTCTGGGACCACCTTTCACCTGTGCCGATGCATACTATTAACCCCGACCATGAGGGGAAGTGGCAGACACTTGCCAAGGTTGAGTTGTGCTTAGACTGAACCTGATGACAGAGGTCACCTGGCTCCCAGCACGGATCTGGGGGAGCTGAGTTAGTGAGATCTGGGTCTTGCAGGTGCGAGCACAGATGAGGCCGAGCACAGCCAAGGCTGGGTCACAGTGCAGTGGACCCCTGGCCCTCGGTGGGCAGTAGGACCCTCTTGCCTGGGCCCAGAACTGTACGTGCCTGGCTGGGTCATGCACCCTGCTGGCTATTGCTCCACAGTACACGCAACCTGGGCATGCTTGTGTTTATTTTGCACCTTGATATTTCCCAATAAGGAGAAAATAAGGGGAAGTCACAGAGCGGAAATGACTTGCTGCACTGTCTTCCCTCAGCTGTTCCGTCTTCAGTTCTTACGGGATCATTTCTGGCCCGAAGTTTCTGGATGAGTCCTGGTTTCCAACAGCATGCTGGGCCTGGAATGCCCATGACATTGGTCAGTGTTGAATGAGCACCGTCAAGGCACACGTGTGGGGTGGGGGTGGGGGAGGTTACCACCAAGGATGAGACAGTGGCATTGGCTGGCCCCACCTGGCTTTGGGGTGAGCCCTGGTTTTCATGACGGGCCCAAAGCAGTTTTCGGTGAAAGCGATGTGTCCCTGAGACACCAAGCTCCACATCTTCCTGGAGCCTTGACTAATTTTTGATTCTCTGGTTCTGTTAGCCAAGCATTAGACAGAGTACCAAAATATACCCTTTAATTTACAGAGAAGTGGAAGGTATTCAAACACAGAATGAAAATAAAGGATAATTTTTCATCTTCCACTGAAACCTCTCATTTCCCAGCAGCGTAGAAACAAAAGAGGAGGCGGTGGGAGCAGCCGGGACTGAGAAGCTGAACGCAGCGGGCTCCTGGGGAGACCCTGCTCCACTCACTCGTGCGGCGCGGCTGGGGAGGGGGAGGCGGGGCGCGTCCTCCGCGATCCCATCACAGCTGCAGGGACACCGCTGGCGACTCCACTCACCCGAGCTCAGGCCCTGGCACGCTCAGCAGCCCACCGTTCCCGGGGTCCCCAGTGGCCACGTCCAGGTGGGCCGGCAGGTTCTCCTCCGCCCCCCGATTCACACCCATTCCTCAGCCCTCTGAGCTCATCCCTGGCCCCCTGCAGAGCCTCTCTGGCCCTCACCTATGCTACCTTCTCACACTCGGCCAGCTTGGTTCGAGGCTGGAGTGTGTGCGATGAGCTAATTCAATAAACTAATTCACGTGGAAATCTAAGTGGCTGTCACGTGGAGATGGCTGGGAATCTTCTCTGCTTCCTGCCTGAATTTTGAGGCCATCCTTGGTCTGTCCTCACCTGCCTCTCCAGTGACAAGTCCCACCCCGCTCTGGCACGCTTCCTTTGTTCTGGCTATATATTTGGGCTTCCTCTATTTTTTAATAAATTTTCCATTTCTGCCAAGGTGCCGCTAAGGTCTCATCTCAGTGCTTCTCTGCTCATCTGCATTTTTCTCACCACCCAAAACCTACCCCTCCTTGTCCAGGGCTTGATAATGATACTACCCCCTAGGTTCATGGGGTACCTCATCTCCCCAGCTATGTGTCGAGGGGAGTAAATGAAGCCACAACGTATTGATCACTTACTATGGACCAAAGATTAGGCCAAGCCCCTCTTAAATATCACTGCATTTAATATGCTCAGTAACTCTATGTTGGCTAGGTATCAACATCTCATTTTAGTTAGTAAATCACACTGCCAGAAATCAAAGCTGTTTATTCGTGAAAGGAATCTTTTAACCAGCATCCTCACCATGTGTGGCACACAATATTTGCTCAAGAGTAGTTATTGAAAGTATGAACAAGCCGTTATGTCTTTCCCGTGACCCTGGTGCCTGGCATAGTATGGAGCACATAATATACGCTCAACTAATGTGTCTGAGCTGCATACTTGAAGGGATAAAGACTGGGGAATAGCTCCTACTGGCTGGTGGAGTGAGCCAGTGCTTTAGTTGTCAGTCTGGAGATCCAGATTCTAGTCCTGGCACTCTGCTAATTGGCTGTGGGACCTTGGGCCCTAATTATCCTCATACGCAATTTCCTTATCTGTATGACAAGGGGCTGTGCATAGGTCCTGCGAACTCCGAAATTCTTAATGCTTTTATTTTTCGTTCCCTGAAGAGGTTAATTAGGACAAGGTACTCTTTAACTGGCAACCACACAGCTGAGACATAGCTCGTTAGTGAGGACGGCATCGTTGCCAAGGCCGGTATGGTTACTGATGACTGTCTGCATTCTCAGGAGAGCAAAGACCGTGAGGAGATTGCTTAAGATGAATAAAAATTTTCCCCCAAACACCATCAAATGAGAAAGCTCTGGATCCAGAGCCAGGAACATTAGTGGGCAGGAGGTTTTCAGTACTCCTAGTTTCACTAGCTCTAATTCTCCCCCACACATCTCTTTGCTCACACTGTGCAATAAAGGAGCTGACTTTTCATGGGAGTTTTGTGTCTCCTCGTGAGGAGGAAACCAGGACAGGCCAACCCAGTATGGACATGGGCAAAAAGAATCCGGCTCCTGGAAACCCAGCCCTCATCAAGTATCACGCTTGGCCAGCTTGGTTTGGGGGTGAAATGTGTGTGATAAGCTAATTCACATGGAGATTAAATAGCTGCCAAGGATCATTTGCATTTTTCACCAAAGGGATACATTGTTCATGGAAGTCCCGCAGATGTCAAGTGGACTTAGACTTACCCACCCTGGTTGTGTTTTGCCAGAACAGTGGAAAGGCTGGAGCACGGCTAAAAAAGTGAAGTTTCTGAGGCCAGCTTGATCCAGTAGGTTGATGCTACATGGGTCTGTTGAAGGATTTCTTACCTGGAGCATTTACAGACAAATTAGCAAGATCAGGTGGCTCTAAAGGACTTCAAAGAGGACTGAGCACAGTGAGGCCAAATTCAGTCCTGAAATCTAATGATCACCAGCAGGTCAGAGTGAGTGATGTCCTTCAGTGCAGGTGGGAGGGCCCAGTCACCTTTACAGAGACCCCTGGAGAGCCGTGTGTTGGGTGTGACCTTTCTGAGTTCAGCTCTGGATGTCTGAAAAACTGCAGTAGCATGTAACTCACCTTGGCGAGCATTTCTGGAGGGTCCTGTATATGCCCGGTATGTGGCCGTGTGGCTTGGAGAAAGCTCCTGTCCTGCGGTGCTGTCTGCAGCAGGCTCATCTGTGCCCTCCCACTCTCCACCCGTTTCCTGGGTCCCAGCCTGACAAGGCAAGGCGACTGTGTGTTCCGCATAAGCTCCTGGGGCTGACACTGCTCTGGCCCTGCTCTCTTGGGCTGTCTGTCTTTCTACCCTTCATTCTTCAGAAAGCCTTTTCCCTTTGTCTTGTCAGACTTTGAAAATCCAAAACATGAATAATAATTTATCGTCTTACACCCTCCAATGGCCTCCCATTATGATTAGGATAAAAATCCATTGTCCTCCCAGAGCCTCCAGGGCCCTGTGTGACCTCACCCCTGCCTGCCTCCCGCCGCTCATCTCCTCCCCACCCCCACTCCCCGTGCTCCCGACAGGGGGACTTGCCTTCTCTCTGCCCCTCAAGTAGAAGGAACTTGATTCCACCCTGAGCCTTCACACTTGCTGTCCCTCTGCCTGGAAAGTCTTCCTCAGACCTTTCATGGCTGCTGCCCTCTCACCATTTATCATCCCCTCAGATGTTACCTCTCTGAAAACACTGTTGCTGACCTCCTCGTGTCACGGAGCCCCGTCTTCCCTCCGCTGCCCATTACCTTGTTTCAGTTCCTTCACAGCAATTATTATTATTATCTGAAATTGTCTTATTTATAGTTTACTATCTGTCCTTTGAACTAGAAAAGAAAGCTCCAAGAGGAAAAAATGTCCTATCAGAGTTGGTTACCATGGTATCTTGGGTGCCTAGAATACTGTTGAATGAATAAATGACAATAACGATGGTAGCAGCTACTACTTACTGGGCATCTATTATGTGTCAGGCTATGTACGTAAGCACACTTAATTATCACACAAACCCCAAGTGGTGAGAGCTGTTACCCTCACTTTACATACGTGAAAATCAAGATTCATATAGGTTAAATTCATTGTCACTTTGGTAACAAACATAATAGCTGGGATTTAAACACAGGTCTGTCTGTCCTGGAAACCCATGGGCTGTCTTTAGAGAGCAAGAGGGAAACTGACTATGTTGTCCTCTGCCCCATCCCTAGCACCCTGGACTCCTATGCCTTACCTCTTTAAAGGTCCTGTCTCCAAATACAGTCACACTGGGGTTAGGACTTCAACATAGGAATTTGGGTGGACATAGTTCAGTCCATAACACCTTCCATGGAAAAATGTTTTCCAATTCCTTAGCTATACCTTGCTGATTAAAATACAAAAGTTCTCGCTAAGTGTCTCAAAACAAAACACTGAAATAGGTGGCTCCTTCCCTCAAGGAACTTAAGAGTTTTAAATGTTCAAGTCATTGAATTGTATGATCTATTAATGATCATGAGCCTTTGGGATGAATTCTGGATGCTTCTGTAGAAGCCCCTGGGCTCTGAGGGTCCACTGGGGCAGATACCTGCTAAAAATGTATCAGTTAGATAATCATTTAGCTTAATTTAAAAAGTGGCAGCTACTGAAATTGTAAATGTGAAGATGCTATTGAAAATTGTTTAGGCTGCAGGTCACATCAGAGAGATGTCTGCGTCAGCATTATGTCATGCTTTGGCCTCCAAAATTTAGGCAGAATATGAAAAAGCTGGAGAGGGTCCAGAAATGAACAACAAGGGTGAACTAATGGACAGAAAATGATGCTAGGAGAGAAAGTGATAAGAATTGTGTGTTTTATTTTTTAAACCTGGTTCCCAAGGGATTATGGCAAATAGCTGATTTACTGTCCTCTAGGGTGGTTAAAGGAAGAGTGCTGACCAGGTGTTTAACATTTTCTTGGAAAATTTAATAGGAATCATGAGCTCCAGTCTAGCAAACGAAAGGTGCAGGAGGCAAATAAGTGACCATTTTGATTTTTTGTGTGATTAAACACTGAATTAGATGAGCGAGGCAATTGCACTAGCTGGGGCCCTGTCCTGGCTGCTGTTTGTCTTGACTGGCGGTGCATGTGCAAGTAAACTCAAGCCTCTGATGCCTGGTAGAATTTTTGCTACTCACAAATAATTCCCCCACAGCTGTATGTCCCTGTGGGGAATTCTGGGGACCTGGAGACCCTAACCCCCATCTTGCTTTGCACACTGTCTCCTGAAATTTTCTCATCTTTATCATAAAGGGAGCTTTATATCACCTATCTGTGCCTCTTGGCATCTCTCCTCAATCACATCACTGTGCTCTTGGGACAACCCTGCATTTACAAATCCAGCCATTGGAGGCAGGAGACTAATCCAGATGACCCATAAGCCTCTTTGTGACCGAAACACTGAGTGACTTTCTTCCTTATAACTTAACAATGGGTGTAATATCGGTCACCCACTCTGCCTGTTCATGAAAGAGAATTTAATAAAAATTCCCATTTAAACATTAATGGCCATTAAGAGTCCAATGGCCAATAGAGTCCCTCTCAGAAAGTTAATGTAGAAAGAGTTTATAACCTAATGGGCAATGTTTATTGAGAAGTATTTTTCTGTTAAAATATAACAGATTTACAAAGGAGGTGCTGCTGTCCCTACTTGTAGCATTTATTCATGATTCCACCAAGACTTTTGAGAGCCAACTAGATGCCAGGCACTCTTATAAGTGCTGAGGAGAGGGTGGCAGACAGTGCAGAATTCCTGACCTCATAGACCTTGCAATTCTTCATCAGTTAGGATTTACAATTGCACGTGACAGAAATCCAATCAAAACTGTCTTCAGCAAGGAGAAAGGGATGTATAACTGGAGAGGCCATGATAACTAACAGGCTCTGTACATGACTGAACTCAGAGCTCAGTAGGGAAGCCAGAGATGGCCCCTCCCCAGCAACTTAAGTCAAAACCCTACTGCCTCCTCTCCCTGGATGACTTTGGGTCATGGACTCCTCTTTGAACACCCATTATAAAGAAAAGAAAAGACTGCACCAAGGTCAAGTGAAGACCTTGTTTCCCTGCCCTGGTGCTGAGCACAAGGTCAAGCTCACCCAGAGAGTAGGGCTGGGGCGGTCACTTTAAAGCTGTTCAGGCACTTTCACCTGAGAAGGAACAGTGGCTGGGGGAAAAGCAGCTACTTCCCACGCCACCATTTCTCAGAGGAGGAAACAAACTCTGAAAGTTTACATGACCCACACAAAGTCTCATAGTGAGAAGCAGAGCTGGACCCAGATCTTTCCAGCACTGGGCTCCTTCCAGAAGCAGCAGGCCAGTATTTCCCTGGCCCTCTGCAGCAGAACAGCCTTCTTCCTCCATGTCAGATCTTCAAGAGGGTCCAGACACACCCTCGCCCTTTCATCCATCAGACATGGCTTGTTCTCCAGCGCCTAGCTCTTTGTTTTCCAAAGTGATGCATAATTCTAGATTATTACACATAGTGACACATATATAATGCACACCTATATATATGACTTTCCATAAAAGCAGTCCTGTTTTTGAAAATCCCTAATGGAATGCTTCCCACCCTCCTGTCCTGAGGAGGGCCCAAGCCAAGCACTAGGCTTTCTAGCAGCAGGGACCAGGCAACTTCTGCTCTCAGCACCTAGCCCCATGCCGGCCACCCGGCAGACACTCAGGGATGTTTGCTGAATGTGGAACGGGCCCTGCTCTCCTGGGGGACAGTGCACCCCTCGCGGGTGGTTTGTGTCCTGGGAAAGCTGTCTGTCACCTGCTGCCTCAGCAACTGCCCACCCCCTTCCCACCCCAGACCCTGAGCATCTCAGCAGACAGCCCTGGGGCTCTCATCCTCCTGCTCGCCCAGCACTCCACAGTGTGCAGGGCCTGGGCTGGAATCGCTTCCCGAGACCACAGACCGCAAGGAGGTCCGCAGGGCTGCAGGGAGGGAGGCTGCCACAGGTCATCACATGGCTCAGGACTCCGTTTTCGTGTCTAGTGACATCCTCTGCGATGTTCTCAGCCCAGGTACCTTTGCCCTGTCTTCTCCCCAAACCCTGTATTTTTAAATACAGAATTAATACAACCACATTGCAAAAACAAAGGGGAGGGAAGAGAGAAAAAAGAGAAGAGAAAGGAGAGGGGAGAAAAGGGAGAAGAAAAATTGAGAAAAGAAATATGTAAACCTACTTCTTACTGCCACTTGGCTTATTTCCTCCCAGGTTCTTTTCATGTGCATTTGTTTTATGTTATTATTATTATTTTTTTTAACACAGTGGTATCCACAGTCTAATTTAGCTGCTTATTTATCCCAAGTAATTTTATGTAATTTTTTCTCTCTACAAAATTGACTCTCAATCTTCTTGTAGCTCCCCGTGCTGGAGCAAACACCTACATCTACGGCCTAAGTATTATAATTAGACCCAAAATGAATGTATGTGACTTGCAGGGTCGAAGACCCTGTGCCCTCTCTTTCTGATTAGGAGATCGTAGTGATGACTTATTCTGAATTCTCATTCCTGACTGTGCCTCTCAGAGCAGAAATGGTTCTTGCTAACAACAAAATTCTCTGTAAAAGGCAGCTTGCTGGGGAAGGAGGGATAATATCTGGTTGGAAAAGTGCAGCTAGTTACTGCATGAAAAAAGCCGAGGGGCAGTCACCATTATTACGGCCATTGCCCTTCTCTGAAAGGTAGGAGGCAGCCCCGCAGCCTCGAAATGGCCCAGCCATCGGGGCTCTCCTTTGGGGAGACCAGACTGCAAAAAATATGTCCCTTGGTGACTAGCAACGTGAGAGCCTCAAGGCACTACCCAGTCACGCTTCCTGAGGCCAGATGCTGGGGTAGGAGCAGAAAGGGGCTGGTCCCGGGCGGGGAGTGGGAGGGGTGGTGGCTCCCCTGGGAGGGAGCCCACTGGGTAGGTGACTGTTAGTGCTGCTTAGGACTTGTGTGTCCGGGGAGAGTGGGAACCTCTTGGTTCACTGAAGGGTAGCCCTGTGGGGGGAGATGCATTATTGGGTTTTACAATGGTCAGAACAAATGGTAGCCCTTGGAAAGTGCCATAAACTACATTCAACAGTAAGGACAAGCAATTTAACTCAAGGGGCAGAGGCAATGGAGGGGACCCCATCCTTGCTTGGGGGACCTTGGTTCCCCCTCACACTTCACAAGTGAGCTCTGGAGCACAGAGCTTGGTTTTGTAAAAGTTATTTTTTCCCCTCTAAGCCTCTGTACCTTTACCTGTAAAGTGGTCCTAATAATAATCCAATAATAGTCTGTTCTTTCGCTGGGTTGATGAAAGCCTCAAAAAGGGCCTGAGTGCATACAAAGGTTAGTGTTCATTTTGTTCCATGCTGTGGTGGTCAGGGAATAATATCCTTCATAATTCCGTTTTGAGAGAGCTTTTCATTTGTTTTCAGCTTCCAAAGTAATATATCTGTTTTGTAGTCAATTTGGAAAATACAGCAATGCACGTAACACATATTTTAAACCTCCCACCCAGGCATGAAAACCGTTACCGTCTGCATCTGCTCCGGGTCCCGGCTCTTCCCCCTACACACAGGTTAAGATCAGCAAGCACTTAGTGTGTCTGCGCCCACATCCTCACCTACACAGCCCCAATTTCTTCCTTAACATCGAGTTTTAACAGCAGATTTGTTGGGATTTGGAGCAGAATATATGCAGTTTCAGATCTTTACAAACCTAGTATGAAATTGCCATTTTGAAAAATGATGTTAATTCACTACCCCACCAGAAATTTAAGATAATGCCGTTTCCCCCTCACCTGTCCTTTGCTGGGTGTTAATTTTTTTTTTTTAATCTTTACTAATTTGATAGCATAAGACTGGCATTCCCTTGTCCTAATGTGCCCTTGACTGTCGGTGATGGTGAGCAAGCGCGTCTCTGTCCGTTTAGTAGACACTCCCATCGATTTCTCTGCGGCCTGCACGTTGGCCCCTTTCCTGTTGGCGCAGTTCATCTTTTCCCTACTGATTTGTAAAAGAACACTTTACTATTTTAAAGACATCTACTCTGCCTCACATATTTTGCACATATTTCCCCAATTTGTCATTTGTCTTTTAATATTGTTTCGGATAGGTTTGATGCATGAAGGGTTTGATTAAATATTTATTTAGTAAAATTTTCCAGATTTTTTCCCCTCCATAGTATCTGCATTTGCTCACGTGCTTAGAAAATCCTTTGCAAACCAAGAATAATATAAATATTCATCTGTACTTTCTTCCTACGCTATTATGCTGTCAGTTTTTACATCCCTTGAGTCTATCGAGAATTTCTTATTTGCTGCGAGGCAGAGATTTAATTTAATATCCTCTATGTGGTTAACCAGTTGTCCCAACACCATATTCTGGCTCCTTCCTTTGAATGGTACCCTTCTTGTTTGCAAGTACAGCTTTCTGGATTTCTCATTTTCTTGTTTTAATCTGTGGTTCCTACCCATACTCCATTGTTTCAGTTTCCCTAGTTTTACAATTTACTTTAATGTCTGATAGGTCGAGACCCCTTACTGCCTTTTCCAAATGCTTTTTGGAAAGAAAGAAACTCTGTGGAGGATTTATTGGAATTATGTTAATATTATAGGCTAATGTAGAGAAAATTAAAATTCTTATTATTTCAAATGTTCCCATTCAGAGACATAGAATCTCTCCATTAAGGCTCTTGTCTCAATAAACTCTTGTAAAGTTCTTCGTATGTATTTTGCAATTTCACAGACATTTATATTTTTGGTTGCTGTTGTAAACTGGATTACTTTTTTGGCATGATATCTGTTCTGCGGTTAATTTATATTGTTAAGTTGCCTAACTAAATTCTTTATAAATTCTAATAGTAATTTTGGGGATTAAAGATTTTTCTCAGAGGATTATTTTTCTGTCCTCACTTTCTAATGTTTTCAGCTGCTATTTTGTTTCCTTGTCTAATTGCAATGAGCAGACTCTCCAAAGTCCTAGTATACTACGTTAGCATCTGTCTAAATTCTAAAAGTTAAAGGGATGCCCCCAGGTGAGTCATGGTTAAACTTATATGGTTGTTATTTTGAGGTAGTATTTATTTATCATATAAAGCAAGCACCATATTTCTACTTTACAGAGGGACCTTTACATTACGAATAGCGTGGGAACTTTGTCAAGTGCCTTTTCTACATCGATGAAGTGGTTTCTGATATTCATTTATCCATCAAATACTTATTGAGCACATACTGTATTCTAAGCACTGATGTTTATTTGTCTATCTTTAATCTATGTTTTCTTTGTTTTTTATGTTTTACCTATTTTTTTTAAAAGCAGATATTCTTTGTTGAGCCAATCTGAGTTTTTCATTTTAGAGCAAGAGGATTTAACCTATTTATGTTTATTATACTATGCTTCACGATTGGAATTACTTCTTTCAGCTTATTTAGCTTTCTGAATTTATGCTTCCTTTGTCTTCCTTTGCTTCCTGTATTTTCCCCTATAAACTGTTTTTATTTCATCATCTTGCAGTGCTTTATATTGTATATTCCCTGTTTTTAAATCTCCTACAGATTATCTTTTAAGTTTTTGAAACATTTTAAAGTCATCTTTCTCTAATTCTCAAATATATTGAAACAATGTCTTCTGAATCCCAATATTAATCCATTTAAATGAATTTTTAACCTTTCTGTTCCCAACTTCTCTCCCCACTCTTCTACCACTTTTAAGCGTTTGTTCTTATTAGGGATCTGAGTCCAAATCGATTTGAAAAGAATTATTTTAATCTTTCCTTTCAAAAAATGTTGACCGTTATTTTTAGCTTATCAACTAACACAGTAGCATTTATGTAGGTTTCATGGCTTATTGAAGGTTATGTATAGTTTCAGGAGATGTTAACTTTCTTTTCTCGGGTCAGTTGTATTAATGTTACATTTTCAAGCAAGTCTTCAGAAGAATACCTGAGTGTTACAGTGTCTGAAATGTTTAATACAGTCCAAGAAGTTAATACTTTCATACGTGAAAGACAACTTTCCTGCCTATCCCTCTTAAATAAAATTGCTTTCCCTTACAATTGCATGGACATTGCTCCAGCATCATCTGGTACTTTGTGTTCCAGGATAAAAGTCTATAGGAGGCCTGATTTTGTTTCCTTGAAGAAAATCTGTTTGTTGATCTTTTATTTTCTTGCTACAACGCTAGAACCACTTGTACTACTTCGTCTTTGCTATGCAGATGTTCGGTCTGGATAAGTATGGGCATCCATTTGTCAGCATTTTTTCTTCTGGAACACAGTGAACACCTTTAATCTGTGCTTCAGTCTTTGAGAATATTTTCCTCCACTGTGCTTTAATGAATCCTTTTGGTTTGTCTTATGAAATTATGTGCATGGGGGATCTCTGTGGCCTGCCCCATACCTCGGTGCTCTCTCTTCTCTGGGAAAGCTTCTGACGTTTGTCTACCATGTCACTGAGTTTTGTACCATGTCCCTTCTGCTCCTTACTGGCTCCTACGTGGATGTTAATCATGCAGATTCATTTCCTGCCTCTGATGAGCCCCCTTTTTCTATGCTACCTCCCCTTTGATTCCCTCACGTTGTCCTTTCATCCCCTTCCGTTGTGCTTTAGATGTGTTCTCCTGTCTTCTGACATATTCCCCTTCTCTGTGGATTTCTGCCTCTCTCAGAAACCATGACTTCTTGAATTCTGTTACGGTACAGAAATCTTCTTAAAATTTCTTCTGAATCCTAAAATAGATCCTTTTCAGATATGACTCTTCAGGATGATATTCTTTTGATGTGCAGATTCCACCCCCACATCCATCCCCACTCCTTTGCTCCAGGCCTCTTGTTGGGTTTAGATCCTTTACTGAACATAGAAAGAGGAGCGATCCACTCTCACTCATCGTTTGCCAATAGACAGGGTGTTA
This sequence comes from Miniopterus natalensis, assembly GCF_054644295.1. Taxonomy (NCBI): domain Eukaryota; kingdom Metazoa; phylum Chordata; class Mammalia; order Chiroptera; family Miniopteridae; genus Miniopterus; species Miniopterus natalensis. The sequence continues at coordinate 21,901,040 of NC_142084.1, forward strand.
GATGCTTTTGTCCTTGTGGTCTGTCCACTTGGGTGGCTGAGGACAGGCTCGCTAGGATCCACTCCTACCCGCAGGTTACAGGGAGAATTCTGCTCGTGTAGTTCTGTTTAACCAAGCGTATCTTCTGGCCCCACTGGCTGCTCCTCTGACATGCTGGGGATATGGATGGGTGTGGGACAAACTCGATGCAGACAGCGTACGGCTGCTGGGATCTCTGCTCTCACCCACTGTGTCAAGGTGAAGGCCACGGTCACTGCTTGTACTGCAAGTGAGCGTTGTTCCTGCTGACCAGAGAATACATTAACTTTTGTCCCTATAATAATTAATAAATGAGGCTTATTTGTGGAAAGAAACATCCCTACCCTGTTAGAATATACATGATGTGAAAATGTATATATACAGGCGTGGGCAAAAGTAGGTTTACATGAGACAAATAAATAATACAATAATTAGAATAAACTATTTCACATGCTCGTAACTGTAAACCTTCTTTTGCCCACCCCTGTATATGTGTGTGTGTATTTGTGCTTGTGTGTATGTACATACACACATACATGTGTGCACACATGCACACACACACACCTGCACGTCCACACACACACACACACACATACCGTGCTTAAAAGTTTAAGATTAGGCATCATCTGAGCAAAATGCCCATTACAGACTAGGACTAGCCAAAGTGCAGCTCCCTACAGGGTAGGAGATTATAGAGGATGTTATCTGGTTTCTTGGCATCACCTGCTTAATCCAATCCTGCCTCTCTGTTGGCATCAAGGTTACTGCGACCTCATACACCAATCCCATTTCTCTTCTTCCTGAGTATACAGGTGTCTAAGTATACACATCTGCGTGAATGTACATATTTATTTATCTTTTCACAGCCTGTGATACATAATCTTTGATAAAGTGTGAAGCAGACTGAAAACAGTTAAGGATATGTAAAAACATACTTGAATGATAAATACTATGAAAGTCTGAGGTGTAAAATTCTTGGAAGAAGTACCCACATTATTCTGTGTCAGATCTCTCTCTTAAAAAATAAATAGAAAAGATATGTTGGACTAGTAGTTGGTTTCAAACTCCAAATCTGTAATCAGGTGGAGATCAGAGCCCTGTGGGTGAGACCACAGATCCTTCTCCCTCCGTGGTTGTCCACCGCCAGCACCGCTTGCCAGTCGGCAGTACTCATGGGGGCTGGAATAGCTTCCTGTGAGCGGTGGGGAGATCTGTTCGGCCGGAATTAAATTTCAGCTGTGTGTTAGGCTGTGTGCAGAGAGAGAGAGAGAAGTAGGACACAGTGAGAAAACCTGCAGCCTGGGAGAGGGGTGAGGCCATGGTGGGGCAAAACAAACCCATGGCCTTAGGGCTTAGGAGTGAACCACACCCCCACCGGCCTGGGTCTTCCCCGCTGTCCTTGGGGGCACCTGGGGCTCCAAGATCAGAGCCTTTCTCAGTTAAGTTGGAAAAATGACATTACTGTGAAGTTATATGAGGGGAAAGAAGGGCAGCAAGGACCTTGCAGAATGCCCAAAATGCAAACTTGCTGGAGACACAGAAACTGAAACTGTATCCGAAGCACTTGCTCCTGGGACTTCTGGAGCCGCAGTTCCTGTCCCTCCACTCTGTCCGTCCCCTGTGAATGACACTCCGTTCCATCTTCACGTCTGCCCAGCACCGCCCCTGCCAGCTGGCTGCGTCCCCTCTGCCCTGGGTCTTTTCTCTGCTTCCACGTAACCTTCTGGATCCTGGGCTCCCTTAAGACCTTTCTTTTTTATTACTTATTTAGTTAGTTTTAAAATATGTTTTTACTGATTTGAGAGAGAGGGGAAGGGAAAGGAAGAGAGAGAGAGGTAGAAACATCGATGACAGAAAAACGTCGATCTGCTTCCTACACACCCCCTTCTGGGGATCGAGCCGCAACCTGGACATGTGCCCTGACCGGGAATCGAACCGGCGACCTCTTGGAACATGGGATGACTCAACCAACGGAGCCACACTGGCCAGGCGCTCAAGACCTTTCTTAATGGTTCCCCTGAGTCTCAGGTTTGGGGCCAACAGATTCGTGCACTTGGCGTTTCTTTCCATTATAAATTCCTAAAACAGAGAATACAGTGGCCCTGGAATATGTCGCTAGAGAGGATTTGGATGTGCTGCCTTTGGGTCGTGTGTGCTCCTTGCCCCAGTTAGCTGTGGTCACAGGAAGTCATGGTGTACAAATGTGGCTGCCCGGAGCTCCCCTTTTAGCGGGGTGCGTGGCTGAGACCATTTTCCTTAGAGGGGGCTGTGGGTGTGGTAAGAACAGTGGGCGATGGGACTGGTGTATTGTGCTAACCACCGGGAGGGAGGAGCTGTGGCAGATGCATAAGCTAGGTCCTTGTCCTTAAGGATCAGGTTGGAAAGACAAAGGTCACATGTGACTCCATCAGAGAATGATGGTGCACATCTCAGGCTTCTGATCATGTCCTTCACTAGGGACACAGGCCCACAGTAGACCAGCTAAGTCAGCCCCCCTGAGTACTGCTGATTGGTAGACCAGAGGAGCTGGCCCAAAGCTGGCTTGGCTGTGTTTGACATGCCCTTGAAGGCATATTCTCTGACCTTGACGGAATTCAGAGGAATACACCCCAGGCCCAGTAACTGAGTTCACAAAACCACCCATATATGGAACGGAGAGATGAGCAAGTGACAGAAACATTAGTTGCTGCAGAGGCATTGTCAGAACGGCTTTTGCAAGGGGCACCACCCCAGAGCTGTGCAGGAACCTTCTTTAATAGCTAGTTGGCTTTCATGCCCCCATTTCCCAGATGAATGCTGAGGCCAGAGGTGATGTGCATCAGAGCCTCACGCAGTGGGGTGCAGCTTGGCTCTGCCCCGGCTCTTGGGTGCATTCTGTGACGCGTCACCAAAGGCAGGAGGACAGAAGCATGGAGCTTCCAGATTCCAGAAAGGCCTCCCTGGAGCTGCATGAAGTCAGTGCCCTCAGTAACATACACACTGAATTTCGCTCCTGTTTGCCTTTAAAATGTTTTGTTTTCTCCCAGTCCTCTTGGAGCAGGAGATAAAATCTGGATAGGGAGCTGAGTCTGTGATTTTTCCCTCCGCTGGGAAAATTGATCTTCCTGAAAGCCTGTGTAGCCTACTCTAGGGAAGGGCCAGGGACATCACTGGGCGGGCACAATCATAGACTCCAGAGTCATAAATTCATCCCGGGACGCTGACAGGGAGGTGGCACCTGGATGACACGAGCTTGCAACTCACCCTGGGCTCATTCAGCACAATCCTTGGGGCTTGAAAGGTAATTTTTTACAGAGAAATGGGAAGAATCTCATCTGACTTAACGCTTGGTCTTTTGGGGTCAGTGGCTTTTGTTAATGTGTGATGCCAGCAAGCTGTTTTGCGTAGCATGGTTGTGTATGTGGTGTTGGTGTGAGCTGTAGCTTACTGACTAGGAGTTTGGTGTTGGGGGTCAGACAAACTAGGCCCCATGGTGCAGCCATGCTGCTGAATAACTAGACCTTGGGCGCGTTAGTTAACCACACTGAACCTCACTTCCTCATCTGTACAATGGGGATAATACTGGCGCCTGCCTCATAGGGTTATTGTCAAGGTTAAAGGAGGTAACTATGTAAATACCTTGGCACAGGGCCTTGTACCCAGCGAGTTCTCAAACTTTAGCTTGATTATTAAGTATGGGTGAGTGGACCAGATATTTTCTTGCCCTCCATGCATGACCCATGGCATCTGAGACTTGCGCCAGACATTCGTCCCCAGAGCCTTGCAGGAATTTGACATGCGAGTGATTTCTGAGGTACTTGCCCAGGGTCAGAACAGGCGCTTCAAGGTCAAGGCCCTCCACCAGCGGGCACTGCCCAGGGAAGCAGGAGGTGGGGCTGCCACACTGACCGCACAGCTTCATGGCTGTCTCTGTGTCTTTTCCTTTTTCCTGGCTGCTTCCCTGTGGTATCGCATTAGGCCCATTATCCATAGCGAAGCACTCAGAGTGTTTAGCAGCCCAGGTGCTCCAGCACTCCTTCCCTGAAGGATTCTGTTGAGATTAAATGAATTATTTCCAGAGAAAACAAGTAAAAGCTCTAACAGCCATATTCCCTTGCTAAGAGCAATAACTGTTTGAATAGTGAGAGTGAGCACCCAGTGGTCCCAATCCCTTAAAAGGTTTTCTTAGGATGAATTGGTGCCTGCAGAGTGGTCTGCTTCTCTCAGAGGGTATGCAGGGTGCCGGCTGTAATGAGCAAATGAGCGAGGAGAAGGCAGGTGCCGGGATGGCAAGGCCCCCTCTTGATCAAGAACAGAGGAGGAAATTGGGAAAAGCAAAAATCTGACCAGAATATGGCAATGAGGAGCTGAGAAGGTTGGCCAGGTGTTTGCTGTGTGAGAAAAAGAGGAGAGGGCTCTGTCTGAGAAGAGTCCAGAAGCCCAGGGGAGCTGAGGGTCAGGGCATGGGCATCCCCAGGGTCAGGGCATAACCACAGGAGACAGGCCCCCCACTATTGCAGGGGGCAGCTCTCTTGGGTCTGCTCTCAAATCCTGGAGTGTTTCTGTCACATGGGGCTGGGAATGTGATAGGGTGGCAGGAAAAAGACCTGCATTTTGAAAATCGTTGCCAGATTGTTTTGTTTTCATATGTGTTGTTACCCTCAAAAGAGAGCTCACGACCACTGAGACGGTGAAGACAGTTTCCGAGCTAGTTCCAAAGCAGCCTTCTGATCGACCGGCAGGAGTGACCCAGTGGCCCAAACTCTGCGCAGCCCCCCTGGTGGAAAACTAAGAGGCTGCTGCAGCCTGCTGCGTGGTTCACTTTATTAACAAAACGAAACCAAGTGTTGTATTGCCTGTAATTGATTTCAGACAAGGCGCAGTGGTGCCTCGGTTTTCGAACGTCTCCATGGATGAACATTTCTGGGTACGAACGCCATAAACCTGGAAGGAAATGCTTCAGTTTTCGAACACGCCTCGGAAGTTGAACAGGCCACGCGGCCTCCGCTGAGGGCAAGATCCTGAGGCCCAGCTGGCGGCTGTGGATCCCTCGGTTTCCGACCGTTTCAGAACCCGAACAGTCTCCGGAACGGGTAACATTCGGAAACCGAGGCACCACTATACGTGCTATTTGTTTACCCAGCCAGCCACTCCTCCAACAAATACTTATTGGATGGTCCCACTGTGTTGGGCACTGTCCCGGGTCCTGGGAACCGAGCCGGATGCTTAAACAACTCTGCTCTCACCTGATTTTCATCTTTGTGCATCTCTGCTCTCAAATTCTGGAGTGTTTCTGTCACATGTGCTCTCAGAACACACTGGGCAGATGATATACCAGTTACACGAGTGAGGAAACAAACTGAGAGTGATGCTCACACAAATATCAAAGCAAGTGGTTGGCGAGCCAGAAACCAGAGTGTCCATCCCGGTCCCCACCCCCTCTCCTTTCTCTGCCTGCTCACCAACTTGTACCTGTCCCGACCCTCATTCCCTCGGGGCTGAGCTTTTGGCTTTTCGGGGTGACAAGTTGATAGAATCAAGTCTTCTGTGCTAATGGGTAGGACGCTAATAGTGGCCATGTCATCCTTCTGTGCGCATTCTTATATCCTGACACAAGGTCATCAGCCAGTCAGTCGAATCTCTCACCTTTGGCTCCAACAGACTGTTAACTGGAGTTGGAAGCATACCTGGCCTAAAACTTTATAACTAAGTAAGAGTATATTCCTGTCGCAAATCCCTGCACAATAAATGAATTGACATAGCTTTTATTTTTTATAAAATAACTATCAGCATTTTCTCTGAGAGGTGGGTTTGGCTGGAAGCTTTGCTCTGATCATCTAGTGAAGACTTCCTGAAGTTAAAGGTCCTTCCCGAGCCCCAAAGACAAGATCCCCTCTTGTCAGGATTGGCAGGGAGCCCCTTGCCTACCCTCTGTGGTTCTGTAGCTGTCTTCCCTTAAATAAACCTACTTGAGATTATATTTCCAAGCAAGTGGATGGGTCTTTTTGATGGGGACCAAGAAGAGGGGTAGTTTGTTGGATTTCATCTTGCACCTGATTTGTTTCTGCCAGGAGTTGCTATGCAGCCCTGGGGCCGTGATTCCAGGCCTCGGGAGTATTAATGTTATGAACAACCTTCCGTGGCTTCATCTGCTAGGAGGAGCCTTACGTTATCTCGGAGATGTTAGACTTGCCGTTTCTCATCCACGCGGAAAATAATAGCAACAGTCATAGGAAATGCACTCTCTCTTTTAAACATTCATTCCAAGGAATAAGAGAGAATTTATCCTAAAATACCTTCATCCCTATGGAAATAAAAATCCTGCCTAAGGCTAGGAATCTCCCCTTGGCTTTGATGAAGAAGGAACTGCAAAGATGGGCATTTCTTCTGTCTGTCTGTCTCTGTGCTAGTCAGACTCCAGGACAATCTTGTCTTCGGTCCCTCCTGGAGCAGGCGCCGTCTGCCACAGAGGTCTGCCTGCGAGGACCTGCCGATGCCCAGGGTGTGCTGGGAGGGCCCTCAGTGAGTCAGTGGTGCATGGAGGACAGGGGCGCCACCCTCCCCCATTCTTTGACTTCAGACACGATGCCCCTTGTGTTCTTATGTTAAGGAGTCAATGGGAAAAAAAGAGGCTATCTCTAATACTTTCAACAATAAAGACAAATTTTTTTTTAAATGAAAACAATACCTGTCGTCGTTGTTTTTTCTGATTATAAAACCAAAACATATCCTTTGCAAAAAAAGAAAAACAAAAACTTGAGTCTGTAAATATGTGTAGAGAGGAAGGCAGAAATGACCTGTAAAGCCGCCTCCCCAGGCAGCCTTTGTTACCATTCTGATTTATATCCAGCTAGTCTCTCTTAAAGAATTTATGTTGTTTCCACAAAACTGGGATCTTCCTGCACATCCTATTCTATAACATGATTTTTTTCACTTAACACTGTATTTTTCATTTGCTGTTATTTAAAAATATATATATTCTTCACCTGTGCACCAGGAGGCCATCGTGGTATCGTGAGGATGTGGCAGTGACAAGCCCACAGGGAGCCTGCCCTCACTGAGGGCCCATTTGGGGGGAGCAGGGAGCAGGCATTAAACAGATCATTGCACCAAAAAATCATGTGATTACAGCCGTACAAAGAGCTTTGATGGAGAAGGACAGGGGCCTGTGGGCACCTGGCCTAGTCTGGGAGTCAGGAAGGCTTCCCTGAGGAAGGGGAATAAGAGGTTGTTTAAGCAAAGAGCCCAGAGGAAGAGTGGGAGGGAGACAAGAGCTCTGGGGGAGCTGAGAGCAGCTGGTGTGACTTAGGGAGGGAGGGAGTGGGCGGCACAGGTGACACCGGCGAGGGAGGTGGGGACCAGATCCCTCAGAGCCCCAGCTAAGGATGTCGGGTTTATCCTAAGAGCAATGGTGAGACATGGACGGTTTTTAATCAGGGATATGACTTGGTAAGACCTGCGGGTTTAAATGGATTACTCTTTTGCAAAGAATGGTGAATTGTTGGATATGGGAAGCAGAAAGGACAAAGACGTCAAGGATGCTCCTGGATTGCAGCCTGTTTGCAAGCGGATAGAGGTGCCGGACGCTGAGGTGGGAACCCTGGGGGAGGACCCGGGCTTGGGGCAAAGGCAGAGGACTCTGGTTCGCTGGGTCAGGTGGCTGTGCCTGTGGGAGAGGAGACGTGGGCTGTTGGCTAGGTAGGCTCGGAATGCAGCAGAGGGCCCTGGGCTGAGGAGAAAGATTCGGAATCATCAGCACATGGGCGGCAAAAGAAGCCCGAAGAGGCTGAAATTGCCTGGGGCACGAGGGTAGAGCCCTAGAGAAGGCCACAGTGGCTAGACAATATACACTTTGCAAAGTGCTTCTCCCCATATTTCCAGTACCCACCTGGCACCATACATAGTTATTACAATATTATTGACTATATTCCCTATGCTGCGCTTTCCATGCCCGTGACTGCTCTGTCACTGCCCATCTGCCCTTCTCAATCCCTCCACCTTTTTCTCCCGGTCCCCCAGCCTAAGCCCCCTCCCCTCTGGCGGCCATCAGCCTGTTCTCTGAAATTCCCCTTCTTATAAGGAAACCAGTCATGTTGGATTAGGACCCACCCTAACGACCTCATCTTAAGTTGAATACATCTGCAAAGACCCTATTTCCAAATAACGTCTCATTCACTGGTACCAGGGGTGAGAACTTCAACATATATTTTTGAGGGACGCAACTCAGCCCGTGGAGATGCCCCATGACGTAACATAATATAACATAACCTAACCGCGGGAATGACGGGGTCCAGGGTTTAGGGCATGGACTTTGCGGGGTGGGGTGTAGTTTTAGAACTCTGCCTAACTCAGTCTCCAAAGATGCCCTTGAAGGAATTGTTTCATTTCTGACTTACCTAAAAATAGATCCCATGCTACCCAGGGCCCCCCCTTGGACAGCCCCAGTTCATACCCGTCCCTCCTCCCCCGATTTTGCGTGTATTGTCTGCCCGCCGCACAGGACCGCTTCATGGGCCACGCCACCCTCCTTCCCGAGGCCCAGGCTCAGGGGGTTGCTGCCAGAGCTGATTGCGGTGGTTGGTGCAAGACACAGAGATAAGAACTCTCCCACCCTTCAAACATGACCAATTTTGTGCTCCCATCATCAGCAAAGTCTGCTCTTGGCGTCTGTTTTTTCCTTACGATTGTGAAGCATGTGACAGATTGTTCCCGTCTCTCTGCGTGGTTTGACTGGGGGACGTTGTCCTTCCCTGGCCGCCCACCGCCTCCACGGCTCGCTTGGAGGTGCTCTTTGCGGGCGGCAGCCACCCCGCGCCCGCCTGGTTGCTGACTGCCCTGTCTTTCCACCTTCCCAGGAGCTCATTTCCACCGTGAGTAATGGCCAAAGTCACACAGCACTTAGAGTCTCTCTTTCATCTCCCCCTCCTCTAGATGTCGAGGAAATTCAAAAGTTAAAACACGTTTTTATGAAGCAAACAGAAGTCTTGTAGGTACCTGTGTTTTACAGGAATGTTGAAAGCTGAGTGACTCCCCACTGTGTGTCCAGTTTTTTCTCTTCTGGGCAATATCTTTTGGAGAATTTAATTATGCTGTTATCATATGATCGGCTACTCTACCCAGAAAGGTTAGAGAGGAGAATTAGTCATTAGGAAATCCTTTTTGGAAATGGGTTCGGTTATTCTATCAGCTTTTATATCCTCAAAGGTTAATATGTTAATCAGTTTGAATTTTTTTTTAACATTGCTATTTTGTAAAGTAGCCTCAGAGTGCATTGCAAGCTCCAGAAAATTAACACCTTCGTTATTTCCTGTGTCTGCATGCTGATTTTTGCACCCCAAGATATCATGGCATCCCCAGGGTCAGGAGGCCAGGCCTTCTTGCTTCTGAGGCAAAGTTCCAGACACATATGCTCCAACCTGGGCCCTTTGGAATCAAAGCTTTGCCTTGTGGGTCATTCTGTGAAGACAGGGTGAGGAAGGGCTTCTTCTGAGGAGGGACTTGAACCCACAGCCTTGGTCTCATGAACCTTTGTTCAATGGCAGAGCCGTGCAGTGGGATGAGGTGAAGACCAAGGCTCAGTAAGTGGGAAGTACAGTGTCAACTCTGAGGCTCATTGGTGTATCAAGTGGACGCAAGTCAGCTAATTGCCATGAACGTCGTGTCTTTCTCTGCAAAGTGAGGGCTCAGCTTTTCTTGCAGGGACACTGGGAGGGTCACATGAGTTGATAAAAGTGAAAGAAGAGCCTTCCACTTTGGAGCTCCCTCTCCTGTCCTGTAGCAGGACAGATATTTATTCAGTGCTCTGAGAGTTTCTGGTGCAGCCTCTCTCCACCCACAGCCTTCAGCTGGCCCAGGAGAGGTGGTAAAAAGGAAATATGCAGCCTGGTGTGTGGCCCCTCTGATTTAGTTGTAAAGATAAGACTTGCACAGGATGGGCATTAAATACATATTGGCTGGTCGAACAAATGTATGTCAAACAAATTACGAGAAGGCAGAATTTAGGCCCAGCCTTTCCGGGATCCCACAATCAAGCTAAAATGCGTGCCATGGGAGGTGGGGCTGGGTTACAGATGCGTGCCATGGGAGGTGAGGCTGCCTCGAGTACTTCAAAAGCATGAGAGGGAGGCAGGGGGTGGTGTGGCCTCAGCAGCATGTCTGAGGCCCCAGATCCCAACACAGGATTAATCAGTTGTGCCCCTGCCCAGTCACAGAAGGAATTTGAAATCATGCAAGGGTGTGCTTCACTGAAACAGATATAAGTTGTCACTGTTATGAGTGGCAAGTTTTAAGCTGAGCTAAAACCCTGGGAGGTTGTTTCATTCCTGGGTTTGGATTTGGAGAAGCAGTTGGCAATTGCCGTTTGTGCAAGGCCTTCCCAGAGACTCCATCCCCGCAGCCCCAATGAGGGAGCTGACCTATGCTTGGATCCACAGCAGAATGTGTCTTCTACCTGTGTTGCTAGGGGATTCCTAGGACCCAGTGCTGTGTGGAACCCTGAGGGGGCTCTGATCAAATGGTCAGATCCCTCTAGAGATTTCAACAAAGACTTGGCCCCTGACTGACCTCAGAGCTAAATCCTAGCTTCAAACCAGCCATGTTAGGACCAGGTTGACAGTGATGTGATGAGAGCTGCTTAGCCAATCCCATGTGTGCAGATTTTAAAACACGGCCATGAGAACGGCTGACATTTAGCCAGTCTGCAGCCATTTGGCTGAACTAAGCATTTATGGCTGGGATCCATTCGGACTGGTCACTGCTCATGCCACACCACTGTGTGTGTGTGATTTGTTGATGCTGAGAACATGCTGGGCTTTGGGGACTGGAGAAGTTCCTATATTCCCTGTCAAACATCCACGTGTGGTGATCATGTAGGCATTTCCTCTAAACAGTGTTGGCAGAAAAAGAAAAAAACAAGGCAATCTCTTCCCCTGGACTCGGCCCTTACAGGCACTGCCACGGAGCCCAGCTCTGAGGTAACTGGTCCAGCACAGAATTATCCAAGACCTCCCCTTCTCCACTACGGAGGAACAGGGCTTAGAGCCCTGGGCTCCGATGGATCTGAGCTCCAATCCCGGTCCTGACACTTAAGTAGTTGTGTAACCTTGAGATGGTCACCTTCCTTGAATTTTCTCTCCTGTGAGATGAGTACAGCATAGCCTGCCTCATGGAGGGGTTGTGGAAGTCAGAGTAGTGAATGGAAAGCCCTTAGAACACCACTTAACTGAGAGTAGACGCTCAGTCAGTGGTAGCTGTGGCTGGAGTGTTATTGTTACTATTGTTTGCCTGCGGGGCAGGGGAGGAAACCTCAGCTCCCTGAGGCCTGAGCCCAGGCAGTCCTGAGGCCTGTGGCTTATCCCCATTCAACCGGCCTCTTTCCCTGACATCCGGTCCCCTTGATCCAAGGGAAAGGCATGCCGTGTCTCTATCAGGCCCAGAATCTGCTGTTGCTCATGCACCCATGGTGCCAGAGCTGACAGCGTCTGACCTGGCCCCAGGGCTGGAGTCCACAGCACACGGACATCTGACATCTCTGATACCCCTAGAACATGGTTCAGACTGAGGTGCATGAATTTCCTGCTCCTGGAGGAGTCCCTGCATGTACCTGTTCTACCTACTGATTTTTTCCCCTTTGCTCTTTAAATGCAAAGCATACTAGAACATGGTTATTAAATTTTATGTCATTTTTTTTTTTTTTTAAGTAGGAGATGCTCTCAAGAAAGCCAGGATTTAGAGAAAGATTGAGAGGAAGGAGGTTTGCATGAAATAATTTGCCCAGACGATAATTCTGCGGAATCCACATTTAGTGGGCTGTGCATGGGGCTGGTCTGTGACACGCAGGGTCTGTCCTCAGGCCTGACAGCCAACCTACTCACTGGCGGCACCGAGGGTGGCTGGGGAGAGGAGGCTGCAGCGCTCGTCCTATATTCTTCAGCACCTCCTTCAAAAATGCAGCTGAGTAGAGCAGTGGGTGAGCTGTGCACATGGGGCTTCAATAAAAACCCTCAGCGCCTCCCCCTCTAGGGCAAGGGCCACCATATCCCTCCTCCTGGAGCGCCAGAGCTACCACTGGGCTTTATCCCACACTCTCTCGCCTCTTTCTCCATTAAAGTAATGTTGAAAGAGATTTCTGTCTCCAGGACTCACTGTCCGTGCTCTGGTTTGGTAAGAATCTGACTTCTCCGTAAAGCCCCAGAAGCCGTTCAGTTCTTTGTAAAAGGGCTGGGAATGTTTAACACCCGAGAGGAGGGAGGCCAAGGAAAATGATGAGGCTTAGACTGGAACAGGTTTCTCCAGGTAATGGCCTGAAGCTCAATTACTTGGATTATTTGCTCATCGCTTAGAGATACCCAAAACGCGCCAGTTTCAGGGTGTGGCTTGTAGCTCCTACTTCCCCGGACTGACATCCCAGTTTCGTTCCATGCCCCTCGCTGATGGGAACAGCCGCCTTCTAGGTGTGATCACCACACCTGAGACCCTCGCTCTCTCACCCGCAGGCGCGGCGAACGGCCTGGAAACTAGCCACGGGGCTTCTCTGGGAGCTCAGAACCCCACCCCACCCCCCAAGCCCTGCACAGCCTTGCTCATTAGGAACACGTGCCTCCCATCAGCTGCAGACCCTCCGTCCCAGCCGGTTTGCAAGCAGGCTAGCATTTGTGCTGACCCTTCCCATAAATGATTCTGGCTGCTTGTTCCCCAGACTGATTTCCATCAAGATGCTATGGGCCAAGGCAGGAACCATCCTGTCTGCTTTGTTTGTTCAACAAAGATATGTTTGGTTTTTCTGCCTCAGATGAAGACAGTTGTTTACAGCCTCAACAGTCAAAATATTTAATAAAAGTAACCTGCAGTTAAAAAGGACTGAGAGGAGGGGAAAAACACAGTCCTCTTTCCAGATCTATCAAAGCATTTGCATAAGATGCCTTGCTAGTCAAGCCGTGCTTCTCTGTGCTTGGGATGGTGTGTTCAGGGGAAAGTCGCACCTGTGGGCTTTTCAGGCCCAGTACACAGGACTCCTTCTCCTACCCACTGTAAAGGAAATAAATGTGCACATAAAACAGACCATGTTCTTCAAAGCGACGTGAGGATTTCAGAGCTTTCAGCTATGTTTCAGCCCCATGAAATTCAGACTCAGCTGATCAAAATCTATGCTAGGAATCAGTCCCACAAGGTCTAAGGACACGGTTGTTGAACATTTTATCTTCAAAAACTACTACCTCTCAGTGTATTCTGTGCTGGCAGAGTATCCAAAAGCGTCTACAAATGTATTTCAAGTGTGAGATTCCACGTGTGCCGATGTCTGCAGGGACAACAGGACTGGCAGCAGTGAGTCAGCGAACTCACTCCTGTGTGATGCTGGACTTGAGAAGCATTCAAGGAAATTAAATTACACATTTCTAAGACACAGTATTGTGAGAAAGATATCACCTAAGTGTCATCTTAGGCCGGATAACCCAGCTCTAAGGCCGCAGTAGCAGATAAAAGTTGCAAGATTGTCACACATGAAATCCTCAATCATCCCTACTTAGGGAAGTGGGAATATCCTCTTGTGGGGTCAAGCGAGGATATAGCCCAATTCCCCCTCCCAGTCAGTGGAAAGGTAATAGCCCAGCAGCGACAAGAAGTGGAGCAGCCCAGACCTGAGCATTTTCCATGTCTTTGACAGCTAAACAAGCCTCACCAGTCTCTGTTTGTCCTTGGCCTGCACGCAAGCTGTTCCCAGCACAGCTTCCTTCCTCTCTCCTCTGCTAGATAATCCCTTGCAGGACCATGGCCCTGGCCCACTGTGGAAAATCACCCCAGCAGCAGCCACTGGGTCTTCCTCCATTGTATAAGTAATATACAGTCTTTTTCCTCTGGTCCCCCAAGTGTTTTTTTCAGACTAGCAGAGAACAGCATGGCCCTCCCAGGATTGGAGCTCCTACGGTACATCTCCTTTCTCCTTCCTGCTGCTGTTTAGATGCTCTTAAACACATAGGTGCTGCGTATGTTTGACCTCTCTAAGTTTCCTTAACTGTAAAATGGATACTAATGCCTACCTCATCGGGATATCATGGAGATCCAATGTCTTAGTATGGCTAACGTGCTTAGAACAGTGTCTGGCGCATAGTAGGTCTGATGCTAGAGTGCTGTTCTTCCCTGTTTTTTTCTTCTTTTAACTTTGTGGAGTTTGAAGCAATAGTTGGCCGGGGATTGGTTTTTACCTCCGAAGAAAACAAATACTGAGGCAAGAGGCCAGAAGACTTAACTTCTGACAGAGGGTGATCTGAGTTGACACCAGACCCCTCCAATATCCCCACTCCAAACATATAAATGTTGGATAAAATGTTACTGGGGGAAAATATCTGTTTGTTTTCTAAAAATGTCTGAACCTGAAGGTAAGGGGAATTCCTAGGTGCCAAAATAAACAAAGAACTCTCAAAGGCAGTGATTGGTGAACAAGCCAAAGTTGTGGCACCCTGCAGTCTCAGGGGCAGTGTCAGGTTCAGATATAAGCCATCAGTGTTGGAGTCAGGGCTTTACCAGCCATGCCAGGACAGCAAGTGTAGTCTGCACCTGCACCAAATCAAAAGGCCTCCTGTGTGGCATAGGGCAAAACCTGGGGACTACCCGGGACTAAGAAAATTTTACTTCCTGGGTCAGTAATTTGTGATCTGCTGGAATTTCCTTCACACATTGGTGTGGGTGTCTGAATTTACACTACTTACATGGTACTGAAATTCTAAACCTAGATATTAACTTGAAGGTAGTTCCCAGATCAGTAAAACCACTAGTGATCTTAGAAGAAATACCTGTAAAGAAACACATTCATTTTAAAGAATATCCTCACACCAGAATGTATGGGATGCCCATGGGGAAAAGAAAGCCTGAGCCCGGCAGGAGTGGCTCAGCAGTTGAGCATCAACCTATGATCCAGGAGATTACAGTTTGATTCCCAGCCAGGGCACATGCCCTGGTTGGGGGCTCGATCCCCAGTAGGGGGCATGTAGGAGGCAGTCAATCAATGACTGTCTCATCATTGATGTTTCTATCTCTCTCTCTCCCTCCCCCTTCCTCTCTCTGAAATCCATAAAGATATTTTTTAAAAAGAAAAAGAAAAGCTGAGCCTAAAATCTAAAATTGTAGATCATAAGGAAATTATTTGCCATGAGGAAAAGTTAAGGGACTCAGCACACTGGAGGGCTAGGTCCTCAAGAATCTTCAGATAATAAAACAATGTAAAAGTGGCTGTTTAAAAACCCACATTTGAAATTATTAGAATAGCAAAGAGAGGAGAAATATAAAGAAAGAATTATGAAGAAAAAAGCAGGTAAACTTGGAAAGGTAGAATTTCTAGAGATTAAAGTTATTAAAATTGATAACTCAATGGATGAGTGAAAAGCGTATTAGACATAACTGAAAAGGGAATTATTGAACTGGAAGATAGCTCTGGAGAAATTATCCAAAAAAGAATTCAGAGAGGCACAAAGATGGAAAATATAAAGCAGATATTGAGAGAAAATATTAAGATATTGTTAAGCGATTTTATTAAAATATATTATTAAGATTTTTGAAGAGAGAATATGAAGTCCCTAAGGCAAGTATACAGGAAATGGCAGAGAAGAAACATTGGAAGTAATAATGGCTAAGAATTTTCTATAGTTAAAGGAAGATATAATAAATTCCTAGGCTGAAGATGCGCACCAAGTCCCAAATAGAATAAATACAAATTATATCACAGTGAACTGTAGAATACCAATGAGAAAAAGTAACCCAAAAGAAAAAATAGATTAGCTGCAAAGGAACAATTGATTGCAAACTTTGTATCAGCAACAGTAGAGGCCAGAAGGAAATCAAATAATATCTTCCAAGCTATGAGGGAAAATATTCAACTTAGAATTCTTTTCAAGAGTGAGGGCAAAGATACATCCTAACAAAGATTTGAGAGGTTGTCATTCACAAACCTTGTCTGAAAGAACTAAAGGATATAGTTTAGGAAGAAGGCAGTTGAACCCAGAAGATAATGATGAAACACCAAAGTCATTGGTAGAAAGGCTAGGAGGAAAATATATGTGTGAGTATAAGTAAGCATTGACTGTAGAAAAACAGCAATAATAAGATGACAAGTTTGGGGGTGTTTAAATATGAGATGGGAGGTGATCATGATGGCCAGCACTAAGGCATTTTATGATTTTGTGTTATTTGAGAAGATAACAGGCCTTAATAAACTTTAGATTTTAAGTAAAAATGCATATTAAAAATTTAAGGGTAACCTATAAAAGAAGAGAAATAGAATATAACTTCTAACACAAAAGAATGGAAAAGCGGGGGGGTTGGGTAAATAACAATCAATTCAATAGAAGACAGGAAAGTAGCAAAAAATGAAGCCAAGTACAAGCATAATATAGCTTACTGGTGGTACTCTGAAGCCTGAGCAAAGTACTTCCATTGTAGTCCTTCCTTCACTTTTTTATGGCACCATGTAGACTTTTTAAAAGCAAAACAAAACAAAAACATGAATGAGGCAAAAAGATAAAGGATGGGAGGTGACTTGCATAAAGATGGGAAGTGAATACACGTAGGGCAGGTAAATAAAACTTAAAAAGAGAAATAAATTTGACAGAGGAGGGGATCCCTTCTTGGCTTGAGACCTGGAATAAGATGACGGTCCCTGGGAGCCAAGTTTAGCTTGGAAACGGGCATTTCCTGGCAGAAGGGATGAGCTGTTGGCGATGATGTCATTGGTTGCAGCAGTCAGGCTAGAGACTTGCTTTCAGGGCAGAGGTAAGCCTTTGACCTGGCCTATGTGCATGAGCATCTGTTCAGATGTCAGTGATGAGTGGCTTCTTGTCCTTTGTCAACCCTCAGGGAGGGCTCAGGGCTATGCTGACAGAGTCAGGGAACCCCCTTGGGCAACACTGAGCTGAGGAGATAGATAGGGGTTGTTTAGGGGTCGGTATATTATATATTCATTGCCCGGACACAGTGTGCTGTATGTGCTTTAAAAGGGAAGTTTTCTCCCAGAACCAACAGCGGTCCCTGAGCTGGTGATGTCATCTGAGAACATTTCAGAAGTCAGCCTGAGGTTCTCCTGGGGGCATGGACAACATCTGAGATGATAGAACCTTCCAGATGGGACCTCAAAGACACCAAGGGTTCCTCACTTAGATAATGGAGACCCCTCCATGCTGCCTGAGATAGTCACAATGAAAGTTCCTTGCATAAACAGCCATGTATACACGATTATTACATTACTATATTGGTTAGGTTCTCTCGTCCTCACACCTGGCCCTTCTCAACAGTACAATGAGAGTTTCTGAACAGGAACCAGGTTTCCACAATGGACTAGGCTGGGTAGTTGTTGCCCAGAGGTGAGCTGAAAGCGGGTTCCCCTTAAAGGCCCACCCCTTCATTTCAGAGGTTCAGTGTTTGGTATTACTTTTAAGAGTCCTGGATGCTACTGGACCTGATCAGTAGCACCCTGTGTCAGGACAGGATTCCAAGAAAGGAAGGCATCAAGTTTCCAACGGCACCAGTTGTGTTTAATAAATACCTATTACAGGCCTGCTCCCCGGGCCCCAGCCTTCTGCCCACTGAGGGCTTGGGGAGGTGGCCTTTTGGGTAGGTCCTACAGCAGGAGTTTCAGGGTTCCCAAGCTCTGCCAAGCAGTCTCCAGAAGGAAGGTCAGATACCAAAGGAACAGGGTTGGGGGAAGTTACCTCACCTGGAGATGGGGAGTGTCCTGGGGCCTCTGAGATTAGGGGGAAGGGGTCCTCTGAAGCTCACTGTGTGTGTGTTTCCAGCCTAGCACTCACCCAGAGATAACCACATGGTCTCCACTCTACACATGGAAGGAAGTGCTCCATCATTAATCTGTGTCCATTTCTCACCAAAAAGACGGCATCTCTCATTTGTCCTGGCCTTTCTAAAAATCCTAAATAACACAAGATAATTGTATCAACAAAATCAAAATGAAAAAACACCAGTTAAAGACTATACACATACCATATATATGGTAGTAAATTTTCTGGTTTAGCTTCCAGTCCTTTGAAACACAGTTATGTTGGAAGAGGTCTGAACTCTAGTTCCTTAACTACTTTTGCGTGAGGCACAAACCATTCCATCTTGGAACATCAGTTTCCCATTTGTAAAATGTTAGTGCTGGAATGACCTGTCGCTTTCGGACCTCACGCCCTACACTAAGTCCTAGCGATGGAGAGCCTGAGGCCCATGGCTGCAGGGTTGGAGGCAGACCCAGGCCTCCCACATATCCCAGAGATCAGAGATGGCCCAAGGTGCAAGCCCTTTGCTGAGGCTCTGTGGAGGGCCGTGGGAGACAGCAAGGGATGGTGAATGTAGGTCCCGACACATGTTGTAGCACCCACAGAGGGGGAAGCAGCCTCCCCCACAGTTGATTCTCCCTTTTAAGTTAGGACTTGCCATCTACTAGGCACTGTGCTAAAATGTTTACATTGCCTGTTCAGGACATGCTCACCATGACCCGAGAAGGTGGGAATTTTCCATTTAATCGTGAAAACCTGAGGCTCTCAGAAGCAGTCCCTTACCTGAGATCACAGAGATAGACTGCCAGCAGAACAGTTCACCAAAAAGGGGACCCTGTCCATCATGTACCCAACGGCCCCTCGTGAGTGATACTTAACCTCAGAGTAGCTCATGCTCCGTCATCTGCAAGGGAAGATGGTGACAGCTCAGACTGCCAGAGGAAGAGAACACCAAAGAGGCGGCAGCAGAAACCTTGGGTGTCTGCCCTTTACCATGTGTGAGCGCCCTGAGCTCGGCCGCCCGGGTGGTGACAGGTGTAAAGCCATGACGAGGGCAGTGAGACCAAGAGCTCCGCTGCAGGCCTCTCGTGCTCTCGTGGTGAAAAGCCCACAGAGTGGCATCCTCCAGGGCCCGTGGGGTGCTTTCACAGGCGTCAACAATGTGCTTGGTGTCCGCCTGATCTGGGCAGCCTCTGCCAGTTCTTCTAAGGGTTCACTGGTGTATTGGGCTCCAGGGTCAGACCCACTTCCCCAGACACAGCTACCATCAAGGCAATGTAAATGGGTTGAAATTCTGTCAAAGCTCAGTTTTATCCCTGGGAGGCAGGTGTCAGGGGCCTCCTGCAGGTGTCCTGGAGAAGTCCCCAACCCTCCCCCTACTGGCTACACTACTTCCAGCAAGTTACCCTGCCAGAGCCTGCATTTCCTCATCAGTCAAATGCAGATTATATTACTTTGCATGACTTTGTGGAGCTTCAATAAGGATATAGTGCTGAAGACAGCGTGGTCCTGAACTCCTGACCCTCTCCACCCACCCCTGCCAGCCCCAGTTCTGACACTCCGGGTCCTAGTAAGGCTGTCTTTCTCCCTCTCCTGGCTGCGGCCTCAGCCCCCTCACTGGGGACCAGGAGCTGGGGTGGGGGGCTCTCCCAGCAGCATGCCAATCAGCCCTGATGGTCACCCGGCAGTGTCTGCTTTCTTAGTGCAGGCCAGTGAGTACCTTGCTTGGGGTGATGGGTTTTTCATAGGGAAACCCATTTTTCTTCAGTTTATCTCCTCCAAAGCAGTTTTAAACGTGGTTGGTAATTGAGCTGGTTTTAAAGAAACCAAAGGACAAACAGGGGAGCAAGCATCTGGGTTGATGACCCTTTCTCCTGTTCCTCAGAGAAACCAACCTCTCTTATTCCCGCTCCCCGCCTTTCCCTTGATCTCTCCTTCAGTCTCCGTCTCTCTGTCTGTGTATCTCTCCCAAGGTCTGTCTTCCTCACCCCCCTCTTTGTCTCTTCTCTCCCTGTACCCCCTCGTCTTTCTCTCCTCTCTTTAGGTCTCTCTTATACTCTCATAGTCTATCTCTTACTTGCTGTCTTAGTCTCTCTCTCCCTGTCAGTCTCTTGCTCTCTGTCTCTCATGATCTCTCTCCTACCTTTCTGCCCCCCTCTCTCACTGTCTCTGTCTTTATATCTCAGCCCATCTCTCTCTCTCTCTCTCACTCACACACACACACACACCACTTGCTCTCTCTTTCTCGCTCCTGAGCCCTAGTTTTACTGATGACTGCATGAAGATTACCTGTTCGTAAGTGTGAGCTAATCCTGCTGTGATTGCAAATCACGTCCTGCTCACCTTGGGAATATGTCCAGTTACCAACAGGAGGACAATCACATTGCCCAGAATTGGAGAAAAGAGTGTTTGCCACTTGTAGGAGAGTTTGTCTCCTGCACTCCCCCAGATAACTGGGGTTCAGGACCAACTTGTGCCCGTGGAGAGCAGACCTCAGCCATTCAGCCTCCCTCACCCACATTGTCTTGACAGTCAGGAACTGGCTGAGTTTGCCAGGGACTGAGTGTTTGCTGAGACCCTAAGCGCTGTCAGCAAGCCTGCAGCAGAGCCTGTATCTGCCCTGCAAACCCACTCAAGACAACAGCTTGTTTGCCGTGGCCTGGCTGCTTTTATTTGCATATTTGCTTGGAATATGCTGGTGATAAGTCATTTACTGGTTAAAGGACCTCTGCAGAGCAGCAAGTCCTGGCCATTTCTAGTTTGAGTTGCTGCAAAACTGAAATTAAATTAGATTTCACTTTCCATGTTCCCAAAGTCAGCTGTTGCAAACACAGCTGGCCACCTTCCCGATTAGCCAGAAGTGGAGAGGTTTGCCTGATGGGAATCAGCACCATTACCTGCCATGAAGGTCTCCTCCTGCTTCCTCTGAGTCTCCAGGCAGATATTTCCTTAGCATCTGCTCCTGAGAGCTGACTGTGAATGTGTGCACTCTGCCTCCTCCCTTGTTCCAAAGCACATGCTAAGCAAGAGGACCCCGCTCCTACAGTGGGGACTGCTGCAAGGGCCCCTCTGCAGCCATAGAGACAAACTCTTGGTGCTCTAGAGTATTTTATAAGTATTTTTTTCTGGGTAGAGAAATGGCACTATCCGGGCAGTCACATTTCATTTTTAACCCAAAATTCACAGCTACTATCAAGGGTAATATAAATGTATTGAAATCCTTGACAAAGAGATAAAAACAAGAGAGGAGCCAGGAAAGTTCTTTGGGTGAAGTTACCCTGCAAATCATCCCTGACTGAGATTTAGCTTGAATTGCAAAGCTTCTTCCTACAGCAATAAGAACTGTTACTTAATAAATACAAGCTGTTTACATCTAGATAGCTCTGGTTGTCACATTCATGATCTCAATTTATCCTGATGATGGCCATGCAGCAAAAGGAGGGGGGGCATCCCGACGTGATAGAGAGGGACACTGAGGGCCTCATGCTGACATCAGCTGGGGCTCGATTTGAAGTGTCCTGAATGCTGGCACCAGTCTCTTGTCACTGCATTGTCACTTAAGAGACAGTAGACAGTGTCACTGAGCATTGTCTAGAAAGAGCCACTGTGAAGTGCAGATAAAGCAATGGTGGTCTGGATAGTAAAGGTGGTTCTCTTTCTAGCCAGGCAGGAGGAGGGTGGGATTCCCAGGTGAGCTGTTTTAAGCCTTATGCAAACGCTTGTTTTTCTTTGACACCTGATGGTTCTCATAAATGTAGAACAGAGTTCCCCTCACATATAAGCTAGTGGCTATCCTACTCTTCCTTTCTTGGTTAGTCAAGAAAACAGGAATTTTAATTGTTTTTATTTCTTAAAAAAAAAAAAGAGAGAGAGAAAAAAAAGGCCGTGCTTGTGCAAGTGGCCTCACTTCCAGTGTTGTCTTCACATTTCTATGCAAGAAGGCCTTTGAGCGAAACTTCCTTTTCAGAAAGCATTCTTCTTCCTACATTTCAATTCCCTGCAAAGAGGGGCTCAGAGCAGGTGACAGTGTCACTTCCCCTGCCCCCCTTTATTCACTTCAAGGGTCGATGCCTGGGGGATGAAGACATTGCCCAGTTTGCTGTGCAGCAGAGAAGGTGCCACATGCAGGGGAAAGAGAACCTGCCTGGACCCACCACTTGGGCAGAGGTTCACCTGGCCTGGGAGAGGGTGGACAGGGGCAAGGGATAGCAGAGCGGGTTTATGGACACTAAAAGGCAGCCACCTGGCCGTGGGCTTTCTGGCAGGATTGATAGCAGGAAAGGATTTCGTCTTCTGCTGAGCCCCCCGTCTGCCTCTGCCCAGAGGCTCCCACCTGCCCTGGAGACCTACTGGTGTCCCAGCATCATGCCCCACATGTACTTGCTGAACCACAAAAACTGATAGTGAGAAGCTCTGTGGAGAAGTAGCACCAAAAGGGAAAGGCTGGCTGCTGAACTGGCCTTAGCCTGTAGGCTAAATAGTGAGGCCCATCTGGGCCAGGGTCAGGGGGTGTCTGTGGTCCATGATGAGGATGGCCAGCCCACCCACAGGTGACTCAGGTGGCCCTAGAAGGTCTGGCTTTAGAGAAAGTCCAGTCATAGCCCCCGCCAGCATTTACTAGCGTTTTTGTTGGGGTGGGTGCTGAGCAAGGGCTCCCTGTGGTGTGCACATGTGTAGAGGCATGTGTGCATGAGCAAAGGCCCGGCTCCAGCCACACGCCCTATGCTGGGTGCCTGGCTTTCTCTGAAGATGCTTTGGTCTGAGAGAGCCCTCAGGTCTCTGTGCAGCCCCTGTGGAGTATCTGCGTGGGGCCAGAGGATCTGCATTCCCAGGGGACACAGAGCCCCAGGTGGGCTTACCCTGAGCCTCCCTCCTTTTGTCAAATTGCAGCTGACCCTTGCACTGGCTGAAGGATCCCCAAACCTCTGCCCTTCAAGGGAGACCTTGGGACCCCCCACCCTCACACAAACCATCTTCTCCTCACCTCCCCACCCTGCTAGCCATGTGCTGCTGTGGGAAAGCCCCCTCGTTCCTGCTCATTCTCTTGATAGCTGGGCCCATAGATCTGTGTCCCCATGAGGACCAAGGGCCAGCTGCGAGGTCCTGCTCCGGGTAAACCGCTGGGTGCCTGGCAGGAAGTGATGTGCACCAGTGGGCAAGGTGAGGGGTCGGCCTGTGTGAGCCCCTGCAGCGGGCCATTTCTGTGGCCTCCTGAGACCCTGTGACAGCCAGGGCTGGGTCCAGACTCACCCCTGCGCAGCCCCCCACCCCTTGCCGGTGATGTTTCACAGGAGCCTGGCCATTTTTAACGGACTCCCACGTTGTCCTCAGCTGCGTGCAGACGCTGTTGCTCTGCAGCGCCAATGGCAGAGCAGCACCAGCCACAATCCTGGATTTGCGTTTGTGTCTCTTGGCATTGCAGTCTGGCTTCCTTGTTCTTTTCCAAACAAACAACTCATGTGACATTTTCTTCCCTTCATCAATTAGCATCGTTTTTGGTGAGACGGGACTGTGTGCGGGCAGGCTGCCTGACTGTGGGCCGGCTCTCCTTTCTCAGATGTCTTCCCTTCCGCCTGGAGTCAGCCGCCTCCTTCCTTCCCTCCCTCCCTCTCCCCTTCACTTCATCCCTCCCATCAGAGCATCGTCCCTGTGCACCAAAAGGTCGTGGGTTCAATCTCCAGTCAGGGCACCTACGGGAGGCAATCAATTGACGTTTCTCTCTCACATTAATGTTTCTCTCTCTCCCCCCACCTTCCTCTCTCTCTAAAAACCAATACAAATATATCTTCAGGTGAGGATTTAAAAAAAGAAATTAAGAAAACCTACAACCCAAATACCAAGCAGGGATTAAACATCTCAAGGCCAGAAAGACCTAGAACCCATGCTCACTGCATGTGGAGGTGCCAGATATATGCCTGTTCTCAGAATGTCCTCAGCAAACATTGTCGTCCCCAGCCACTGGCCAGCTGGCTCATTAAGCTTATTAGGCTGATAGCCACTGTTCCCGCCAGCCTGGACTTCGGAGGTATCTGGGATTGCCAGGACTGCGTCTGTGTCATGGGCTGGTTCCTTTCCCCCCCGCCTCCCAGGTCTCAAATGTGATGTGCATGGCCTGCTGCTTGGTTGGGGCCTGCTCTTTCCTTGAATAGGTAAAGCCTTTGGGAGAGAAATCTCATTTAGTATATGTGCTGCCGACACAAGCACAGGAAGTAAAAATCAAATTTTTCTTCCCCAGAAAACAGAGGCTCATCATCTAGTGAGGCTTTTCTTCAGGGTCATGCAGAAGGTCATTTGAGAGCAGAGGCTTAAGGATTAGATGTGAGATTGAGATTCTAAGAGAGCCATCACTGGAGAAAAGAGCAGAAAAGACTCTTTAGGACACAGGAGACTCTGGCTCCCAGCACTCTCACACACCGTCACCCACTGTCCAAGAGCTGCAGCCCCTGCTAGACATGAGCTTAACTTGACCCAAGGTTAACTAACAAGTCAGGCATCACCAGGGCAAGGGGGTGGCTCAGGTCAAATCAGGGAATGCCTCCCAAAGCAAAACCTTGGTCAATTTGAAAGCTCTTTACTATTTATTCTAGTCATCACTTGTAGCAATGCTTTTGCCCTGGGGGTAGCGAGATGACTGTGGGAGCATTTTGGTGGCATTTAGCTCCTCAGTCTCAATGGGAAACTGAAATAGTAGTAACGGCAATACAGGGTGGGGCAAAGGTAGGTTTACAGTTTCGAGTGCTCAAAACAGCTTATTCTTGGGCTATTATTTATTAATTATTGTATTATTTTCCATACAGACAACTGTAAACCTACTTTTGCCCCACCGGTGTTTATATAGGGCTCATTCTGCATCCGACTCAGATCAGAGGGCAAGGAAGTCGATATTAAAATCCCCATTTTACAGATGAGGAAACTGAGGCCTACAGAGGTGAAGTAATTTGCCTGAGATCATTGGGCCAATAGATGGCAGAGCTTAGATTCAAACCCAGGCGTCAGGCTCCAGCATCTGTGTCCCGCCGCTCTCCTTGCCCGTGCCAGGGTGGGCGTGGTCTGAAGAGCCTGCATCCCATCAGCTCCACACCAGCTTTTCTCTCTTGCTTTGTGTGGCCAATGCTTTCACAAACATTGTCTCTTTGAGCCTCATGGAGAAGGAGGGAAGAGTGTCGCCCTCTTTGTTCAAAACAATGTTTGAGTCTTGTTTGCAATTTATTTTGTTCAAGCAGAGGAAAGATATATTGGCAGCACCAATATGCATTTCCCAAAGACCACGGAACTCAGGGCATTAACATAGTATTTCTTTTTTATTTTTCAGGCATCTGAGTCTTTATTTTTCATTTTTTGGAAAATGGTATGTTTAATTTAATAGCAAAGGGATCACTAGGTGGCCACATTCTCTCCTGGTCATTCACACCCTCCACCCCTCAAATCCTCAATGTTGGCTTCACAGAGGAGTCAAAAGCAGCCCTTGGGGACCATTATCCTTCAAACTTGGACTAGGATTCAAAAAGAGCTAGAAAACTCAGCTCCTCTTTCATTTAAAAAATAAAGTGGAGAGATTTTTAGGTTTTTTTAAAAAAAACCCTAAAATATTCTTATAGCTGCCTCGGGAATAGATCTTAATCCTTTCGCATAAGGAGGCGCCTCCATATCTGCAGGAGGCCCTTTGGACTAACGCCAAACAGGGTCCATGACTCATTCTCTCTCCGGCTTTTCTTGGGGCTTTTCTTAGATCTTTCAGGAGATTTGGGGTGGCTCCTGTCTGTGACCACAGTGATGACCTGGGGACTTGGAGCGGGATGTGCCATCTATCTAGGGACCTGCTGTGGTGATGTCTTGGCCTCTTGCTCTGATGCCTTTCCTGGTGAGGGGAGGGGCTCCTCCTTTCCGGAGACCGACTCTGCCTCCTGGGAGACCAGCTCCCACTTCTCCTGTAGGGTGGGGGGGGAGGGGGAGCAACAGGGCTTGTCCAAGCCTCAGAGCTTCTCTGGCTGTGCCCAGGTGATGGTGCTCTCTCCAGTTCCCCTCCTCCTCTTCCTCTCCACTGGATTTGCATCAGCCATGCCCCTCTAGAGCGCTCGCCCGCGGCCCGATTGCCCAGGGCGAACGGCATCACGCTCCCCCGCTGTGCAGTAGCTCAGCAATGAACCCATCTACCCGCACCCGTTGAAACTCCCCATTTCGGCTCTGGCTCTCAATTTTCCTATAGTCATTGCACAGAGGCTCCAAGTACTTGTAAGCAATCAATTGCAGTGCCCGTTAGCCTCATGTAAAGTGCTCCCAACACGCAGATATACTTGAAGTCTTCTTTTTTTTTTACAAACTCAACAATGAGGCCCTTCTCCAGTTGAATCTGAAGCATCTTCAAGGTCAAACGCAGAAAGGGAGCTGGCTTTATGTTGCCACCGTAGACGCCACCCGCAAACCTTAACTCCAAGGCTTTATCGACCACAAGTTCAGCCGAAAGTCCGAAGCAGTCCTCTTTTCCAGCACTTGGACTCAGAGATTCGTGTCGAATGATCTTCCCCACCGGCTCCCTGGGGTTGGTGCCTGGTTGCCGTGGGCACCCTTGACCCTGCGGTTCACCGCTTTTAAGGTGCCTTCAGCCCTCATTCCATCGGGTCCTTCAGTGTGCCGTGTCCAGGTGAAAAAATAAAAAAGCCCACTGAGAAAATGAGAAAGGTAGAGGAAGTCTCATTTCAGTAGCTCAGCCGACCGTCTTGAAATCAGAAGTGCTGCAGCTTAGACCGCTGCTCGATGCGACAGAATCCTGATTCTGTTTCACTCGAATGGCTGGTGTTTCTCCCTCTGGTGAAACCAATCCTTTAGGAGCCTGTGGTGAGAGCCGTGGGAGCCAGAGGTGACCCTGGTCTAGCAGTTTCGCTCCATCCCACCTCCCAAACCAGACCCATGACTGGGGCATGTGACTAGCTATTAAGGGCTTTTACCTAGAGGTCTCAGGGGAGGATCTCTAGAATATTCATCAGCTTTCCAGGTGTGTCTCTTCAAAGGTTGTGGTCTCCACTGATTGGTCGGGGCCAAGGCAGGGGGTCAGTAGTCATCGAAGCTGGTCCTGATGTCAGCTTTGGCGTTGCCCTACCTGATCTTGCTGTTTTTCTGGGCCTGGAGCTGAAACAAAACTGAGGCCTAGATGTTATCTCTAGTTTGACCAAAACTCTGTCTCTGGGGTCAACAGACCCGAGGCTTTGTTCCTAAGATTATTTGATGCAGGAGGTATTTCATTTTTGAAACAACTTTATTGAGATATAATTTACATACCGTAAAGCTCAGTGGTTTTATTATATTTACAGAACTGTGCAACTATCACTGCAATCTAATTTTAGGAGGTTTCCATCATCCCCAAAGAAACTGCATGCCCATTTATAGGCACTAATCCACTGTCCATCTCTATAGATCTTGTTTCTTCTGGACATTTCATACAAATGGACTGAAAAATCTGTGGCCTGTGGGTCTGGCTTCTTCCACTGAGCATAGCATTCTTGAAGTTCTTCTATGTATCAGTACTTCATTCCTTGTAACTGCTGAATTCTATACCATCCTATGGGTCACATTTTGTTCAGCCATCCACCAGTTGAGGAAGATCTGGGTGGTTTCCATTTCTTTTGCTATTGTATCATCAGTATCTTTGAATGGGGAAAAAATGGCTCTCAGGGCCCAGCTGGTGTGGCATAGTGGTTGAGCATTGACCCATGAACCAGGAGGTCACCTTTCGATTCCCAGTCAGGGCACATGCCTGGGTTGGGGGCTTGATCCCCAGTAGGGGCCATGCAGGAGGCAGCTGATGGATGATGCTCATCATTGATGTTTTTATCTCTTCTTCCTTTCCCTTCCTCTCTCTGAAATCAATGTAAACATATTTTTTTTTTAAAGTGGGTCTCAGAGAAGTCTTGCATCCTGTTACAGTTATGTCATCAGTGAAGTCAGGCTCAACTCAGGCTGGTGACTCCTAGTTCATTCATTCGTTGATCCAAGCAAACACTTATTTTGCTCCTTCTGTGTGCATGGCACTGGTCTAAATCCTGGGAGCCTGCAGTGAGCAAGACACAGAAGGGCCCTGTCTTCAAGGGACTGTCATTGCAGTGGAAGGAGACAATTAGCAAGTGAACAAATTTAAAAGTGTGCTATGCAGGAAATAACGTAAGGTAATATAAGAACATGAAACAAGGAGTTCAGAATTTTTTCAGCATTTCTATTTTATTTAAACTTCTCTAGATGGTTTTCCCAGCATTTGAAATTTCTATTTTACTTGAAGAATTATCCAAATAATTTCACTTTGCATGGAAAACATTCAAAGATTTGAGACAGAATCATTTTTATCTGTATACTTGGAGGACACACCCATGGACTGCCTTGTGGGTGCCTTGTGCCTTGGTGCCTTGTCTCCACGCTGTGTGGGGTCAGTGCACGACCCCCACCCCCTAGGTCCCGCACCCACACTCCAGCTGAGAAGGCAGCATCCTTTCTATTCTGCAACTGAGGGCAGCTCAGTGGCCTCGGGAGCCTCCAGCTGAAACTACATTAGTGTGTGTGAGCAGATTACCCTAGTTATCTGGCCATGTAAAAAGCCACAGTTTGCTCTTCATGAAAAATTAAAATCTTGTCCCGATCTGATGGAAGGAAATGGATGAGGCAACTGGGGTAAACTCAGCCATCGCTGATCAGGCAGATGATAAACTACTCATTGCCTTGACTCAGGGGATCAATGGAGAATCTTAGAGAGAGAGTTACAGAAGAAATTAAGATTACATTTGCGGGCCTCTAATATTGGGAATGCATTCTAAAACTGCGACAAAATAAGGCTCTCTCCTGAAAATGCATTATTTATCCCCTGCCTGTTACCCCAGTTACAGATGCTCATCCCTGTGGTTCAAACTAGAGTCGGTGATAGAAGCAGACCAGAGACAGATGACATGTATCTCACCAGGAAAGCTAGAATTTCAGATGAGCAGCTGTGATATTTTTAGACTGGTTTTGTGTGCTGTCACATCATAAATCGTGAGGATGAAAGTAGCTTCATGAGTCTAAATCCGTCTGGGGCCACAGCACACATTTTAAGAGAAAAAAAAATCATGGAATTGGTTATGTGGTGAATTCCCACATATTTTTCATCAGTAAAATCTTGGAGGAACATCAAAAGTAGTTTGGGGTTCAATGGGGTCTTCAATGGAAGAATGTAACTTACTCCCTCATGAAACTCACTCCTACAATCGTATTTATAAGGGTGAGGTTCAGAAAGAGAAAATTGTCCCAGTGGTGTTCATGGACTGGTATCTGCCTCAGATGTCATCGCTGATGAAGTCACATAAGCCAGACAAAGGAAACTTTTCAGTAATTGAAGCACAAAGTGATATGAAATGTCCCTAACAAGAGGCGTGCTTCAGGACCTGCGAATGGAGTTATCAACTATCTGGGAAAATTTCTCTCTGAATTCTTTGGAAAACTGGCACTTCTTAGGGGGGGAAAAAAAAAAAGGATCATGCAGAGTTTTGAAGATAAAGCTTGAAGAAGATGCTTTCAGTAAAGTTGTCTCCCAAGCCGATTTAAATTTCAGCCAGTGGTTCTCTCAGAGAAGAGAAACAGACAAGCATTTAGGGGTCAAGTGTGTCGCCCTGAATCCTCCCGAAGAGAGAAATGCTGGGAAGTGGTTCAGAGCAGGAATCCCACGAAGCAGTTTGATTCCCAGCTCTGGCGCCAGCCGGCTCTGTGGCCCAGGGCAAGCCACATATGTTCTCCAGCCTCAGTTTTCTCATCTGCAAGGTGGGGACCTTACAAGCCCCATCTCCAGGTTTGCTGGGAGGATTCAGTGAGAAGTATGCAGCCAGCGAGCGGAGTAGCCGGCGTGAAGTAGGTGCCCAGCAGAGCGGCGGTCCACTGGACGGACGGGGAAGGAGTGGCGTTTGCTAGGACAGCGGGGGGATAAGAGAGAGACCGGTGGAGCTGTTTATTGGTCATTGTGAGAAATTTGACCCCCTCCCATGAGAAGTCAGAGCAATATTTTTATAAGCCAATTAAGCTATTAGCAGATTTAAGGAATGTATTTCACTCCCCTCCCCCCTCCCTTCCTCCCTGATTTTAAGAGGAAAAAAGTTGCAGAATTGGTTATGTGATTCATTCTCACTGACTATTAGTGAGTCATTTGAACAGTTCTTTTAAATCGGACTTGAAACAGGTGGGTAAACATTTGCATTATCAATGGTATTAGTCCGCTGGCTCCTTGAGCAGAGACGTGATGGCAGAACACACAGAAATCGTCAATAACACAAATGGTTTGCTCAGCACGTACTCAGTGCCAGGCACAGCCCCTGGTGTTAAGGCACTTTGCCAGAGAGGCCAAGGTCATGGTTACAACCTGCTAGGGGCTCAGCTGGGTTTATGCTGATCCACCTGAAGGATCCTATGACCCCAGCCCCAGGCGCTCAGTGTATCTGACCCAGACTTGGCTTGGTTCCAGCCATTTCCTGGGGTTCACACTGTGACATGAGAAGGAACTTACAAATCCGTCTTTTCAATTATAGTTATATGTATGTGTATCTAAAGATCACTCGATGGGTGACCACAGACATGGGGTCAGTGACGTCCACTCTCCACAGAAAGGACAACCTCTGGCTCCTGAATAAGAAGCTGTGATGGGGTGAGGGAAGGGGACTTGGGAGAACATGGTGGAAGCATTTGTGGGACAGAGAATTCTCTCTCCTCAGAAAATGGGCATCCATCGGTGAGGATGGCAGATTTGACATCTGATGTACCTTTTTCTGATAAGAGTAAGTGGCTGGGCTATAAAAATTTCACAGAATCATTTTCGCCACCACAACTTCTCTCTAGCTAGCTTTCCATCACTCATGAATATTTATGCCTTGTCTGCTTAAAATGCTTGGAGGGGGGAAAAAAACAAACTTTGTTCTCAATCTCAAATTATTCTGTGAGCTCTAAGAGCATTGGTATAAGATAGTAACAGTGTACTTTAGCTAAACCAAGCGCTTGGACCAATATTCATTTAAAGCCCACGTGGGCTGCATATTAACACGAAGTTGTAATAAGGTGCACACAAGATAAGGAAATTGAGGGGCCCCTGACGGGGCCCGGCACGGACCGTCACAGTCATCTGCTCCCTTCATCTTTCTGTAATCGAGCTCCACAGAACTCACTCGAAGCTCAGTGACGAGGTTTCAGAAGGTTTGGGGGCTGATTCCGTTTGGTTCGGGAAACCGTCAGGACTCTGATCTGGGTGCTGTGGCCTTTGCTCTCGCCCCCGCACTTGCCTGCTCACACCTCCCTGCTGACCTCGAGCATCTTTGGTTGCCTCTCCTTGCCTGTTCTCTCCCTCCCTGGATTCTGCCCCTGCCTCCCCACTGCACTGCGCAGAGCCCCACGGGGGGATCCTGCTGGCCCAGGAAGGCAGCTCCGCCGCTCAGAGCTCCTAGAGGGCGGGGACCACTCCAGCCCCGAGCAGACGTGGCCAAACGCTGCTTCCTTCCCAGGCAGATTTCTGAAGTGGGGGGCGGAGGGGAGCTGATTATGCAGACCACTCCAAACTCAATCTCCTGGGTTATGTTTATCGCTGGGGCCGTGCTGGAAGCGCCGTCCGCTAATTCAGACTTGCCTATTGCTTATCCTTTATCTAGAGGAAATAAAGAGAAACAATTACCTTGGTGTGACATTCTGCCATCTCTACCAAGCCACCTACCTGCACCCGAGACTCTGCCAGCTCGGAAAGAACGAGCTAAATGCTAAATATTTCAGAGAGAAGAGAGTAAGCAGGGCTATTGAAAATAAATTTAAAAGACCTTCATGTATTCTGGTCATATATTCCTGGCATAAAACTTCCCTGGAGATAAAATAGCTTTCTGACAGGAGGGCTGGGGGAGGGAGGGGCGGGGAGGGGGAACCCTGGAAGCCCTCATGCCCTCCCTCACAGACGCAGGCACCTCCTTGGTGAAGGCATCTCCGAAATGATTGAAGGTGGAACTATTACCGCAGAGCCCTTTTCAATAATGAATTTTAAATTATAAATGACATTTTGTTGTGTGCCCTTCTCTCCCACCTGTTGGTAGTTAACTGGGAAAAATCAATACAGTTGTTTTCTAAAGGGAGCAGGCATCTCAGGACGTTAAGCCTGGAGCTTAGTTTCAGTTCTTAACTAAGACGCTCCCAACCCTCCCCGGCCTGAATGTGTGCAAAGGCCGTGTCCTGGGACCAGCCTGGCCTGGGCATGAGGCTGGGAGCCCCCTTGAGACACACAAACATTCCTGTTCTGTCTCTTCCCGTATGGGAGCTGAACATTGGGACGATTTAGGACCATGGATGACTTAGGCTGCCCGGGGGACCCTGTGCAGTGTTTTCCTCCCACGGGTGGTGGAGTGAGGACCATCAATTAAAATTACAGGTCTAGTTCAATGAAACAATTACCAGTCAAACTACAAAGAAATTGCAGCTTGTTTACTGACCTTAAAAGAAGCTGCTAAGACAGAGTGGAGATAATTTAGGAGTAATCATTGGTGCACCAGCCCTTTTCACTGACTCTAGCGTTCAGAATTTTCTCTCTTTGCATCAACCATTCTTGGCAATTAGGTGTGCTTTCCTTATTAATGCCAGGGTAGGGAAGCAGAAAACCAAGGTCTCTCTTTGCAAATAGCTGCTTAATGTTGCAATGCCTGCCTGTAAGTGGTGAAAGCCGTGGAGGTTTGCCCATCCCTGAGCACAGAACACCCTTGATGACAGCTGCTGAAGGGAAGTCCTAACACAGACAGGCAGGCAGACCCTGGCATTTCCCACCAGCAGAGCCCTTCCCACTGCATGGGTGGAGCTGGGCACACTCCCTCTGGTGGGCTAGCGTGGAAGGGCCTGGCCCTGGCCGCAGCAGAGTCTGAGCCTGCCTTCCTGAGGTGCCGTGTTCTCCACCTGGGCCCTGAGCACCTGCTGCTTCTCAGCAAATACTTGGCTCCCTCTGCCCCTGTCCTTTCTCCTCAGGCGACCTGATCGGAGCTGCTGAGCATAGGGAGGGAGTTGGATGCGGGGGCCACAGAGAGTGTATGTGTTTGTGTGTCCCATTCTGTAGTTATTGGTCGTTAGTTATTACCTGCGCACAAGATGCCACCCTAGATGCTGCACACCCCAGGTCTCAGTTCCCAGGTGTGATGTAGGCAGCACTGAAGATGGGGGCCAGCTCCCTGTGAGCCTCCCTGAACCTAGAATGGGAAGAAAGTTCTTCAGGAGGAGGCAAGGTGAAACCTGAAGTCTGCCTTCTTTGCTGTGGAGTTCATCATGCCACCCTGCCAAGATATCTCTAGAGGACATCTCACTGAAGCCTATCTAGGCAGCGGCACTGGTCTGGACGCAGAGGACTGGCCTAGCTGACCTCTTGACCCCATAACCACTTGAGCAGCCATCACCTCAGGCTGCCAGAGATGGCCTTACCCCAAGCATGCCTGGCCAGTCCTGGTCTCAGACCCAGAGAGACCATAGGAGGGACACACTGCACACAGCTAGGAGCCACTCTGTCCAGTGCTAACTGACAGGCCCGGCCATGCACTCCGTCAGGAGCGGTCTGCAGACCGGACGGTGTGGGGCTGCTTGCCTGGAAAACTGCTGAATAGCTAATGTGCCCTGAGGTATCACTGTACAAAGCACACCACTGATAATTTTTCCTTTTCAAATTAAAGTCTCTCTAGTAGCATCCGAAAACTATAGGAACAGAGCCCTAGATCAGAACGTGTTGGATGGGCTAGCTTCTCTTCTCTAGAAAGGAAATAGCTGCCCCCTACTGGGAGGAAAAGTGTTTAAGTGTCTAAAGAAGCAGGGTGGGGGAAGGCTTGTCAAAACTGAAACTGGATGATAAACTCTGCAGAAGTCAGACAGCCTTTGCTGAGAAGGCAGGACCACAGACAGAAGCTCCCCCGCCCCAGCGTGGTAGTCGTGAACCCAGGCAAGGTAGGCAATGGGAGAGACAGGGCGCAAAGTGGCAGTGTGGCCACTTTCTGCAGTCCCTGCTACACTATGAAGGACCTTGGGAAAATCACATTCCTGTGCCAATTCTGGCTTATTCATCTTTAAAGGCTGGGGTTAGACTCCATGACCAAGGTCTGACCCTGCCATGCCAACATTTGGATGGCCTCCCATCGTTTATCTATCTATAAGCTTATTCTAAAAGTTGAGGACAAATAAATTACATTTATGTTATTATGACTATAAAACAATGTCCCCGGAGAGTCAAATTATGTCCTAGCATTTCATTTCATTCTTCATACATCCAGCATACTGGCCCCTTGTTTCATGCAATGAAGACTTTTTTCTGGCATCAAGTTTGGATAGATTCTTTTTATTCTCCATTGATTGCCTTTCACATATCCTCACATTGATTCGCATTGCCTCTTTTGTCATCAGTTGTATCTTTTGCCTGAAGTCTTCTCTTGGAGCCTCTTTTTCTTGCTCCAATCTAGCACGCTCTTTTAGGTTGTACCACTGTTTCAGGATATCCTGATTCTTCCTTTCTTGGCTTATACTTTCCTTTTGCTGGAGTACACCCTTACTTAATTTCCGAAGAAAACATGTACAGCAGTTCAACTTGCTATTCCTCAAAAGTCTGAAACTGTTTTTACTCTGCATTCTTACTTAACACATTGGCTGGATGTAGAATCCCAAGTTGAAATTTTTTGCTTAAAATAGCCAAGGTAGGATAATATTAGGGGCATAACAGAACTTATTGTTTGCTCACATCACAGCCTGCTCATTCCTCCATAATATTGGGATGCAGAGGTTCTCTGCACCATACAGTCATTCAGGAAGCTTATGTAGATTCCTTGTATCTTGTGGCCTTCAAGGTCACTGTGGACAAAGATGAGAGAGAGTGCTGAAAGGGCCCACCAGCCTTTAATTGACACAGCCTAGAAGTTCTTACACCTTCTCTGTGAGAACTAGTCTGATGGCCCCATGAAGGAGCATGGGAAGCGTAGTTTATGAATGCAGGAAGGAAAAAGCACACTCTTATACTTTTTTAAAAATGGATTTTTAGAGAGAAAGGAAGGGAGAGTGAGAGTGAGAGAGAAACATTGATGTGAGAGTGAAACATCAATTGTCTGCCTCCTGCATGTGCCCTGACCGGGGATCAAACCCACAACCTAGGTATGTGCCCTCACCAGGAATCGAACCCACCACCTTGGGTTCAATGCTCCAACCAACTGAGCCACACCACCAGGGTCACACTGCTAGACTGATTTTGTTCCGTGCAGGTGAGCTGTTTTAATTTATCTGGAAGTTATTGGGATCATCTCTTTATCTCCTTTAAGGTCATTACTAGTTTTTCTCCCATACCCCTCAGCCTGGCATATAACAGGGCTGGGATTAAGGTTAGGTGATTGAGGCCCTCGCTTCCAACACAAAAATTTAGGAATCAAGACATAATATTTTATTGCAATATCTTATAAAATAGAAATCATTACAAAAATCCACAATGAACAAACTAATAATTAATGTGCTTGGTGTTATGAAATTTTGCAATGGTGTATCAGGCTTTGTGGCCCCTTCTGAGAGCTCTTCAATCTACAGATACATATCCTCCCTCAAATGAAAATAATTATAATAATTTTTTTTTAATTCCCTCTTCTTGGTTTTCTCTTCTGTCTTTCTGGAAATCTTATTTGGATATGTATCCTCCTGGATCAATATTTTCTGTCTCATCTTTTCTCTCAAAGTTTCTGTTTCTATATAGTTTTGTTCTATATTCTGAAAAATTCCCTTGGCTTTATCATGCAATCTGAGTATCAGACTTTTTATTTTAAATATTGTGCTTGTGATTTCCAAGCATACTTTCTCCTTCATCACTTTCTAGAAGGGGCATCTTCTTGAAACTTTTGGAGGATACTAGTTAGTATTTTTGGTTTTCTGTTCAAATTCTGCTTTTACTTTTAGTGTGTTTTTTCACATGGATGATCTTTGCATGTGGTTTTCTTTCTTTGCCATTTTTTGTTTATCTGTTTTCAGTGTATATGTGGCCTTGCTCCACCTGTTTTATGTTGTGGGTCTGGCGATCCTTGGTTCACTGCTCAAATGCAAGAATGAAGGAGGTACAGGTGCTGACTGGAATCTCTTGTTGTGGGGCAGGCTTGTCAGCTGGCAGTTTCCACTTTAGGGTAAGCAGGCATGACGCTGGTACCCCCCAGGTGCCAGAGTAAGGAAGGCACCCAGACGCACATTAACAGCAATCGTTCTTCTCAGGCAGTTTATTCCATTCCTTCAGAGAACGCTCTGGGTGTTTTTCTGCGTGAGGGACATTTCCATGCACAGACCTTCTATTCCCCCGTCCCCATCTCAGCTCTGCCTTTGGGGGGAGTGTCATTCAGCCGCCGCCCCTCTGCCCCCATTCTAGGCTGTGGGCTGTGGGCTGTGGGCTGAGGGCTGAGGGCTGAGGGCTGAGGGCTGAGGTGTCCTCTGCTCTGCTCACCAGGAAGCGCTCTTCCAGAAATGTCTTTAAGTCCCTTGGTCACTGCGGGTAGCTCTCTCACTCTCTTCATTTTTTGTGATTGATTCTTCTGGGGTCATTTTCATTGAGACTCAGGCAGAGGAGGAAACACATGTGCCTACCCTGTCATTTTGAACCTACCTCTTCTGTTTCAACCTGCTCAGAAGATTAGCTAGCACTTGGCATCTCAGGCTTCAAATGCCCAAAGCAAAGCTGCTCTATATTCTCCGCCAGCCCCTAGAAATCTCCACTTCTCCCCTGGTCATGCCCAGCTCAGGGAGCAGCACTAAAATCCACCTACTTGCTCACATTGGAAAGCTGAGTCATCTGTCTGTCATCCCTCCCTTTTCCATCGCCAGCATCAAGTCCACTTGGCTCTACCTTCTGTATTTGTATCTGAAATCTGTCCATAATTCCACCCCCACTGCCACCAACCTAGATAAGCCAGCCCCTTCTCACCGAATGACGCTAATCCCCTTGCACTAGCCTCCCACCTGCCAGTCTTACCCCCACAGACCATTCTTCCCATGGCAGAGTGAGCCACCTAAAAGGTGATTCCAGCTCATCTCTCCCATCGCCCTTTCCGTAACGCCAAGTCCCCACCAGGACCTTCTGCATGAGCTAGCCCTTCCTACCTCCCGAATCTCAGCATGTCCCCACTCTCTCCTTGCCTCTGGGCTCCCGCCACTCTGGCCTCCAATGACCATGCTCCCTCTTCCCCAGCTCTCTACACGGCACCCTCTTTCTCACCCTCAGGCACTGCTTAAAGTCCACTCAGTCTAAGCAGGTTTCGCCCAACCATTTTTTTCTTATGCCTATACCTGTTCATTTCCTTCACAGCCCTTATCCCAATCGGTATGCGCATACAAACAGCTCAGATCATGATGTGTTTACTGGTTTATTGTTGGGTTGTGCACTGGATCCCAGGCTCCCAGAGGACAGGGGTTGGACTGGCTTTCTTCTTTGTGCTCTCAGCCCCTACATGGTGCCCAGGCAGATATGCTCAGCAGATGCTCAGTGTGGGTGGGTCTCAACCAGCCACTGGGTCATGGGCTGCTGGGCAATGTCTTCTGCTGGGGTGGGCCTCTGGCATGTCTCCTGATTCCGCCGCATCCCTGACCACTGCAGCTCACACTCCTCAGGACTGGAGATGTTGGCTCTCCCAGAACACAAATGAGAAGCCGTCACCTGGTGAGTCATTCTGCCTTTTCACAGCTTGGTTCCCAGCTGTCTTTCCCACCTTATCTCCCTCTGTTCCACCTCCTGCCCTCTACCCTCTACCCTCTGCCCTCTGCCCCCTGCCCCCACCAGCCACCCTTGGACATATCTTCTGCCTTCTCACATCTGTGCGTTTGTTCAGCTTAAGATGCCCTCTCTTCCATACCTGCCTTTCACATCCTGCCCATGCACTAGGGCCTGGATGGAAGGCTACCTCCCCTGGGAGGTCCCCTGAACCCCAGCACTTGTATGGACTCTCTCAGCTCTTCCCTGTGCATCTTGTTATAGCTCAGAGGCCATCCTGCCCTGTACCTGGGTGTTGGTGGGGAAGGTGTGTTTCCGTGCTGAGCTGTAAGATCTGAGAGGTGATGGCTGTGGCTGGCCTTCGCACTAAGAGCTCTTTGGTGGACATTGCACCACTGAAGCAGATGAGGGGAGCTTGCCCAGTGCTGGCTCCCAGAGCATCTCAGGGCTGGCACTTGGACATTAGGCCAGGCTTGTGGACTACTGAAAAGTGAACTTAGTGCACAGTGTTATGATGCTAATGTGGCCACACCCGTAACAGACCGGGAGTCCACAGCTCTGCATCCTCTGCCTTAGCAGGTGACTTGAGTAGCCTCCCTGAGAAGCTTCAGCGAGCCTCTGTGACAAAGAAGCGATGGAGGCACCTCCACCCTCCAGCATCCTTAGCTCACAGCCCTCCCTCGTCCTGCTTATCAGCTGCCTTGGGAGTGAGCCAAGATGCAAACAGCTGTCATTCCTGGCTGTGCTGGCCTGGTAGTCCCTGGGTCTGGTCCAGCTTAGCAGGACAGAGTCATCTGCAATCTGAGTGACACGCTGGGACAGTGACACCCACATGGCACTCAGGCAAGGCCTGCGGTGCCCTTGGCGCTGGAGCTAGTGTGCAGGGTGGTGAGCTGGTGGGACGGAGCCATCTCTTATTGTCATCCCCTCAACTGGAGGAGTGCTGGGGCTGCACCCCACAGTGCATGCCACCCGCATGCCCTTCCCTTGCCGAGACTCCTGCCTATGATGGGACGGGCGGATTGCCCCAAAAACAAAGAACCTGGAAGGAGTCTGCCAGGCACCTCCTGCAAGGCGATGAGGCTGTTCCCTGTGAGTGCCCCATTCTGAAGGCAATTAGTCTAATTACCTTTGTTATTTCAGAAAACAAATTAAACCACCCGAGTGTTTCAGGGCAGAAAAATGTCTGCAATGTAGTGTAAGAAACGTTTCAGGAGCATTTAGTTCACAGCCAGCAGTGTCTGAGCAAACAGCCAGAAAGCAGGCATAAGGGACCGGCACCCAGAAGGTCAGGGCCTTGTGAGGTGAGCAGCGTGCCCCCTGGGAGTGGGGTTGGGGAGGTCACTACTGCGGGCCATCTGCATGGACTCAGGGCCCTGCCTGCAGGTCTGTGGATTCCGTGTCCCCCTGCCCACTGCCCTCATCACTGACTAGGCTCAGGCTCATCCTCTGTGGCAGGATCAGCAGAGCAGTCACTAGCCGGACTCCCTGTCTTCCTTCCAGTGCCCTACTCACGGCCACCACTGGGGCTGCCTGAAACACAAGTAGCGCAAATGGGGACCTAATTCACCACTTCTAAACAGCTTTGTGCTTCCTGTGTAGGCTACCAGACAACGCTTAGCATCAGGAGCTAGAGGCCCAGCCCGCCTGCATGCAGGCCTTGCAAAACCTAGTTTCCTCGTGCTTTCACTCTGTGCTTCTTGTTGCTGAGCCTTGCTGCTGGGTGTGGTGCACACAACACACACACACACACACACACATTCCTGCTCCCATTCCTCAGCCTGTAGGCCGGGCAAGGCCTACCGCGGAGGGAGGAGGGAGGGACTTTCTTCTCTGTGCCCCCTGGGCCTAGGACTGATCTCACCCTTGTGTTGTGTTGCACCCATTTGTCTCTCTGGTGCCCTCACCAGACTGTGAGCCACTGAGAGAGGAGGGGCCTTGCCTTGTTCACTTATGGTGCTAGCATGTGGCAAAGGATCTATTACTCAGAATTCAGTATCCGCTGGGTCAGTCAATGGATAGGTGGGTAGGTGGATGGACAGTGAATGAATGAGTAGCCCTGAGGATGGGTAAATGTTCTTGTCCCAAGGAATTCTTTCACTTCAACCCTGCTCAAAATCAGGGACTACCCCAGGGAGAGAGAGGGAAGGAGTGAGTTATTAAGGACTCTGACTGGCACCTGGCACCACCCTTTCCTGTGTGGGAAGCAGATGTGGTGAGAATCTTGTTCGAAGAGTGTGTGAGCAGTTTGACCATCTCCTCTTTCCTTCCACTCAGAGCCACGTGAGGCTCACAAATTAGCCTTTCTCCCTGTTCTATCGCCCGAAAATGTGCAAACCCCAATTCGATCTCTCCCATAAGCGCTAGAGACCTGGTTGGCACAGGGGTGGAGGTTGGGTCTCTTGGATGAGCGAGCCATTACTTTGAGTCTCCACAGGAAGGAAAGGCCCTGCAACACAGAAGTACCCATCTATTTAAAGCTGTCCTTGATTGTGTTGGGAAAAAAAAAAAGGAGGGCGCAGCCAGGTCTGCTCTGTTCCCAGGACCCA
Organism: Miniopterus natalensis; assembly: GCF_054644295.1. Lineage (NCBI taxonomy): Eukaryota > Metazoa > Chordata > Mammalia > Chiroptera > Miniopteridae > Miniopterus > Miniopterus natalensis. The sequence continues at coordinate 21,941,059 of NC_142084.1, forward strand.
CGTGGCTCTCAAACTGGAACACAGACCACCTGCCCCAGAACCGCTGGGAGGATTTCTTACAAGTCAGCTCTGGGTCCCACCCGGTCCTGCCGAATCAGAATCTCCGGGGTGAGATCCAGGATGGGTATTTTACACTAGCACCCTGGACTTTCTTATGCAAGGGAAGGTTTAGATTCATTGCCTGAGAGATTCCAGGGGTAGTTGGAAATCATTTAAAATGACAGAAAACTGAATCACATACACGCCCCTTCATCTTGGAGGCCCCAGACCTGGCTCCTCGGAAAGCGGTCCGGAGGGTTCAGCAGCCTTCCCGCCTTCTCTTTGATCTGCTTCTCCTGCCTCGGCAGGAGCACGTCCTGCTCCCCACATCTTCAAAACGACCTCGCATCTTCAACCTTCGGCATAATTACTTGGAAATACTGCGTCCAGGTTGGAGTTTATTTTAGTCATGGCTTGTCTGCATGCCACTTTGTCCGACTCGTCATTAGGGCTTTTTTCTCCCCACCTTCACCAGACTGCATTGTCCGTTCATTCAGGTTCGCGCGCTGACATCACATGGTCCAGCCTGTGACAGCCGGACCCACGCTGAGGCCCGGCTGGAGGTGACATGCCCCTCAAGCAAGGGGGGGCACTGTTCTGGGTCACTTGCCCCTGGGGTCTCAGGCTCTCTGCCTGTGCTAGTCTGCTTTCCCCCCAAACCTCCACTGGCCCCTCTGCTTCAGCCCCCACTGCGGCTTAGTCCCTGCTGGGGGTTCTCGAGATGTGTGGTGCGGGACCTGCCCTTGGGACGCACACTCTCCGTTTGGGGAAAACGCAACGCGCAGGAAGTAGCAATGAGTAAAATGGGACAGCAGGGGTACATTACTCATTTTCCCACGTTTATGTGGAACAGAATTATGGCCTTGAGGAGCTCAGAGGCGATGGATGTGGGCAGAGCCAGGCAGGAGGGGTTTTGACAGGCTAGGTGGGAAGCGGAAGGGGCGATCCCGCTGGGGGTGATGACAGCAGAGGGCGCGAGCATGGCATGGGCCGACGCCAGGGGGCGCCAACGCGGCGGCACCTTTCAGGAACCGACGGCGCAGGAACGATCATCTCCCCAGGTGGAGGAGAAATGCCTCAGGGTGCGGTGTAGTGCAGAGACTCCCTAAATGAAGGCAGGTCATAGAAAGGTTTGATTTCAGTTTCTTGATCACTCAGCTACGCTCTGTAGGAAAAGCATAAAACTTAAGGAAATGGCCTCTATTTCATATAACCTTTGAGAATGTCTCCACCAAACTTTGCAGCTGAGCTGTTGGGGTGACCTTTCCCTGGCTCCTGGCCCTGAAGTCAGCCTCCCCCGCTTCCTGCACAGCAGCTTCTCTGTCTTTCCTGGCTGATGCACATGGGTCCCTCTGTGGTGGGGACCCCGGGGGCTGCTGACCAGAGGCCAGGGAGAGGCCCCAGTGCTTCCACCACAGCATCAAATGAGCTTGCCCATGAGACGGGCCCCTCTGGTGCCGCCTTGCTGTAAAACTAGTAAATGTTTTTCTTTGGTGAAAGAGAGAGCAACTTTCTTTGCACAACTTGAATGTTTTAAGCTTGGGTTATAGTTCTGTTTAGGGTATTTGGAGGTGGAGGGATTGTCTTTCTCGTTATTTAACCAGAAAAACCCGCACGTACAGTCAGCCAAGAAGAATGGTTCTGTCATGGCAGAAACGTAACAGCCTTGAAGTCAATGACGTGGGCTGTTCCGGGGACCTGGACCCTCATGCCTGGCCTGGCCTGGTGGATTCGTGCTCAGCCACAGAGGCAGGTTCTGCGCTGTGGGTGTGTGTGTGGAGGCAGGAGAGGAGGCACTCCCACACCCCTGGTGCGAGTGTGGGGAGCAGAGAAGCAGGGAAAACATTCAAGAGACTCTGGAGACATGAGACGGTTGCAATGCATCCTTTGAGAATTTCTCCACACACACTGCACATTCAATGACTGTCCCCATGGGAAGTGATTGGAACTGAATCCGTAACAGGAAATCAGTGCAGGCCTGGTGGAACTGTCTGGGACATGAAGGCTTGGGACTGCCCTGTGACAAATGGGTAATGCAGGTAGAGAGGTCAGTTCTCGCCTCGCCAACCTCCACCTGCCTTTTCCGGTCCTATCTACCCCGACCTGCCTTCAGGTGCTCAATACCTGAGCAGATATCCCTGGCTGCCCGGTCCCCTGTGAAGACCTGTGTCTGCCTTTCTCCCTGCCATAGAGACTCGGATGATGACGTCTGTGAATGACTCAGGGCTGGGTCAGGTGGTTTGTGAAAGTGGAGACCATCATATGGAGACCATAAGAGGGTTATGTGCTTGGCGGGACCCTTCCTCTAAATCCGAATAGGCTTAGAGCTGGCCTCTTCCTTGGTCCTAAGGTGTGCTTATGAGAATGCACAATTGTTTTCTTATTTTAACATCCTCGGTCATTCTATCTTTTCTTTTTAAATGTGTTGGGGGGTTGGGGTGGGGCTGAGGTTCTCAAATAAAGAAAATGTATGAGATTTATTAACCAGGCTGATCAAACGGCCTAACAAATCTTCTAAATGGTATAAAATGCTCAGCTATGAGCAGCAGAACATTGAACAGGATCGAGCGCCCGGCCCGGCTCCAAGGGCACTGTGTGAATTACACGAGCCCCCAGATTTGTCTGGTCCATCACCAGCAGGGTTTGTAACCACAGAATTTCTTTAGAAATTTGAATATTTTTTTTGGTTTGTGGGAAACCAAATCTGCATTCATCTCAAAATGTTTTAAGGACAGATTTGCAACAACAGACATTGGTAAACTAAAACTGGGAGATTACACTGTGGAGTTGGGAGATGGAGCCGGAAATTGGTCAGTGCCCCAGTAAACTACTTAGGACCTGAATTAAGTCCCCTGCAAGAAACCAAACTGCTGAGCGTGTGAGAATCACCCGGCTGTTCCTGAAGGACCAGCGAGGAAGGTTTCAGTCTGTTGTGACGGGAGAATGGATGGCAGGTTCCAATAGTGAGACACGGATTAAAACCCACACTAGTATGGCATTTTCCTCAAGATTAGAAATCTGAATAGCACAGTAGTGTCAACAGGTGGAATTTGAGTAGGTGATTTGTGCAAGCAGTCCACAGGTCAGGAGAGGGTTTTGTTCTCAGCAGTCTGTTGTCTGTTGTAAAGCCGTTGTTTGGACCTTGGGAAACTAAAATGCCGTTTTCCACAGCATATATATACCCCGGAATGGGGGTTGATTTATCAATGAATCTCCAAAACTTTATTTAACCCCTAATGTTGTTAAAAATACTCCACACGTACAGTTAATATCAGAGAACCCAGTGTTATAAGTAAAACAGTAACAATGAAGAGGAAATTGGTTTTTTGTGGGGCTTTTGATTGGTGTAACCTGCAGGGAGGTGAGAGGCTGACCTCAGAGCATGCAAGACTGGGAGGGGTTTGAGTGAGACTTGAGCCCAGGCCCCTGTTTGCCAAATGAGGAAGCTGAGTTTCAGAGAGGTATAGTGTATGGCCCAAGGTCACACAGCCAGTCAGTGTGACTAGAACCCAGGCCTGCCCTGAACCTGTGGCAAGTTTCCCAAGAGACTGTCAGATACATTTAGGGTCATCCAGGTTGTGCTGGGCCCCACTGGATGTCTGTTATTCCCAGTTTCACTATAAGATATGTCCTATTCCTTCTTTTTTAAATGGAGATGGGGCCTAGGACTACTATTAGGCTTCTCGAGACATAGAGCCCACAGACAGGATGAAGAAAGAAGAAATGTGTGTTCATGTGGGAAACGACAACCACGTGAAAGGAACCCAGCTGTAAATAGCAAGAGACCAGAAACTCAGGCTGCGAGAAGGCTGGTCTCCCCAAGGAGGGGCAGAGCTTTGTCGCTGAGAGCCCCGAGGGCAGGCCTGTCTCCCCACCAGGTGGCGCTGTCACCTCCATTCAGCTTTGTTGCTGCCCTTTTGGACAGAACACCAGCACAGGACCATGTGTCCACGACAGGAAGGGGGACAGTGTCACGTGAGTCCTTGATGAAGGAAAGGGGAGATGGTCATTCAAAAGCGCAGTTCACTAGTCAAGGGTGTATAACCCGGAGCACGTCGAGGCTAAAACAAGAAATAAACGCCAAAGTATTTTATATCACAAACTTAAGCGGGCATTCAGCCTGAACCTGGCCCTCTCATGACCTCACCGCGTCCTCTGTCCCAGAGGCGACCTCAGACACCAGAAACCCACGTGTCTCCGGTGTCCCTGTCCCCTTCTGTATGACCCATCATCTCCGAATAGCCACTGCTTGAGGACAAGGATTGTTTTGTTTTCTTTTTAACTCCCTGCAGTCCCCTCATCAGATGTCTGATAATATCTATTGATTGAATTTGCTCAAGTGTAAGGTAGGTTTCTCAGAGCAAAACAGTATTTTAAAATAACAAAATTTAATATTTGTACCTGAAATTCTAGACAAATGTTTATTTTTTTATTTCCATCCCCACCTTCCTTGGCAACCATCAGCTTGTTCTCTGTATCTGTGTGTTTGTTTCTATTTTGTTTTGTTTGTTTACTTATTTTTTAGATTCCAGTTATAAATGAGATCATGCTATTTGTCTCTCTGACTTATTTTCCTTAGAATAATACCCTCTAGGTCCATCCATGTTGTCACAAGGTTTCATTCTTTTCATGGCCGAGTTATAGTCCATTGTACCACTTCTTTATCCACTCGTCTATTGATGGGCACTTGGGCTGCTTCCATAGCTTGGCTATTGTAAATAATGCTGCAGTGAACATAGAGGTGCATATATCTTTTTGAATTAGTGTCTTTATTTTCTTTGGATAAAGAAAACAAATGTGTTTTTAAAATCTAGAATTTATGATCTAATCCTAATCTCATTTGGTTGTCCCAAGTATTGAGCGGCTCTTGCTGTGCAGGCTCTCAGCAGGGTAGTTACAATACCCCAAGGAAACGGGAGAAAACAGTGGAATCCCCTCAGTTTCTGGAAATCTGCCAGCTGAAAGGACCCTTGAAGGGTTCAGCCATGCACCACCCCTTTGGAGGTGGTTGGGGTCTTTTGGGGGACAGGGAGGTGACAATACAGTTCCCCTTAGAGGGGCAGAGCTCTGAGCTATCCATCAGCACCAGCTAGACCTTCGACTTTGAAGGCAACAGAAGCTGGGATGTTGAAGTTCCCTCTGATTCTCCTGCCCACCCCATCTAGAATATGTGACACCGTCCTCCACGTTTCATGTCCTTCCCAGGAGGCTGGCCAAGGCCTAAGCACACAGCAGGTTGTTCACAAAGCAATTGCTGAAATCATCTAAAAAGTTGCAGGTTTCAAAGCATTGAACTTTTCCCTCCCCCACTCCCACTGTGTGTGTGTTTGATGATAACTCTCTATTCACAACAGCAGTCTGTGTCGGCCTTCATGACTAGCCAGCAGTCACCCATCATCTTGGGCACACCCCTCAGGCTTGGTCATCCCCCCTTCACAGCTGGGCACAGACTCAGAGCACAAATGTCTTGCCAGATGTGGAAGGGCCAGGATTCCAACCCCAGGGCACCTCTCTGGAGTCCCATCAAGGAAAGCCCATCTCCCTTGTGAAATATATGGGGTGAGACACTGCCTTGGCCAATTTCAAGACTCACTTCAAGCTGGGGTGGAGACAGACAGAAACGGGAGGAGCGGAGGGGCTGTCTCTACCCGAGAAGGTTGGCTGATGACATCTGTGTCTCTGCTTGAGTGTGCTGGCTGAGATTGTAAAACCTAGGGCAGGTATTTCAAGGCTTCCATTACTCATTTCTTAAGGACCAAAATCATTCTTTTATATTTATACATAAATAACTGTTTTCTTGAGCAGGCTCAAAGAAATGAAACACAGATTGAAATAATGTTGAAAATGTTTACCTATTTCCTCTCTGAGGACATCAGATTAGCCCTTTCTGTGGGCGGAATATGTAATCTGCAGGGAGACAATATCATCCTTTTGATCTTGCAATACATTTTTCATATCTTTGCCGCAAAAGCTGATTAGTATCGTGACATTTTTAAACAATGACTGTTCACTGTGCGGAATGGGAAGGGAGAGCTGAGCTGAACGTATAGATAAATGGATGCTTGTCGAAGGCCAGGCTGTGGGAATGAATTTTCCTGTGTTTCTTTTGCTCGGTGACATTGGCATTAACCCCTTCGTGCCAGGACTCGGTCGTGTGCACTAATTGGAACCTGACGCTGGGCTGCACGATTTGGCCTCTCCTCACTCTTACGCACAGAACCTTTGATTAATGGCCCCATCCACTCCTTCCAAGGTCGCAGTGTCCCCTTCTCTTCCGGAAGTTAAAGAACCCTTGATTAAATGGCAGAATCGGATTGAATGGGGAAATGTGTGAGGAAGGGCTTTTAAATAAACTGTGCAGGGCCACGCAGACTGGAGATGCTGATGAGTCCTTTGTAGACGGCGCCCGTCGGCAAATGACACAGGCGGCGCTCAGCACTCGCCTGGCCGGCTGCCCTGGCTCGCCGGCCTGGAAGCTGACATTTCTAAACGGCCCCTTCGCACAGCGCAGCGCCCCCCTTCCGAGCTTGACAGCATTTCAAAGCCAAGGCATCAGCTAAAGGAGAGAGCAGCAGAAGCGGGAAGGACGCAGGTTTCAGATGTTTTCTTTCATTTTGGCTCCAGAGAATTTTGTTTGTGTGGGGGATGGGGTGAGGCTCTCTGTGGGCTGGGCGCACCCACCTGCGTTCTCCAGGAGGCCTGTGATGTCCTGCCCAGTTGCTGAGAGCAACCAAATGCCAGGCTGGGCAGCAGCAGCGGGACGGCTGGAAGCAACCAGCAAAGGAAAGGTTAAGGTTGCCAAGCTGCTTGCAGCCCCATGGCATGCGGCTCCTGCACCAGGCCATCCTGCAGCAGAATTAAAATTCCCCTGTAGCCACAGGGAGGGAACAGATACATTATGAATAAATTTGAAATTATATTTCCTGCTCTTAGCTTGCTTGCTTTCTGTCTTTCTTCTTGTTCCTTCTTTACCTCCCCACCCTGGGAACAATGCTACAGAAAATTGTAAGTTGTAAATTCTACCCAGTGCAGTTAGCTCTGTCCTTGCTGAGATGCCTGTGGAATTTGATTTCCCCAGTCATATTTCAGGAGGCTTGTCAGTGAGTTCGCGCACCGTGCAGGGATCTGAAGAGCAGACAAAGGAAGTTACCAGAGCGCAAATGGAGCCTCAGGTGGGAACAGTACAGGTGACCTGGGACAGAGGGCTCCCCCCACCTCTGCGAGCAGTCAGGGGGTGTGCTTCTGGTGCATCGCAACTTACAATGGATGCTCAGGTCGAAGGCCGGGCAGGCACACTGGGGCCTCGTTCTCTATGCTGCTCCAAAGCTACAGTGAAGATCTCAGGCTTATGTAGCTTGTGACTTGTGCTGCCGGGTTGTTGTTTTTAAAAGTCAAACTTTGTCTGATGTTGTGCCTTGACCACTGACAAGTCTTTCTAGAAAAAAAAAAAAAAAAGAGAGAGAGAGAAAGCTTCCCACTCTTGGGTCCTCACCCAAAGTCTCAGTGACCAGCAAGGGTGGTCTTGTTGCCGGTGGAAATAGAGCTCTTCCAGGGAGTCAAAAGAAAGGCATTTTGGAGACCCATGCATGGGAGGATGAGGTGCAGTGGTAAGATTTATTAAAGTAAAACAAAGGACTGTCTCCAGGTGCCTGGTGTCTCACCCACGACCAGGTGCCTCAGCTCTGTCCCACTGTGGAAGAGGTCCAGCCTTGGCTTCACCAAGCCCAGAAGAAGAACCAGGGTTCAGAGATGTTATGCCATTACCTGGCATCAGGAGGGCATCCGAAGCTGCTATAGTTCAGTTCAGTCCATGCCAGAGCTTAGTCCTGCTCAGTCTCTGTCCCCACCTGGCTAGCTCAGTCTCTGTTCCCAGCTGTGCTCCGGCCGGTGCCACCCTGCCACACCCAGGCCTGCCACGCTTGGGACCATGTGGCTGCCGGGCCGCAGGGGTGCGACGGACCCGTGCTTGGAGCCACGTGGCTGCCACAGAGAGAGAACACTCAAAAAGGCACCTGAAGAACACTTGCTACCTAATCCAGCCTTTGTTAAGCTTTGATCATATTACCTGGGGCTTGGGAAGGGATAAGCTTTCTTTTAAACTAACCAATCTTTCCTGGCTCTTCAGGGCTTGTGTTGGGTCCTCCCCCATCCAATCTTTTCCTAGACCTTCTGGGGTTTCATGCCCTCATCCTACCCAGTCCTTTCCTCAGGCTAGACACCTCCCCTCTGTGGTCACCATCTTGGTCCTACTGTGCGTGTCCCAAAGTTCTGCTGCTCATCTGGTTCCTACTGTGCATGTGCTTACCTCCGCGTGGCAGCTTCGCTTCTACTAGCATGAGCCCAGCAGAGGAATTTCCCCTTTATTTTTTTTCCCCCCCTTTATTGTTTGTTTCTGCCCGGATAGCCTGGCGAGCGGACCGGTTGTACCCCAGGGAGACTGGAAAGCCGGTCCTTCCTCCCTACACAGAGGGATCAAGGGGTGTTAATTCCCTTGGCACACATTCGGCTATCCCCTGGGGTGTCTGTAGCTATAACTTTCAGACTTAAGCCTAATTAAGTGTAGCTTCCAGACTCAATCAGGCCCAGCCAATCTAGCGCCCTCCTTTTGTTAACTCCTAGCCGCCTGTGCTAACAGTCGGCCTGAGCAGGGAGAGCCAGCGTGTGGGGCTCAGGCAGTGTGGTCAGGAGGCAGAGGATCAGCCGGTCGTGCACGTTTGTTAACTGGACTTGACTTCACAGCCAATGGGCTTCATTTCTGCCCACTGAGGTTTGGTCTGGGGAGCATGTGTGTGTGAATGATGCACATGTGCGTGAATGACATGCTCGAGATGCGGTGCAGAAACCAAAACTACAGAGGGGCCTCAAGGAATCCCTCTGAGGGCCCCCGGGGTCAGGATGGAATCAGGAAATGACCTCCAAAAGCCTGATCCATGTGGCTGAGGCTCTTTCCCCGAAATACCCAAGATGCTAATGTCCCTGTCCCCAGAAGAACAGCCCCCACCCTACAGAACAACACCTGTGGAGTTTGCTAATGATAAGGCACCAGGAGGGTTAGAGCCCTGAGAAGTGCTGGCTGACCATGTGGCCCTCTAGGGGCCTCCTTGCAGGTTCAGAGGAGCACACATACAACCTGTGGATGGGACCCAATCTCAAGGTGCTCTGTGCCTTCCTGCTTTCACTGAGTGGAGCCTCCCTGCCAAGGAGCCCCATCCTCAGGCCATGGGGCAGAGGGGACACCAGCCCAGGAGTCCTGGTCACAGTTCCTCATCACCAGCTCTCTGCCTGTGCCTTTTCACTTCTTTCCCAAGACCTTGAGTATCATCTCCTGCTATGGAAACCTCCTTGAGTCTGGTCTCTACCTGACATGAAGCCTCCCCGAGATTGTCCTCTGTTCTGTCCCTCTAGACTTTCCCTCTCTCAGGCCTCCTTAAAAAATCCTGTGCCTTAGTCTCCCCCAGTGAAGCCTGCAGGCCTGACCCTTTCTAAAAGGCCGAATTCATTTGAAAAGGCAATCAATATAGGTTAAGAAATATAATCAGTGAGGAACATGTACATACACGTTTGAAAAACAAAATGTGTTTCATCTTTTGCTGTGTTAGCAGTAGCAGCGGCAGGGTGTCTATCACCTTCAACCAGAGGTTGGGGGTCTGACATCCTCCCATTCATTCCTTTGGGTTAAGCATTTCCTGCCTAATATTTTCTTGGGAAATAAAAATACCCCTCAAGATAGTACGCCTGGCATTTTCATATGATGAGTTTCCCTGTAGCAGGGAAACTGGGAAGTGTGGAGGTGAGGAGCCTGGGAAGGTAAAGCAATTAAGAGGAAGGAAGGCCAAACACAAGGAGACTGCTGAATATTCTACGTGCGCCCCTTTCTTTCAACGATCTCCCCCAACTATGCTGTTAGCTTTTCAAGGCAGGGGCCACCTCTTGCTCACCTCTCTGCCTTCCTCCCTTGGTCTGGAGCCTGTTACTTATGTATTTAGCCAACTCATTGAGTGAGGGTGACCACGTGCCAAACACTGTGCTAGGGGTGGGACACCATATCAAATTAGACCCAGGCCTGCACCCAGGGTGCTGCAGTCTGTGGAGGAGATGGGCAACAGGAAATTACAGAACAAAATTCCATGAGAGCACTGTGGTAGGACAGACTGCTTTGGGAGCCCCCACATCCCGGGGTCTCAAAAATTGCAGGCTCAGTCTGGCTGCTGAGGGACTCCTCATAAAACAGAAGCCTTCACATCCCAGGTGGTGACTGGCAGACCCCAGGTGGTATCTTACCAACCAAAGAGCAGGTCAGCAGGATTTGGAGGGCAGCTTGAACAGGGTGCACAGCTGTCTTGCTGGGACCTCCCAATGCTCCCATGCTACATGTCATTCCCACAGTGAGAGAAACACTACCTTTGGGGACAGAGATATTTCACTTTCTTGTCAATGGTTCATATGTTCAGGCAACCAACTGCCGCCCACGCAAGCTTATGAACTCCAGGAGTTTCTGCTGCAAGTTCAGGTTCAGGGTTGAGTCAGCGTCGCAGAGTTGGGCATGGAGGAAAGGGTTTCACTGGTGCAGAGCCACCATATAGGAGAAAAAACAACCACCCAGCACCCTTTCAGCTAGAGCTTGCCCAGGTCTTCCTTGCCAAGTCTCATTTTTAAAAGCTCTGCAACTTCACTTAGATGTATGTGTTTTTGCTTTGTAATCAGATTTTCACCAAACTGATATATCATTAAACCTTTGTTTTTACAATACATGCTTTATTGCAAAACCAATTTCAACAAAGTATTGCAGATGCAATGTAATTTTTATGTCTTAGTTGTTGTTTTATTTTTTTCCTTTTTTGGTTGCTAGGGTACCAAACACTTTTGAAAAAGTAGCTTGATGGTATCTATAATATGGTGGTTTTCTGGATAAGAGATTGCATTATCCCCATGCAATATATTTGGGCAGACTGTATTCATCATGGCTCGGCTAGATAAATAAATTAAAACTCGCTGATTGAGGAAGAAATGTGATATTTCTGTTGCCGAGACTGGTTTATGCTTCTCTTCTGACAGCTGCTGTGTGGCTGGTGTGCCTCATCCCTGCCCAACTGAGTCATTCCCACTTCTGTGGAAGATGGAAATGCAGTGGCTTTCCAAACTGCGGGAACACCCTCTGAGGCTGGTCTCTCCCCACCCCACCCCACAGCTTCCCACCCCCTCCACTAATGAGTCATGAGATGAACCCCAGGATCCTTACTGGGGACCACCCTGTGCTCCACACAGTGGTCCTCTTAGGCCCACCCACCCTTGCCTGGGTGTGTACTGTTACTCTCAGCCACAGACTCAGCTGGGGGGACCTCTGAGAAGGTGGTTGTCCTTTCATCTCCTTCCTCAAGTCGGTAGCCTGGGCTGAGCAAGAGTGAGGGTCAGCCCCAGGATCTGACCCAGGTCCCGGTTCATCCCCAGCTGCCAGGCCTGGGCCCAGGAGGGCCTTGTCCTGAGAAGCTGAGAGGAGCCAGAGCACAGTCTCCTCTAGGAGGCTCCTACGCCAGGTACAGCAGGTGCTGCTCCCAGGGAAGGGTGCCATCCCTGGGGGTGGGATCAGGCAGTCAAGAGTCCACCAAGTCTCAGTACAAGAACTTGGAAAGCTATAATCCAATCACTGAGCAGTCAGCATTTTATTGTGTGGAGGCCGGGGGGATGCTGATGATAATGATAGACCTTAGGAGAGGGTGGCATCAGTTAAGTTTTTAATGAGTATCTGCCGTTGGTTCCACATCACCTCCAGCCCCTCCCTCCCATCAGTGCAGCCCTGCAGTGGAGAAAAAGAATCATAAGTCCTGTTCTGCCTCCTCACTGCCTATGTTGTCAATGGATGTAGAAGAATAGCAGAGGAAACGCAGTTTAGCACACGGAGGTGAGGTCTGGGCTGGGATCTGGATTAGTTCATTCATTCATTCATTCATTTTTGAGCACATATGTGCTTCAAGCACTGTCCTAGGTACAGATATGAATCGAAGTCCATGGGCACTATTTGTATTGCCTCCAACAAGTCCCTTCACCTCTGTGCCTCAATTGCCTCCCAGGGTTGTTGGGGGGACTGAACAAGTAAACAGGACACAACACTGAGTGAGCCTGTAATAGAGAAGCATGTTGTTACCATCACGTCTATGGTTTTTAGCTGTGGTCTGCGGACAGCAGAGCTGCGTTGTGTGCAGCCTCTCTGGGCAGGAATAGCACCACCACACCCCATGCAGCGGCCCAGGGCCCTGCTTTCCCAGCGAAAGACAACTCAGAGGGTTCAGAGGGCAAAGCCTCTCCACTCTTCCCCTTTGGAAAAGCCCCTCTCTGAGTTCTTTCTGAGATGGACTCCCAAAACGAATTATGCCGAGGTCTGTTAAAACTAACTAAATCCCTGCAAACCAGCTGTAGAGGTCATGGGACTGTAAAGCAGTTTTTATGAAAGTTAGTTGAATGCTTTCATGAGAGATCATCTACCTTTCATGGCACATTCATGGTTAAGCTGATGAATTCTGGACCCAGACTGCCTGAGTTCAAGTGCAGGCTCTGCTACTCACACGCTGAGTCCGCTTGGGCTCCTTGCTTAATGTCTCTGGGCTCCTTTCCCTCTCCTGTAAGGTACAGATGTAAGGTAGTTGTGAGGGTTCAATGAGTTAATACACACAAAGCTCTCAGAACGGTGTGCAGCACTTAGTAAAGCCCTGGCTGGGTTAGCCGTTGTTGTTAGTGTTTCAGAGGGAATTTCCATTTAAATGAGAAATGTCTATAGAAATTGCCTGCACAGAAATCTCTTAACTCAGGGAAATTTCCGAGCTGCGGTGCCCACTAAGTATTCCTGTGTTGTTTTCCTCTCGTTGCTCAGTGCAACACAAATACCTTTGTCATCTCTTAAAAATTCAATTCTTTGGTTTGGTACTTGAGAGAAACAAGCAAAGGATGATGCGGCACGAATAGCCCATGTCTTCTTCCACAAGCTTCTCTCTGGTATTCAGGAGGCACGAATGACACTCAGCAGTGCAGCTAGAGTTTTCATGTTCCCGGGGGTGCTGGGCCAGGCAGCCGTGCCCATGGACGGCTGACATCTTCGTCTCCTGACAGCCTGGTCTGCGAGGGTCACAGCCTGCAACACCTACAGTCAGGGTTCTGGCCACAGCTCTTGATCCCAGTGGTTTTGCGCACTCACAGGCCGCACCCAGGCGATAGTCACCAGGTGGGCTAATAGGAGACTAGCCCAGCCCCTGGCACCCAGGGTGTGTTGTCAGGGGCTTTCTTGGACCTTCACCACCACCACCCACTCCTCCCTGCAAGGTCAAGGGGGCTGTGCCTCTGCTCTTGCAGCCTGTGCATGGAACCCATGGAGGCCCAGGGTGTCTGCAGGCCCATCTCCCCAGCTCGGTGTGGGCTTCTGGAGGAAGAGGGACCGTGTCTTTTCTGTCTGCATCTGCAGTGCCTCCTGACTCAGGGGAAACGACACAGCAGGCAGACAGGGGGACAGACGATCCTTCTCTCTTTGGCTGTGGCCACCTTGCTGCTCATAGCTCACGGTCACCTCAGTGCTCTCTGTCCTCAGTAAAGAGTTATAGCAATTTCATTGCCAGAGAAACAGAGAAGTCCAGTTGCTCTGCCTGACTCTGACCATTCTGCTTTCCCTCTGAATTGCCCTGGGGCCTTGGAGAAATCCCTTCCCCTTCTGGGCCTCAGGTTCTCGCCGGTGAGATGAGACTGCTCTGTCCCCCGCACAGCACTCCCCTGACCCTGGCTGGCAGCTCTGTCCACAGGTGTGTTGGAGCAGAGTTCCAGCCCTGTTGGTCTTTCACTGCTGTTGGCATTCTCAAGCTTTCCTTTTGTGTATAATAGGCCCTCCAAAGATTTCTTGATTGGAGTGGAAACTTGCCCATTAGCCAGTGCAGGTGGAACTAATCAATATGTACAGTCCCTGCCCACCTAGATCAATTCAGCCTGCCCTTGGGGACTCCGCCAAGACCCGGGGGGGGAGGGGGGGCATTCCTTCTCCAGGTGCTCGGGTCCATTGCTCTCTCCCCCTTGCATGTTCCCCTCCTGCTCGCTACATCTCCTCCCTCTCCCTGTTCCTCCCCCCTCTCTTATCCCTCTCTTCCTACCTCTGTCTCTTCCCCTCTCTCCTTCCTACCCCCTCTCCCTCCCTCCCTCCCTCCCTCCCTCCCTCCCTCCCTCCCTCCCTCTCCTTTCCTCTCCTCCCAGTTTTTCTCTCTACACAGTCCATCCTCTAGTGTGACAAGCTAGGCCACCAGGGAATACCTGGGGCAAAGTCCTGCCCCACATGATCTAAGTGCTGGCATGTTTGGCCAGCCTCTCTCCCAGTGGTTCTGCACCCAGCCTCCCCTCCCGTCCGTTGTGGATGCCCCAGCTCCATGACAGATCTGATCTGAAAGGGCGTCAGTAGACTCCCTCATCAAGTCAGCTGCTAGGGCACTGAGATGACAGGTGCAATGTTTTCCTGGGGATGCTGATCTGGGAAGAGCACAATCTCCTGTCGTAATGGAGCTAATGGCGTTCCACTCAGGACAGCTGCACTTACATCTGGTGTTAAAGCACCATTATTTAACTTTATGATGTGAGAGGATGCCAGCACGTCCACTTGCAGTATATAAATTATCTCGATTGCTCATGCACTTTTTTTAACCCTGATTCTCCTGAATTATAAAAGATGGACAAGACTGGCGATGGTGCTCAGGGCTCCCCTGGGCCCCGGGGGCCGTGAGTGCGCGGAGGAGCCCTTGCTCTCGGTGTGCAGATGGCTAAGAGGCTGGCCATTGAGGCGCAGTCCTGGCGGAGCTCCCAGCTCCTGAGGGGTCCATCGCTCTGGCTCAGCAGGTTCACCCGCAGGTGACCTCCTCTGCTGCCGCCCCTTGGGGACCTCCAGGGTGTGTATCATAAGCATGATGGATGTTACAGCTGGCCTGCTCGGAAAGCTCTGCTCAGATAGAAACTGGCTCGGTGGTTGCGGGTTTGCCTCTGGTCTTTTTCCCAGGGCATAGACATGGAGGAAAGGCTGGTTTATGTGTTGGTGAAGAAACTGGGCGCAGCTCTGTCCAAGTCAGTTGGTAAGTGGATGCACCAAAGCCATTTACTTGTAGAGTGGCTGCCAAACACGGAAGACCTTTCCCATTTCTGAGTCGAACTTGAGCTAAACCTGGAAGAGGAAGCCTGGATTGTAACATCAGCTGGACAACTGACTATATGTCCCTAGTAAGGGCCTAGCAGAACCCACGAGCTGAGGGCTGAGCTAGTGCTGTAGATCCCTTTCACTCAGGAGGAAATCCAGTTGGCCTCCCTTTCCTTTCCTTTGAATTCCCTATATTCGCCAGTACTTAAAAGACCCCCAGGGAAATGAATGGCACCGTGACCCTGGGGGGAGGCAATGAAAGGAGAGCACCCAGGGGGCAGGTCAGCCATCTCAAAAGGAAATCTAGGACCCATTCATGTGGACCTTGAAATACTGGCGAGAAGGCCTTGACTGTGGGGTCCCCCCCTCACCCAGACTCCACCTGGGGTGATGCTTGTAGAAGGTTCTCTCTGAACCCTGTCCTCCCACATGACATGCATCCCAGGTTTTCTCATGTGGAGATCACTCCTGAATACTTCATTGACTCACAGACTCCACACTTGTCTCCGGGCCCCACCCTGACCTGCCTCTTCCAGGGGACTTTATGAGAAGCCCAAGAGTCCTTGACTATTTGGCTGTGGCTTCATCTCACTTTGCTGTGTTTCTCCAGCCCGGGTGTCATGCCTGCCTCTCTCTGAAGACCTCCGTGTGGTACCTAATTCCATGGGCCTCTACAAGCTGGGGGTGAGGTGACCAGCATTCTGCAGGGTCATCTGAGTGCTGACAGCCCATATCTGGCAGGGCCAGGCTAGGGTGGTGCAGAGCAGAGCGGAAACAGCCTCCCTGTCCCACAGGGCTGCCCAGAGTTTCAGTGAGGTGTGTGTATGCAGTAGGGGATCAGAGCTGTGTGTGCATGCAGTAGGGGATCAGAGGAAGGGTGGCATTAGGGGATGCTCTCTTGCCTTTTCAGTCGTTGTCTATATACCTAAAGGCCACCACTAAAATGTAAATGTTATCTGGAAGGGAAAACCCATTAAACCATTGCCAGAACTACCTCCCCAGTATAAATTAGTCAATCGGCCATTAAACATCTGGGTGTGAATTAGTCCATTACCTGAAGCATTGGTTGCAGCTGTGGTTTAAAAACACTGGGTATAGGGCCCTGAATTTAAATCCCTGTCATCTCCTTTAGTGGGTGTCAAGCTGTACTGTGCAGAAGACAGGACATTCAGGGGCCCCCTCCCCAGGATCCTGAATCAGTAGGTTATTTTGTAACAAGTGCTGCGGGAGGTCCAGGCCACCCCTTTGAGAAACAATGAAGAGAGTCTGACCTTGAGAGTGGTCAGCAAGCTCTCTCGGCCTCAGTCTGACTCTAAAGTGGGGGTGTGCATGTGCTCCCACCCATGTCATTAAGAGGAGGCTGACAGGAGCCAGGTGAGCTCTGATGGAGGAGAGGCCCTGATCTTGTATGTGGCCCCCCTGTAAGCCCAAGGAGCCAGGGAGCACCTGACATCGAGCGTGCAATGAGGGGATGCTCGCCTGTGGGGACAGGAGTGACACCTGGGGGACAGGCTTCCCATGGCCATTGACATACCTGTGCCCCCATTTATGGAGCTGGCAGCCAAGTGCCTGGCAGTGTGGCCCTGGATGCTTCTCCCCTTCAGACTGGGCAGGTGCTGGCAGCCCACTGTCCCAGGTCACTGAGGAAGGTCACTGAACCTGGGAGGACAGAGGGAGTAGAGGAAAAGCTGGGCGCTATGACTGTGTTCCAGAGTCGACAGAAACCCTTCGGAAGGGCAGCTCCGGGGAGGGGCAGCAGATGGCATCATCTGGGTCCAAATTAGTGCGATGTTGCCTTCCGCTACTTTACAATTACTGTTTACTGGTAGGGCTTAATTTAAAGTGTCTTCTCGGTGTCTCAAGTGTGAGCAACGACTAAACACAGCCACTTCCATGCTAATATATGAAACCTCTCATGGCAAACAAAGGGGGAAATAACAAATTCCTCGCAGAAGTTATTGGAGATAAAAATCTCGCCATCTGGTCCAAGAAAGAAAAAAAAGAAAGTTCTGTTGAAAAATTAGGAAGTTCCCACCAGCCTGCTTGGATTATGTAGCTCGCACTGAGATGGGATTTTAAACATAATAGTCCTCTGCTCTGGCCTCGCCATGTGTCTCCGTGAGCTCGGTGGAGTCTGAGCTGCAGGAATCTGACCCGAGCCTCGCCGAGCGTGTTGAGTGTTGTCCTTCCCCCTGTGCCAGCTGGGTGCTTCTCCCAAGCGCTGCGTTTAGAAATTTCCGGAGGTGCGATATGTGTGCTTTGAAAAGCAGAATAGCACAGTGGCTCAGAGAGAAACTTGGGGATCAGGTGGCCTGTATGGCCTGGGCTGGTCCTTTCCTTGCTCTATGCCTCAGTTTCCCTAAATGCAGCGTGGGCTCATAATGATGCTGGCCTCATCATTGAGGTGTGTCACGTGCCGAGCACCCAAGCCCTCCTTAGGCTTCATCGTCACTGCCCTTCCTATGACCTCTGCTGGTCCCCTGCTGCTGCTGCACACAGCACATGCTAACTCTGTGGCACAGGCACGGGAGCCCAGGAAGACCAGTGTTTTGGGTCCTGAAAAAAGGAAGTGGAACTTTTGTCATAGGAGCCCTCTTTCCTCTCCAACTACATGAGCAGCTTGGTTTTCCTGATCTGAACTCTCTAGACCTGTGCTCTCACCTGCGTGCCTCCAGGCCCCTTCTGCTGCTCCATGACTGAATCACAGTGGTCAGAGCACCCAGAGACTGAGGTCCAGGGAGGCGACAGGATGTGAGCTAGAGAAGACCAGGGCCAGGCGTGGAACATGCACCCAGCCAGAGGGAGGGACTGCAAGAAGCAGACGCATCCCATGGGGCCTGCACTGAAATGAGAACCTTTAAGGAGAACACTGGGCTGGGGCAGACCATAGGAGGGCTGCCCCAGAGAGGACCGGCTCCAGGACCCCTACCTGCAGAGGGCCCTGGGAGGGAGAGGGTAGGGCCAGGTGCTCCTGCTATGGGGGCGGAAGGAAGGATAGGAATCACTCAGAAGAGTAGAGCAAAGTTGGAGAAGGGGAACGTGGATCTGGAGCTGGGGTACACAGATGTCGGCATACGCAGGAACAGAAGAGAGTGGGCCCCGGAGCAGGTGGCCAACAGAGCGTGTCTGTGGACAAGGGTCTAGGAGCCTTGATGGGCTCAGGTTGCTCTGGGTGCCCTTGGAATAGCGGTGGGATAGGAAAAGAGTCTCCTCGGGGAAAACGAAAGTCATGACCATTAGCATTTTTATACCCTATGATCCCTCACTCAGGGAAATCGAGCGCCCTTGGGTTGGTAAACTGCACATAAACTGTAGTATCCATGAAAAGACCTGGCAGGGGACTCGTGGTTTGCCTAGAACAGCACCCAGCTGCCAGCTGCTCTCATGTGTAAATTATCTGTATTTTCTAACCTTTCATGGGAGTTGTTTAAAGAGGGTTGTCTTTTTTCTCCTCCAAAACTCAAGCATAAATTCAATATTCAATTAAAGAACCCTGGGAATTTCCCTCTGTTTGAATACAGCCGTTGCTCTAGCAGTCAAGCACGCAGGTCTGGGGGACCAGAGGACCCTCACAATCCGGGGAGAAAACCCCAGCTGAAGCCCACTCTGGCACACACCTGTCACCCATCTGGGTCTGCCCCGGCTGCTCAGAGGCTCCCCAGGTGGGGCCAGCTGGCCAAGGGGCTGCACTCTGTCCCCAGGAGACAGTGTGCCCAGCACCGCATCAGGCATAGGGCAGACGGGGCTGACGGGGTGGCAGCCTGCCTGCGGGAGACTGGGATGAAACTGGACCTGAGTTCCATGGCCTGTGCTGTGTGGGGTGGAGATCCAGTGGTGCCTGCATGCCCCTTATGTGGGTGTTCCCACAGGGTGACCCTCACCCAGCAAGGCCTTGATAGCCAGCAGCCACCCCTCCCCTTTCTCTGATTTTTAAAGACAGTTGGGGCTTCCCCTCTGAGAAGGAAGCGGACTTGCTCTTTTAACTTGAATGTGTAAACTCAATGGGATCAGAAGCGGATCAGGATCTCTGGGTCTTCAGTCCAGGCCTCTGAGAGGGCACAGGGCCACTTCTGCTCTGTGGCTCAGCACCTAGGTGACTGGCAGTAGTGGGAGACAGTGGAGGTTGAATGGGGACTGCAGACAATCAAGCATCTTACCCTCTTCCCAGGGTCCCAGAGCTGTGAGTATCTCAAGGGCTCAGTGGAGTAGGCGAGGGGCTGCTCGAGACCTCACACGTGTGCAGCCCCGTCACTCCTGCCCTGTCCCTGGAGCACATAGGCTATCTAGAAGGAAAGCCAGGGCCCAGGAGCTGCAGCCCACTATTCATGGCTGGCCAGGGCCTAGGTAGGGAGCCGTGGGAGCAAACAATGGTCTAGCAAGAGAGAGAAACAGAAGGGCATAGCACGGACCTTGTTGATTGCCCAGAATGGACAGAGAATGAACCAGCTCTGAGCACCAATGTGTCTGGGCAGGAGGAAGCAGAGGACCAGTGTGATCTCAGAGGGGGAGACCCGGCTGTAGTCTGGCTGCAGGTGGGACCAGACACTGGAGCTCCGGGGCCGGCCTTCCTCGGTGGTGGGTCTTGGAGCAGCCAACTAGCCCAGCTTTGGTCAGCACTTCTAACTGCCCTGGGCACCCCCTCCTATAGGGGCTGTCTCCATCAGTTTGGGCTGCTAGAACAAAATACCACAGACTGGGTGGCTTATAAACAAGAAATATCTATTTCTTGGAGCTCTGGAGGCTGGAAGTCTGAGATCAGGCTGTCATAGTGGCCCTTTCTGATAAGGCCCTTTTCCAGGTTGCAGACTTCTTGCTGTGTCCTTGCCTGGTGGAAGCAGTGTTCAGCAGGAACCCCTAATCCCAAAATGGAGATTCAGAAAAGGTGTCTGCTACAGGCAGTGAAGTCTAGTGGGAATGAGGTGTAAGGGGCAGAGATGAGGTGGGGCCTCCTGTGGAGCTGGAGGGTCCCCATGGGCAGGAATTGACATACCGTAAGTCCTGAGAGCCCCCTCAGAACATCAGGCTGAACCTGCACAGGGTCTGGCCAGGGAAGGTTGGATTCCTTAACAAGGCAACTCAGAGCACCACCAACCCACCCCAGGTCCAGGTCCAGGTCCAGGTCCAGGTCCAGGTCCAGGTCCAGGTCCAGGTCCAGGTCCAGGTCCAGGTCCAGGTCCAGGTCCAGGTCGAGAACACTATCAGCAAATGAGTCATTTCTGGGAGAAGTCTCATATGCCCCCTCCAACAGGATGGGTCTGAAGCGTTAGCCTCCTGCCTGGTTTTAAGAAGATACAATAGCAAAAGGATTGAGGATCTCCCAGAACCACAAATGAGTTGCCCCAACACCAAAAAGCGTGAGAATTCTGTTCGCACTTGGATGTTTAGAACATTTGGGTTTTTCGTTTCCCAGATGGGAATCCTTAAGTGTCGAGATTTGTTCCTTAAGGCACATTAGAAGAATCGAGTCCCCTTATCACTTTCTTGCACCTGGGAAAATCTCAGCCAGGAATGATTGGATATTTTTGGACCTTGAGTGAATTTAAACTCCACTTTTAGACTCCACCACCCATGTTTGATTTCTAATTAGAGTATCATATTCACCTTAGGAACACAGGGTGTTGTGCTGAAGACCTTCTGTGAACGAGGTTGGGGATGGGTGGAAATAAAGGTGGTCCATCTGGAAGGAGAATGATATTTCTGCAGGTAGATTTAAAGGTAGCAATTTTCTGATAAACCAAATCTTCAAAAATATATTTTTTAAAACCACCATATTGCCCTGGCCAGTGTGGCTCAGTTGGTTGGAGTGTCACCCTGTACACAGAAAGGTGGCGGTTCGGTTGCCAGTCAGGGCACATACCTAGGTGGTAGGTTTGGTCCTCAATTGGGATGCATTCAAGAGGCAACCAATTGCCCGGCCGGGCGTGGCTCAGCGGTTGAGCATTGACCTAGGACCCAGGAGATCACGGTTCGATTCCCGGTCAGGGCACGTGCCCGGGTTGCGGGCTCGATCCCCAGCCGGGGGCGTGCAGGAGGCAGCCGATCAATGACAACTCCCTCATCACTGATGTTTCTATCTCTCTCTCCGTCCCTCTCCCTTCCTCCTCTGAAATCAATAAAGATATATTTTTTAAAAAAGAGGCAACCAATTGATATTTCTCTTTCACAGTGATGTTTCTCTCTCTCTTTCTCCCCCCCTCCGTTCCTCTCTCTAAAATCAATAAACATAACCTCAGATGAGTATAAAAACAAAAAACCCACCAGACTGACTTGATGTGATTTGTTCATATTTAATAAGATATACAGGGTGCCTGTTGTTTCTTTAAAGAAGGTACAGCCCCGGCGGGTATGGTCAGTTGGTTGAGCATCGCCCCGTGCACTGAAAGGCCGCTGGTTCAATTCCCGGTCAGGGCACATGCCCAGGTTGCGGGTTTGGTCCCTGGTGGGGGTGTGTATGGGAGGCAACCGATCAATGTTTCTCTCTCTCTCTTTCTCTCTCTCCCTCTCCCTTCTTTGATCTTTAAAATCAATACAAACATATTTTTGTAAAAAGAAGGTACAAAGTGTGCAATTATACATGGCAAAAAATTAAATAGCACATAACATCTGGAGATTCTGATGGAGCTGGATCAGCGGCGAAATGAGACTTCATCAGTGACTGGTTTTGTCTTGGTGGCTGTGGAAGTCTGATTGAGCCTGTCTGATTCAGGAGAAGGGCAGACGTGAATTTCGGGGCCTTGCGACTCTTTGTGGGTCATCACACAGATGCCTCTGTGTTTTTTCTCCTGATCTGCACCCGAGTGCAAGATGACGTACCGCCGTGTGGGCGCTCTGCAAAGATCCATCAAAGACTGACACCCCTGCTGTATTGTATTGGTTTTGCTGAACATGTTTTTATTGACTCTGGTCAAAAAGAGAGGATATTTCTTTCCCTTTATCTTGAAAAAAGATTAAAAACATCAACATCACATCTCTCAAGAAAAGATGCCGAAGAGGATATTCAATAAAAATGGATTGGACTCCATGCTAGCATAGACTTATTTAGCATCAGCATCTCATTCTAATGGCTCAGTGGTGAAATATCACAACTAGCCACTTAGCAACAAAGAGGAATGATTGGGAGCTGAAAGGGATGCCTGTGCCATCAATTTGCAGTCTGGCCACATCTTCTTGTAACCAGAGGGAGAAAGAGCTGGGATCTTGTTACCCCTTGGCAGACATATAGCTGTCCTAAGCCAATCAGCCGGCAGGAGGTTATTGCGCCTCAGATCATCAAATCAGACTGAGCATCGAGGCGCCTGCTCGGTCCCCCGGGAGGATCCTGCCTGGCCTGCCTCTGATGTGCACGTCCTTTGCACTTGTTAGAAGCTCAGATCCAGGAATGGGACCCCTCTGGGTTCCGTGTGACAGAGGGGAAGCAGGTCTCTGTCCCCGTCACTCATGCTTCTGGCCATCAGGGGTAGATGCCAGCAGTACACTAGTTGTCAGGCATGGCTGCCTACACCCACTCAGACGCGTGACACTCCACCCTGAGTGTCCATCTGTCCCAGGCCCTGCCAACCTGGCCTGGAATCCCTGCATGGGAGAAGCTGGGCTCACCAGATAGACAGTGACCTTCACCAACAATGCTGTTTGTGTGTGACCAGTATCAGCCATCAAGCCACACTGGAGTATGCCTTTGGGAGGTGGGAGGCAACATTGAGGGTGGAGTTGGCACACCTAGATTCCCTTATCCTAACCTTGCCACCAGCTATCTCTGTGTCCTAGTACAAGTAACTCCATTTCCCCGGACCCGTTCCAGGGTAGAGTAGCCCTGTATGTCACTGATGCCAGCCTCAGGCCTCAGGCCGCCACCCTTTGCCCTGCCCTCTGTGAGGAAGGATTATCCACATGCGACCCTACCTCTCTGAAATCTTGACTCAGCAGTTCCTGACCCCTGGCAGGTGCAGACAGTGCCCTACCCTTGACCGCTGAAGGCATCTACCACTGCTCTCTGCCCCACCTTGGGCCTCTCCCTGGATGCTGGACAGACTTGGTCAGTGCACCCAATAGGCCGAAATGCTGGGAAATTAATGTCCCCAGAAGAGGTCTTCAACCAACAGTGAATGATAGCTGATGGAGAAGCCACAGCTCTGCACCCCTCGGGTGGGCAGGGAGGCGGGCTCTCGCTCCACGCCCAGAGGTGCCTGCTCAGCAGGATTGAGTCCCAGTGCCCATGGCAATAACCTGCTCATTAGTATCCCTGTGTCGGCTTCTGTCTTTTCCCTGTTTCCTTTCCTCACCTCTTTCCAGTGCTTGCTGGGATCACCTCCAGAAAACTACTTGCGCTCAAGTCGTTGACTCAGGAACTGCTTCTGGTACCTGTAGCCCTGACCCCTGTGCGGTGCAGGCCCTGACACGGAGCCTTCCTTCCTTTGCCTTGCCATCTGCAGGGACAAGGCCGGCCCTGGCACAGAGACAGGCGGCCCAGGCGAGGAGGGAGTGGCCAACTGTGTGTACACACAGGACTCCTCTCTATATAATAGGACTTGTTTCTCACAAAATTGCATTCTTTGCCTGCAGCCCAGATGCTTCCCTGACTCCCCCTCAGACCTTCGCCAAAGGTGGAGCTAACTAAACGGGTGCTGTTGGTCCCTCTACTCATCTAATGTACTTAATTGGGGGTTTTCCTCACTATAGTGTCATTCTCATGAGGTGTGACCCCATCGTCTGACAGGCAGGATGGTGGATTTGCAGCTCCGCCTTCCCCGAAACCTTTCCTTAGTCAAACTCCCTGTCTTCCTCCCTCATCCTGTCTGTGAGTGTTTGTGAGCATATGAATGCAAAGGCCAGTGGTTTCCACCACATCTGCCTCTGTCCCCCTCCCCCGTATCTGTTTCTCCACATCTTACTGACCTGTTCAGTGTCCCTGACTTCAGGGCCATCACAGGTTCTTTTCTGTTTACCACCCCCACTGTATTTCTTTCCACCAATAAAATATATTCTCCTTCTGATCAATACCGCCCAGTCCATAGACGTATCTGGAAAAGGTTTTGAAATACACGCACAAAAATTCTAGCATCCTAGAGAAAAAGCAAATCGATTTGTGACCTCTCATCTGTGCATACTGAGTGCCAGAAGGGGCTGGAGCAGTAGTTAGGGGTCCGAGAGCAGAAGGTTATGACCCAAGGATGTCGTACCCTGGCATCGTACCATTCATGTGTGGAGGCCAGGGAAAGACACTTTCAGATATGCAAGTGTTCAAATACCTATGACATCTTCCTGCTGCTTCTTATTTAAGAAATGGACTTTGTCATACTCCAGCCCATTGATGAATGAATCAGAATAAAAAGCTCAGAAAGAGAATTTGTGTTGTAGAAGAATGGGCCATGAGATTCCAGATGTGGTACTTACAGAGTTAAGTATATATAGAGTGATATATTAAAATTCATTAATAATAAGGGAGAGAGAGAGGAAGGGAAGGAAGGAAGGAAGGGAGGGAGGGAGGGAGGGAGGAAGGAAGGAAGGAAGGAAGGAAGGAAGGAAGGAAGGAAGGAAGGAAGGAAGGAAGGAAGGAAGGAAGGAAGGGAGGAATCTTTATCACTGCTGTCTCCTGTAGCCACCCAATCCAGTCCATCACCAAGTAAATCTTTTTGGCTCCACATCCTATATGTGTCTCAAACTCTTCTCACACTTCTCTCCAACTCCAGTACAGTCACTGTAATTCAAGGTACAGTTATTTCTTAACCAGATTCTCATAGTCACATCCTAACCACTTTCCCCATGTCCCACCTTGCCCTCCTGGAACCTGTTTTCCACCCAGATACCAGAGTGATTTCTTCTCAGAAAGCAATCTGTGACTATGTCAGTCAGTCAGGTGCAGGTAAATGTGCAGCTGGCTCTCCAAGGGGGAAAAAATGTCCCGATAGTAGCATTTGCCAAATTCCACAGTATAAATGTCACCAGGGGTGGTTTCAAGTGACCATTTCAGTGATGTCACTGGACACAGTTGGGAAGAGATGTGCACAGCTCTGCTCTTGTGTGCAGAAGTCTGCAGCACATCACTGCTTGTAAACCCTCCACTTAAAACCCTTTAATGATTTTTCATCGCTTCTGGAATAAAGGCTCAGATCCTCAGCTGCATGATCTGAGCCTTTATTCCAGAAGCGATGCAAATAACAGGGGCTGCATGGTCTGACCGCACTGACCTTTAACCCTGAACCTTACCCTCACACTCAGCCTCAACTCACACTGTGTTCTCCCGGCTCTCTGCACCTAGCAAGCTTCTTTCTGCCACAAGCTCATCCTCTGTCTGCAATGCTCCCAGTGCCCCCGGCCCCCAATATGGTTAAAAAACAACTCCTTTAGAGCTGTGCTTAAATGTCTCTTTCTCAGGAAAGCCCTTCCGGAGCTCCCCCCCAAACTAAATGAAGCCACTCCGTTATAAACTTTTATAGCACTTAGTAGCTCATCATGCCACATTCCATAAAACATACACCACCATTGTAATTTTACGTATTATTAGGAAATTGTTGATTAATGCCTGTCTTTCCCATTGCACTTTAATTTCTACGAGGGTAAGCACCGTATTTATTTTATGGTCATCACCGCACTCCCAGTGCCTAACCCCCGGCATGCAGGAAGCACTCAGCGCACCAGTGATGCACGAGCGATGAAGAGCCATGCACTTAGAGCCAAACGGCAAGAGGACGTTCAAGGGAAAAGAGGGGGCCGGGGTCTATCAGTCAAAAACGCGAGAAGAAAGCAAAGGTAGCAATTTTAGAGGCAAAGCATAATTCAAGGCAAAAACGTTAAATGAGAAAAAAGGAGGTCATTTTGTGGTGATAAAATCCATAAAGATGTGATGGTCAAGTTTTCTGTACCAAATAGCATCAGCTGGTACTGTCTGTATTAGAAGGGAAAGTAAGAGCAGACTGGTAGTGCAAGGTTTTTATGTACCAACAGAGCTGAACAGAAAGGCCAGAAACCAACCCTAGGACACAGAATGCTAACATAAAGACAGTGTTTCAGACTGTGAGAAAGAGCTAGGTTATTTTCAAATGGTACTGGCACAAATGATTGTTTTAAAAAAATAAATAAATAAGGTATTGTTCCATGATTCCAGTTGGATGAAATGGCTCTTCTACAGTGCTGGGAATTAATAATCATCACAGGAAAAAGGCTCTGTAATCAAATTAGTCTGGGAAGCACTATGTTAAGCCAAGGTAAGCAGATTTCTTTACTGCAAATTTTTCAAAATCTTTGCTGCTACCACACACTCGATCATTTCAAGAGAGGATAGTACATGTCTGTTCCCAGAATTACTTGACCACAGAATATTTCATGAGACTGATGCTTTATGTTCTGCAGAAATCACTTGGGGAAAGGTGGCTTCCAAAGTAAATAAAATCATTAAAGACCTCAAATAAATAGACACAGATATTTATATGCTTTTATGCAGGTGAGTGAGACTCTCCTAAGCCAAACAGAAAAGGAAGACACAGCTAAGGAAATGGTTGATATATTTGATGACATAAAATCTTTAGGTTTCTAAGTATCATAAAGCAAATGAAAAACTGAGGAGGAGGGAAGGTAGTTGGACTTAGGCGAATGACTTTGCTATGTAAAGAGCTCTTGGTAATCAATAAAAAGATTACCATTCAAATAGAAGAGGTGGTGAAGAACATAGAGAATGCATACACTCACCCCCACTCCCTTCCATCCACCAAATATGCAGGGTGATCAAATATTAGAAAGATGCTTAACCTTATAATCAAAATAAGGCAAATTAAAACAGTAGAATAATATGCTTTTTGGCTATTAAATTGGCCATTTTTAATGATAAATTTTAGTTTGAGCAACATAAAGGGAAATAAGAACTATCAATTACAGCCAATGGAAATATAAAATGGGACCACCTCTCCCGCCAGTAATTTGGCAGTACCTATTTATCAAGTCTCTTTTTTCAAAATGCCTTTGATTCAGTAATTCCACTTCAGGCAATTTATCGCAAGAGAGGGAAAAAAATCAGAGATTGCCTAAAGATTTATGGATAGGGATATTTACTGTAGCCTTGTTTATAATAACAGAAATATTGGAAGCCGCCCAAATGTCAAGCAGTGATTGGTTAAAGAAATTATGGTATGCTCTATCTGATGAGATATTATGCGGCCTTTAAAAATTACGACTTGTAGAAGTATTCACAAAAAAGGTTAACTTGAAAAGCATGATGTAAAACTATATCCAGATTCCAATTTTATAGAAATGCATATTTATGTTTGTGTAACTGGAAAACACCAGGGTGAAATATTCCAAGATGTTGAGTTAGTCTCTGTGAGAAACATTCTGTGTCATTTTCTAACCATGCGCCACCTCTTCACATCTACTCCATAAAGTCTTATCAACTCAATTTCAAAGCTACCCTGAGTCTAGCCGACTTTCCTCCACTCCCACCACTGCGCACCAGTCACGGCCACCTTCCTCTTCCACCTCGACAAAGAAGCCTCTCGTTGGGCTCCCTCCACTTTTACCTGTTAGAGGCCCATCTCCATGCAAGAGCAGAGTAATCTGTTTTCCGTGAAAATGAGATCACACGCCCTCCTGCTTAAAACCTTCTAGGGCTCCCCTAGCACACCTTGAATAACATCCTGAATTCTCTCCTTTGCCAGGGCCCTGAGGTCCCTCTTAACCCCAGGCGCCTGTCTGACCTCACCTCGAGCCCCTCTCCCTTGCCACTGTGCTGCACCTCGGCCTCCCTGGTCCCTTCTCTCTCCCTTACTTGCCCCACACTAGCGCTCTCCCTGCCTGGAATGCTTCCCCCTGCCCTTTACATAGCCAAATCCTTCCTGTCAGTCTCAGCTTAAATGTCACCTCCTCTGAGAGCACTCCTGATCAAATGAATGTATTCTCATTCTCTGCAGAGCACTTGTTACTGTCTGATTTTTTCTTATATGACTGCCTCTTTGTGTATTGTTTAAACGTCCCCCACTAGAATATAAGCTCCATCACAGCTGCTCTGTTCACTTAGAACCCTACTTTAGAAGGCAATAAGTGCCAGCTGCATGCATGATCTAGAAGATGAAACTGAACATGTTTAATCAACATTGGAAAAGTTAAATCATGACAGGCGGCTTGGCCACCAATCTTCAAAAAATAAAGTAACTCTGGAAAGTCTGCAGGCTTGCAGGGGTGTCCTGCCATGGCAGAGAGTGGGGAATCCCTCCCCTCTCGAACCTCCCAGACCAGAAAATGATATTAATGTGGAGGGGCAGGTGGAATGGATTTGCGGTGTCCCCTGCTTCAGAAACAAATGGCACTATTAGGCTTTTGCAGGTCTCTGGGGAACTCGTCCAGGTTTTGGTGAATTCCAATGAGCTCCAGTTTTAAATGTGCTAGATTTCCACTCTGGCTTTTAGCTCACTGAAAGAGAGCAGCTTAGATATTTATTTGCCTCACCACTTGGGGAATTTCTCTTTCCCAGCTTGACAGCCTGAGAAGTCAGAAGTAGAGCTCTTAGTGAAGCCAGTTGACCTTTAACGAGATGGGATCCAAGGAGCCTTCTCCTCTCTTTACAAGCCATTCCTTAGGACTGCTCACAAGAACCAGGCTGTGACCTCACACCACAAGGCACAAGAGCACATCACAAAGTTGCCAGATTTAGTGTTTATGGTCTTGACTGTACTTAAAGGTCCCCAGAGGACGCTGATTTGTCATATTGCTGTGAGATAAATTTGAAACGAGTCCAATCCCAGGCTGCTGTGTGAACATCGATCACTTAGCTAGTGAGTGGGCCTAGTCGGCCACCCAGCATCCCATCTTAAAGAAGCTTCCACTTAACCCAGGGATATAAGATCTATGAGAGGCAGATTTCTGCCTATTTTGTTCACTGCTGAAACCCTGGTGTCGAAATCAGTACATTCGCACAGCAGATGCTTAATAATGTCACATGAGTTAGTAAGTGATAACATTTGCCCCCCTTGCCGAGCACCCAGTGTGCGCCTTACCTGACTCAAGGCCCCAGCAATTTGAACTCTCAGTCCTCACACCACCCCATAGGAGGGTTTTGAGAGAACCTGAGAAATTAGGTGTCACAAATCTCATGCAGCATAGGTGTATTTGAAAGGTGGACTTCATCTCCTTTATAAGGATGTTCTCCGATCCTCTTAGTGTTGAGTAGATACTGTGGGAGAGGCAGGAATGTCATGGTGAGGAGAACCCCTCTCGACTGGCTAACATATTTAGAGAGGCAGTGTGATATGCAGAAAACCAGTGAGACAGGGAGTTATCACATCTGGGTGCAGATTCCATCTCCTTCATCAGCCAGTATGAACTTGGAAAAATCACAACCTTTCTGAGCCTCTGTTTCCTCATCTGTTAAAAAAATAAAAGATAATGAAACCAGCCTTGTCCGGCTTATATGGGGGATAGTGAGGTGCCAATGAGAGAAAAGACGTGATTGGGTAACTGTTAAACCCTATGTTGAATTATTGAATTGTTAACTCTCAACTGAGGTAGGCCTGTCGGTGTTTGACCCATTTCATGAGGCTTTGGTATCCTTGGGTACTTGGGAGATTTTGCATGTAAGTGAGTTATTCCATATAAAATGTTGCCAAGTGACTTCACATAGTAAGCACTCAGTAAATACATGTACTACTATTATATTACTGGAGAAGACTCCTGCTGAGCCCTGAACACAATTTTTATGTAGAACCAGGGTTGTCAACGAGCTTCACCTTTGGTGGTATTCAAGTTATTTACAGTGATGTAACAAACTACCCCAAAACTTAGCAGCTTAAAACAACCTTTGTATTATAGCTCACACCTGTGTGAAGAATTCGGCTAGGGCTCAGCTAGGTGACTCTTCTGCTTCAGGTGGCATTCACTGGGGATGTTCAGATGTTCAGCCGCCAGCTGGGCTATAACTGAAGGTCCTAGCCAGTGTCATTCATATATCTGGCACCTTGGCAGGGTCAGTCGTAAGGTTCCTCCCATGCAGTCTTAGAACGTTTCCACAGGGTCTGTCCTACAGGATAATCATACCTCTTACTTGGTGGCCCAAGGCTCTAAGAGTGAATGTTCCAAGATGCCCTTCTGAAAGATTCAAGGCTTCTTAGCCTCAGAAGTCCCAGTTTTGTCTGTCACATTCTATTGGTCAAGCAAATCACTAAGGCGGGACCAGACTCGAGGGGAGGGAAATTAGACTCTGCCCCTCGGAGGCATTAGAGAATTTGCTGCCATCTTAATCAACCACAAGTAGTAACTGATCTTTTGGTAGTGTCTGCCTGGAGTGATGTGAGATAAACAAGAAGGTCACACCTGGGCTCAGTGGGAAAGAATGGGATGATTCCCATTGTCTGCCTTGATAGTGGGTACATGAGCGCCCCATATTTGCCATCCCTGACTTAGAACTTTCTCCCTCAGAATGCACACCTCACCCTTCATCCATGACCCTGATCTCTTCCCATCAGCAGTTCATTCTAATCGCATTTAACTGTTGTCTACTGGCGAGTTTTATAGGAAATTGTGTTGTTCACACCACTTTGCGGGAACGGCGGGACCTTAGACCTGTGCTGGGGACTCCTGTCTTTATCAGGCGCCCTTTTCCTCTAAGCTTTGCCCATGGGAGACTTTGCTGACCACCTCCTATAGCTTTGCCAGGGCAGAATTAAGCAAGGCCAACCAGGCATATCCACATCCAATTATGGGTGTGACCTTCAATGAATAATCAACGGAAAACACAAAGGCTTGTTACCCCTAATGCTACCAAGTGGGCTCACGCTGAAATACTCGTCAGGAGTACGTGGACGGAAGGAAAGAAGGAGGGAAGGAAGGGAGGAAGGAAGGAACAAGCCAACCTACGTATTATTTGGGAAGCCCTATTTCACCCTTTGTTTCCAGGAGCAGGATTTTGCTCTGATGAGTCGGACGTGCCCCAACAGTTGCTCCTCCACTCCCCATGCTCGCGCACGAATGCCCCGTAACCAAACTCGCAAGGACCCTGACTTGTCCGTTCCTCTCCCAAGTCCTGCTGAGATGGCAGCGGTGAACTGGAAACTATGTTCATTTCCATGGCAACAAACCTCACGATCCTAGGGCCACTCCCTGAAACCTTTGCAAATGCCACTTTTCCATTAAGTCTAACCCCTGGGAGATAGCGAGGTGTGTGCAGGAGCAGCAAGGCCAAGGCCGCGGGGCCGCTGGGGCTGCGGCAAGACCAGGCTTCGGAACCAAGTCTGGCTCCGCCGCGCACGAACAGCGGGTGAAACAAAGACAACTAAATTGGTTTTTCTCCAATTGTTTCTTCTCTTGTAAAGTTTACCCCTGGTGTGAAAAATCTCACTTCCAATTCACATTCCACATCCAGGCAGCTTTATATCTAGCGTTTGGAAATTGATGGATGAGGCAAAGTCGCACCTCGTCTTTCCCGAGTGCTTTGTGTCTCTGGCTACCCGATCCTTCTCGAGTACTAATTATGAGCATTTCTTTACAGCGCACGTCTCAAATGCTGACCGTAGGCGCTGTGTGTTTGTAACCAATGACTTGCCGTTAATCAATAATCAAAGATCCCAAAACAAGAGTGTGAACCACAGTGCATACCTAATTAACGTGAAATAGGAGAAAGGGACTGGACCGTCTGATTGAGCTACACTGGGGTGTGGGTGCGCGCGTGCATGCGGGAGGGCCCAGGGGACCTGCCGCACAGAGCGGCTTCCTAGGCTTATCCTGCTCTGAGCTCCTTCCTGCAGGCACCCAGGGGGCACAGGAACCCGTTAACACAGTGAACCCTGATGGCCTAGAAAGCCTTTAAGTTTAGGAGCCTGGAGATCCACACTCGAAGGACAGGCCTAATTTTGAGCAAGGCAGGTTCTGGAGAAACAATGAGTTTGGCCTTAGCCCCTATCTTTGACATTGTCTCTCGGCTTGACTGTTGTCACAGCTACACTGTTTCTTCCCATTGTCCCCTGGGTGGTGGTCATGAGCAGAAGATCTGGTTCCAGGGAGTCCTGGGGCAAAGTCCTCCCTCTGCCTGTCCTCTCACCTCTAACATGGGGATACTGGAACCTACCTCGTGAGATTGTTGTGAATGAGGTCTTGCCCATAGCCTGGCACACAGTAAAGAGCCAGCCCACGTCGGAGCATTCACCTTTGTCATCCTCACTGTCGCCATCCTCACCAGTGTCTTGAGTTGAAGTCGGGGGCAGCCCCTTGGCGCCAGCCCCTCTACTGGTTGTTATCTGTGTTCTGTAGCTGTAGAATGAGGCCCAGAGAGGTTATGTGACTAGTCCAAGGCCACACAGCTGGTAAAAGCAGGAGCATGATTGTAGCCCAGACTGGCTGACTCCCTGCTGGTGGCGCCACTGGGATCTTCTGGAGGAGACGGTGTGAGCTTTATTAAAATGAACACCGGGGTATTTTCAGATGTGATGAAGCCAAGCTTCCTGCCCAGGGCCTTCAGGCACCTGGGAGACCAAACACTGAGAATGTGACAAGACACTCTGAGATGAAGAGGTCATTTAGAATTTGAAATCTCAGCTTACTGCTTCCAAAACTTGTGCTGAGTTTTGGGAGGAGGAGCCATTTTAGCCTGGCTTTGGCTCTTGCCTTGTGGTGGCAGTGGCATTTGGTAAGCTAAAGAAGGGACTTGGAGGTTATCTACATGTGTCGTTAAAGCAGGGATCAATCCAGGGATCATTTGGCAGGTTTTCTGCCTAGGGGCTGGGGAGCAACAAGACTGAGAAACACACATCTGACCAGAGATGACTCCTCCCAGCCCCACCATTGTCACCACACTGCCACCTTCACCTCCATTCCCTGGCCACCCACTGACCCTCCCCTCTAGGAGGCACAAGGCCAACATCAATCATCCCCCAACCCGAGGTGCAGCTCAGTGCCTCTGCTGCTAATTGGCCGTGGAGCTGTACTATGAGTAATCAGAATTGTTAGTTTCTTCCCTAATGGTCTCTGCCAGGACCACCTCCAGGACATTCTGCAATTAGGGAGTGGAGGAGCTGGCAGGGCAGCCCTGCTCGTCTGCCCAGGGCCCCTGTGCAGTGACAAGAGCTTGTTATGCAGGAGGCCCACGTCCACCGGTCCTGCCGGACAGCACAGCCCGGAGGAGGGGCAGGGAGGCCGGTCTCCCCTCTCGCATTCTCACGCTCCCAGCTACTCCATGCTCCCTCCCTTCATGGGGAAGCCCTCCCTTTGATCAGACCTAAAGGGAACACTCACTATTCCCTTAGCACAGTCTGTGTTTTGAAATTTTGCAACAGGCTATACAGATGTCATATTATAAAGTTGTACACCTGAAATTTATATAACACTATTTACCAAAGTTACCCCAATAAATTTGATTTTTTTAAAAAAGGAAAGAATTTCTAGCTTGGAAAGATGGCTTCTTTTGCAATCAGAGCCCACTCTCAGGGACGGTGGACCAATCGGGAAGATGAGAGCTACTGGGAAGTCAAGGCTAGCCAGTTCCACCTCCCCCTGGACAGAAGAGGAGGCTGAGGTCAGGGAGGGGAGCTCTTGCCACTCCCCAGGACACAGGACTAGAGCCCACCTGAACCATTCCTGCTTCCCTTCCCCTCTCCCATCTTCAAACAGATGCTCTTTGCTCACTCTCTGCCCTCCCTTTGAGATCTGCTCTCTGCTAGGACCCGGCTGTGGGCTGGGAGGAGACCTTGTCACTCCAACAGGCTGTGGAGATATCGGGGAGAAGTCATGGCCCTGTGACTGTGTTCAGCCCATCTCCCCAGGAGCCTTTGTGTAAGTCAGAATCAAAGCACCCCCAGTGGGAAACCGGGCCCTGTGGGTCCTTGGCTTGACTAGTGGATGGTATTTTTGTGCAGAGACAATGGTGTCCCTTCATCTAGGCAAATTGACACCATACCAGGAAACATAGCTGGGCAAGCAGATTCGTGCTGGATTTCACCCTCACGGGACACACTGCGCGGTGCGCAAACGGCACAGGCGTGTATGGCACCGTGACCTGGGCCGTAAGCTGTGAGCGCAGGGGCCCTGTCTGTCTCGGTCTCTGCGGCATCCCCAGACCTAGTGCCTAGCCCACAGTAGGAACAAAAAATTACTCAGTGAGTAATTTAATTAATTAAAGCTTTCATTTAAAGTTCAAATTTATACTTTCAGAGAGGAGGCCAGAAGGGTTATTCAAAGAAATGAATTTCCAGCAGTGGAAATTCAGATGTCAACAGAGTCTTGGGAGGTCAGTTTGGCCTTAAATCTTTCCTCACAGGAGTCTGCTGATTACAATCTGAACTCAAATTCAAAATACTTTCCTTTATGTCTCTCTCTCAACATCTCGGCACAACTCCTACTGTGGAGAGTTGTTAAACCTCAGGCCCAGAGGGTTCGGCAATGTGGTCTTCTGATGGCTTCCTCACCCGGGAAAGACCTTGTCTTGTGTTCCCCAGGGCTGAGATGCCCTGCCTGGGTCTCCTGCTGAAGGACAAGACCAGCTGGGACGGGGCATCCAAATGGCTTGAGAACAGCTTCTGTAACAAGCCTTGGGTTTTAGCTAACACTCAATTATTTTTTTAGTCACTTTAATGAAGTTTTAATTTTAAAAAGATACACTCACTAAAAACTATGTAGTAAGGTATTTTTAAAAATTGATAACAAATCACCCATGAGGAAATCTACATCAAGCACTTTCAGTGCCTGGAACATAGTCAATGCTCAATAAATACGAGTCCATAGATCTCATATATCAATATTCAATTGAAATAGATTAACCCACAGTCTAAAATTTGGACATAATTGGAAACAGAAAAGAAATTTTGCTATATAAAGGATCTTCTATTTTCTTTTTACGGATTTCCTTGGAATTATCTTTTTGTTAGGAAAGGAGGTCAGCTGGAGCATTTTTCTGGCACCCATGTGGGCCAGTGGCTGCGAGGTGCTTGTTCATTACTGAGCATTCTTCTGGGCTGGCCTCAAGGGAAGGTTCACTCTGCCATTTCCCAGATGCAGAGCTCACCTCTGTGCGACTCCAGAGCCACATACTCTCTCTTCTTTGGGGTTTAGGAGTTAGCTCAAGTATGAGAACAGTTAGTTCCTTGGTGAACTCTGAGCTGAAATGGCCCGTGGTGACCACATGGTCACGGCAACTTCCCTGTCCAGACTAGCCTTCCTTTGGCCTGAGCTGATCAGGGCTGCCCTTCTGAGGACACCATCACCTCACCTGTTAGTATTTCAGCATCATCAACAGGGAGACAGGTGGGCCAGCAACCAGGGGGAGCTGTCGGGAACCTAGACGCTCCCTGGACATTCTAAATACCATAACCTGAGCGACTGAAACTGCAGAGCTCATCAAAATGTGCCATTTTCTTGTCTCTCATGTGTCGAGTAAAAACATCATCTCTTCTATTCCCCATCTCCCAAGCAGTCCTGTCAGGTTGTATATTTCGCGAGTTCTCTGTGACCTTCTTATATTCTCGGCTGGGCCCATAAGGTTTCCTGACAGGGCCGCCTGTGCTGCGCCCGGTTCTCCGCCAGTGGGTAAGCACATGAATGGAACCCCTGTGCTCTGACTTTCTGAACTGCGAGGAAGTTAAGGGGCACCTGCTGTCTGACTCAGGTCTGAGTGGTCCCTGAAATCAGGGGGACAGGTGTGTCCTCTGATGGTGTCAGACAGAATGCCCTTTCTCCATTGGGACCCATCCTGGTTCCATGGCCCTGCTCATCTGCTGGTGCCCTTTGCCCCTGAGCAAGCAGTGACCTCTGCTGGTGGCACCACAGTGCTATTCCTCAGTGCCACCATTGGCTTCAGCATGTGGCCGTGTGCCTGGGGCGCCCAGCCCTTGTGTATATATTGATTGTTGTGCTGTGAAAAGGTTTCTACTCAGTCCTCTCTGTCCTTTCCCTGCCCTCTCCAGGGTCCCATGGCCTCTGTAGTGAGTCATTTGGAGGGAAGAAAATGCGCTGTGTCTCTAACCACCTTTCTCCCCAGCACCACACCCTCCCTCACTGCTGTGGGTCATACCCTTTGCATCTTCACCATCACCCCGCCACCTTCACCACAGTCACCACCCCATCCCAGCCCCACCTCCCCATTCCACTCCCCACTCAGCCTCTCCCTTCCCCTCCCTCTCTCTACCCTCCCATCGCGCAGTCCTTTGGAAGCTCCTATTTGCAAGTGGCAGGGACTTAGTTCCTGTGTTGCAGCTGAATCTGGAGCACCCTGCTCTGAGGTTCCGGACAGTGTGTGGGCTTCTCCCCTGCAGGGACCACTGTGCGTGGTATCTTGGCAGGGACATGGGGTACCTGAGGCAGCCGGGCAGGGTGCCTCCCCGCGGGGAGGAAGGTGTTCTGGGAGGGTGCGGGCGCTCCAGCTCCCAAAATGCAAGCAGGGCTGCCGGAGTGCCGCCTGGGTGGGCTCAGGACTGACGTTTCTGCTGATGTAAATGAATCAGGTCCTCGCAGCCTCTGTCAAGGTGAGCAGTGCTGAGTCGTCAAACAGGAATCGAGACACGGCCAGGAAACAAGTCACATTAATTTGTGCAGTTTGAGAACAAAGCCAGTGTGCCAGCTCCAACCTGTTGTGACAGAAATACCAGGGGACCTTTTCTTTCTTCTTCGTTGTCTCCAAACAGCAACTGTATAAAGGAAACCAAAACTAGAGCTAGGCTGTGGGGAGCCCATGCAGCTCGGATCTGCCCCCTGTTCCTTTGGGCTCCTGCTCTCAGAGCGCCAGGCCGGGAGCCTGTGCCTTAGAGCCATCTCCCCAGCTCCGGGGGCTTGCAACACAGGAAGCAAAGGAAAATAAATTTGGCAAGAGTTTCTTTTAAAGTACGCTGGATGTCCTAATTAAACACGTCACCTTCAAGTCAAACACAGGTTTTCTAACGTAGCGGTCGAGTTGTTCATTTCACAAATTGCCACACTCGAGAACTGCCTAAGAATGACTTTTTCGGATAACACTCTTTTCTCCTTCACCTACACTCACGCCCTGGGAGATGTCGTCTAGTCCTCTGCCTTTAAAATGTTGCAGATCTCTGTCTCCAGCCTGCACCTCTCGCCCAAACTCCAGGCTCATACAACCAGCTGCCCTCGATTTTTTCCACATGGACACTTACTTAATAGACACCTCAATCTTAACGTAGTTGGAACAAATCTCTTGATTTTATGCCCAGGCCAGATCATCCCCAATTTTCCCCATCTCAGTGAGTAATAAGCAGCTCATTCCTGGCCCTGTTTTTCATTCACCTCATCGTGGGCTACATCAGCAGGCCCTGCCTAAAATAGCACATTAATCCCTCCACTCCTCCCCCACCCCCTACCCTCAGTCCTGCCCATCAGGCCTGTGTCGCTGGCTTAGATGATTCCAATAGCCTCGGCCTCATACACTGATCTCCCTGCTTCTCCTTTCGCCACCCAGTAGCCAGACTCCATTTTAAAAACAAATCACATCACACCCCTGTCCTGCTCAGAATCCTCCAGCCGCTTGTCTTCACACTTAGGGTGCAGTAAGAGCTCCCCACAGGGCCCGCAGGCTGCCCACCTCGTTTCCCGACTCTTCTTCAGCCACTTTCCTCTCGTCGCCTTCATCCCAGCCAGGCTTCCTGATGTTCTCCAAAACACCGGATTCGTTCCCACCACAGGGACTTGGCATTTGGTCTGTCCTCAGATCCTGTCTGGCTTGTTCCTCACTTCATGCATGTCCTTGCTGAAAGGTCACCTCCTCCAAGAGGCCTTCCCTAACCACCTTAAATAAATGACCCTCACCCCTTCCTTCCTCATCTCCTTTCCCACCTTCTTTTCTTCAAGGCATTGATCACTCTCTCTCTGTTTCTTCCACTCAAATTTAAGCTCCATGAGGGCAGGATTCTTGTATTTTTTGTCCACTACTGTATCTCTAATACATAGAATAGGGCCTGGCACACAATAGTGCTTAGCTTAACAGGTATTTGAACAAGTGAATGATTGATTGAATGAATGAATGAGACTAATGCCCACCCAACTTGCTGTTCCCTATTCCCCAGATTTGTGTCCTGAGCTGTCCAGAAAGGTGGCCAGAAAGGCTCGCTTGTGATCCTCCCCAGAGCAGCATTAGGGATCATTTCTGAAGACACTATATGTGTCAGAAATGGCTCTGCTTCCAGGGCCGCCTGCCCTCATCACCCACAGTCAAGGCCACGGCCATCAGGTAGAAGGCACGTCAACAGGGCAGGTGAAGAGCTCGGCAAACAGGGAAACTAGGCATCCCGGGCACACAGCCCTCTGGCCTGGTGTCATGCAAGATGATACATGCAGCGAGCAGGCAGAGGAGATCAGGACCAGCTACAGAATGTGTAGGGCCCACCGCAAAAAGAAATGAGGACCCCAGACAGGGGCGTGGAAGTTAGCGTCACCCTCCATGAGCCCACTGCCCCAACCCACTGTAGACGGGCCTCCCCAGGAGCTTGCGAAACCCCTGCATCGGGAGGCGTTCAGAACATGACTTGAAGATGAGCGAGGGCCCTCCCACCATCTACGCCATGGCTTCGTCAGCCGGGACAGGGGCAGCAGTAGCTGCCATCGTGCCCCGCTCAGATGCCTGGTGGTGGGTACAAACACTACCCTGCCCACGCCCTCACCCAGACCCCTGGCGGGGGTGGGAGGCAGCAACAGACTGCAGCCGCCTGTCCCAGTGTGACCCTCTAACTGCCTCGGGTGGACAGCAGCAGGGGTGAGTCAGGGCACCAGGGGTGCCAGGCAGCAGAGCGCCGTCCTGGGGAGGGGAGGGGACAGCATTTGTCAGGGCTGCACACAGGCACATCCTCCACTCTCCCATCAGACCCCCTTACAAAACACAAACTCAAAGGTAATTATTAAGAATTTCAAGACAACAGCCCCAGAGCATTAAATCCTAAGCGCGGGTCCCTCTGAGTGCTGGGGGGGGGGGGGCTGTGTTACTATACCAGTCACATGCCCACGGAGCCAGCCCGGCTGTGGTCACAGAACAGAGAGTCAGCCAGGCTTGTGCTGTGACCCTCTTTGACTTTAGAAGCACCTCTGGGGCGTGAGCAGCTCTGAGTCACTAACAGACTTCTGTTTTCTTTGCTGGCACTGCTGTGGTGGCACCGTCAAGTGACATCATCCGATTCCACCAGGGAATCTGCACAGGAGCCCTGTCTGAGGGCCCCACCCACTCCCCAGAACCAGGCGTGGACCAGAGCCCACCACCCAACCTGCACGGGTGGGAAGCCCTCGATTACTAGTTAAGATCTGGGGGGAAATATAAAAGATTTCTTAAATTTCCATTCGTGATCATTTAATCTAAGTGTTGTCTTGGGGAAAAAAAAAGTAAAACCTGAATGTGAATATTTTTCATTGAAATATAATCTACATGTAATGAAATGCACACATATTTGTCAATGATTTTTGACAAATGTATACATCACGATTGACATCGAGACAAAGCATTCTATCAGCCTGGAAGATGACCTCAAGTCCCTTTCCAGTCCTCCCTCCCACACAGGCAGCCGCCGTTCCTATCACCATGGACTGGTGTTGGCTATTCTTGAACTTGCGGTGAGTGCAGCTACACACTACACAGGAAAGACTTATGTCTGGCTTCTTTCACTCCACACAGCACTTCTGGGTTTTCTCTGCATGGCTGGTAAATCGGTTCACTCCTCTCTATTGCTGAGTGGTACTTCATTGTATGACTGTATCACAGTTTGTCAGTCATTCCTGTGGATGCACTTTAGGATTTTTTCCACTTGGGGACTATTATGAATGAAGCTCCTATGAATAGTCTTGTACATGTCTTTTTGTGGGCATAGGCTTTTATTTTTCTTGGATAAATACTTACAGATGACAAATAACAAGATGCTCAACAGCATTAGTCATTAGGAAATACAGATTAAAACCACAGTGATATACCACTGCACACCTGTTAGAATGGCTAAAATGTAAAAGGCTGACCATAGCAAGTGTTGGCAAGGATATGAGGGAACCAGAACATTCATATGGGAATGTTTCGTGCTTTGGTGATTTCTTCTTTTACCTTTTTCTTCCTTCTACTTCTCTTTGGTATTTTTTCTTCTTGAAGTGGAAGCTTAGTTCATTGTCCCTTGACTTCCACTTTTTCTGATGACAAGGAAAACATTATTCTTATTGTTGTTTTCCTGAAGGGGATGTATCCTTTTTTCTCTGACTGCTTTTTACATTTTCTTGCTTCTTTGGTTTTCAGTAGTTTGATGATGGTTTGCCTTTGTGATTTATTTTGTATTTACTTGAAGTCACTGACCTTCCTAGTTATTGGTTGATGTCCTTCACCAGTTTTGTAAATTTTTAGCCAGCATCTTTTAAAATATTCATTCTGCCCTATTCTTTTTCTCTGCTCCATCTCAAACTCCAATTACATGTATGTTAGTCACATTTAGATTATCCCACAGTTCTCTAATGATCTGTTCATTTTCTTATTATTTTCTCCTCTGTACTTCAATCTGGGCCTTTTTAATTATTGACTAGTCTTTGAATTCACTGATCCTGTTTTCTGCCGTGTCCAGTCAGCTCTCATTTTTATTGAAGACCATTTAATAAATCATTTATTTCAGATATTATGTATTTCAGTCCTATTAAAGGCTCGTCCTCTGAATTCGGTTCACTTAGATATATATTTCTTTATTACTATCCCATGACATTTAAAAATATATGAATTTTAGTTTATCTGGTGTTTTCTTGATGTGATATTGGGAACAGTAATCTTTTGCAGACTTCTGTATCCTAGCCAGAAGCAGAAATCTGTGAAATTTTAGGTGCCATGTTTTTTCCAGTATTTTCCTATTATTGGAAGATTGCAAGAATAGTACAAAGAATTCTCATATATCCTTCACCCAAAGACGCCATTCAGCTTTTGCCAACTGCCCTCATAACGTCCCTTGTAGAAAGAGAATGTAAACCAGATCGCCCATTGCACTAAGTTGTCACCTGTCCTCAGCCTACATCAATTCAGAACAATTCTTCAGTCCTTCCCAGCCCTTCATGTCCTTAACATTTTAAAGATTGTATTCCAGCTATTTTAATGTCTCTCCATTTGGGTTTGTCTGATGTTTCCTCATGACTGCTTTGAAGTTATGAGTTAGGGGCAAGACTGTAACCGAAGCTATGCTGAGCTTTTCTCCCTGCATCCCATCCAGTTAAGAACTGATGTCAGCGTGTCCCGTCACCGGGAGTGTTAGCTTTGATCACTTGAGCACAATGATACCTGCCAGCTTTCTCCACTGTGAGGTTGCTGTTTTCCTTGAATATTAATAAGTGTTCTGTGATGAGATACTTTGAAATTATACAAATATCCTGTCATTCTTCTTTCACCCACTAATTTTACTACTTGCTGATATTTTTATTACTGAATTAATTAGTACATCGTGATGGCCAAATGCCATTTTTCTAATTACACCATTTCCTCTACATTTATTAGGTAACATTCTATAAGAAAGAGTTTTTCCTTTTCCCACTTATTTGCTCACTTTTTAAACCTCAGTGTGGATTTGTGGATTTTTGTTTCTGTGATAGCATATTATCTAGTACTAGCATTGTTTATTTTTATGCCCCAGTGTCCCAGATTTGACCACTGGGCACTTCTTCAAACTGGCTCCTGATTCCTCATGACATGTCCCATGATTCCGTAAGTGCTTCCTTCCTTCCTGGCACAAGATGTTCTGGACAATCCTTATGCTTTCCTGCCTCTTCCCTGAAATAAGCCGTTTCTTCAAAAAGCATTGGTTCCCTGAGTAGTCAAATGTGCTCCTTGCTACTGGGGTTTTGCTGTTCTCAGATGCCGTCAGGGAAGAGCTATAAGGCATACATGTGTGCACATGCATATACATGCGTGTAGGTCTTGAGAAGCATGAGCTCACATCAGTACCTCCAGTGCAATCCAGCCACCCACAGGGTTCACTCTAGCTTCCTGTTTTCATGTTTGTAACTCTCTTCTTCAGTGAGAAACTTAGCTCCCATTTCCCTCACTATATTTATTTGTGGCTAGGTCCCCCCTATAGAAATCACCTCCGGACACCCCCAGGATGCTGCGCCACTCAGGCACCTTCCTGTGTGGGTGCTAATCCCCAGGTGCCATCACCTGACTCAGCTGCTGCCAGAAACAACTATGAATTTTTGAAGATAGACCATTGTTAGAATTTTCTCTGCTTGGAATAAAAGAGCAGACGTCATTGTGACCTGCTTAGAGTTGTGGTAATAAATGTGCTTGTTGTCACGAATCAAAGATAATTTTGTTGTGGTTAATATGACCTGCTTAGAAGGATATTTTTTGATTTTTTAATATTGTCTAATTTTGCCACTCTAAGTCAGATTGAGCCGATACTGACTACAGAATGATTTCTGCCTGGGGTTTAGGTAGAAATATGTCAGTGAGAGTAAAGCTCCACTTTCTGATGATGCTGCCCCGGGAGACCAGGATCAATTAAAAACAGGCTGTTCTGACCCAAATCAACTAGAGATCGGATGACATTATTGGCTGGACCCACGCTGTGAGGGGCCTGCCTGAAGCAAGGCATTGCTGACTACAAGGTACTTCAAGCACAACTCCGTCTTTTTATTTCTTTTATTGGAAGTGGAACAAAAGGGGTCAGCCACTGACCTGGTATCAGCCACATTAAGGAAAGTACTGCTCCCAAGAGGCCCCTACTCTGGGTTTTGAGGTGGCAGATAGGGGCACAGGTTATTGGTGACAACTGTGTCCTGTTCTTTCTTTTCTCCACTGCATCCCATTTATTGTTTGAGTTCCTGGTGGTAGAAGAGTTTAAATTTGCTTTAAACAGGCAGGCGGACTCAGGAAAATTAAAATAGGCGTCTTGCCCTGACCCTGCCCTTCCTGAGTCTCTGCTGCTGCAGAAACTGTTCCCCACTCTCCAAAGGGCTAGATGGTGGTGTGCTGAGAATAATGTCCCTGTATTTATCTCGAAGCACTTTTTAATTGTTGGAATCTATTTTTAAAAGTCATCATCTGACTTCCGCCTCTGGCAACAGGGAAGATAAATATGTTTTAAATCCTTTTAAGCGTAGATGTGCTGGTAAGAAAAATACTAAATACTTGAGAGGCTTAAAAAGCAAGTGAAATCAGGAACCCAGAGAAGTGAAGTAACTGTGGAGCTGTCTTTCCTTTGAGGCCTTTTGTCAGCTTTGGTTTGCATTCCTTGCATAATTCAGGGCACCAAGGACAAATCCCAAGGTCCTCTGAAGGTGGAAATATTTGGAAAATTTTTCCCACACCCCATATAAACCTGGGACCCCCAAAGGGTTATATCTGCAATGGCAGGACGAACAAGAAAGATACCCATGCAGGCCTCTGGTGCTGCAAGACCTGTCACTGAGTAGAGAGGGAGAAAGTCCCCTGACAATGTATAGCCATGTGCTGATCTCCACAAGGAATGGTAGCTCAGATGCAAACTGCCTGGGTGGACTGAAAAATCTTGAATGAAATATTTGGTTTAACCCAGAATGGTGGAGTCCTTGGGTGCCTGATACAATCAAGATGAGCCCATCTTCAAACTATGCCTTGAAAAATTTTCACAGATAAATTTTCAGGAAATGTGAGATCATTTTTAAAAATCTCAAAACACCACGGGGAGAGCACGATGTGAGATCCAGCATAACCTATAAATAGCAAAATGATGCAGAATATAAAAGACATATGTTTAATATTTTTTAAAAGAATGATAATATCACTGAAAATCAAAAGATTATACAAATGGCCAATCACCTTTGTGAAGGACTTAATAGAACTTCCAGAAATAAAAAGTCAAAGTTAAAAAGTCAGTGGGAAAGTGTAGGAATAGATCAGAAAAAGCTGAAGAGGGAATTTAGGAGCTGGAAAATGAATCTGAAAAAAGTTACAAGGGATAACCAAACATGGGAAATGTGAAAGACATAAGAGATATCAAGATAGAATGAGAACTTGCAACATATGTCTAATCAGACTAGTACCTGAGGGAAAAAAGAGAGTGAGAGAGCCCTGGCCTGGGGCTCAGTTGGTTGGAATGTCATCCTGTACACCAAAAGGTTGTGG
The DNA here is from genome assembly GCF_054644295.1 of Miniopterus natalensis. Lineage (NCBI taxonomy): Eukaryota > Metazoa > Chordata > Mammalia > Chiroptera > Miniopteridae > Miniopterus > Miniopterus natalensis. The sequence goes on from NC_142084.1 coordinate 21,985,251, forward strand.
GTTTGATTCCCAGTCAGGGCACATATAGGAGACAACTGATGGATGTTTCTCTCTCTCTCTCTCAAAATCAATAAAAACATATCCTCCGGTGAGGATTTTAAAAAGAGAGAGAGAAATAATGGAGCAGAAATAATATTTAATGCAAGATAACTGTGAGCTTTCACAAATTGATGAAAAGCAAGAATCCCCACTTCCAGGAAGCTCAATGAATTATAAGCAGAATAAATGCAAAGAAATGTGCATATTTATATCAGAGAAACTGCAGAAAACCAAAGAGAAGAGCTTAAAATTATCCAAAGAGAAAAGATGAATCACCTGCAAAGGAATGGAAAGCTGTCTGCTGATATCTCAACAGTAGAAACCAAGCAACTGGGTGTGATACAGTGTTGATTGAGAGGAAAAACCTGTAAACAGAGAATTAATTACACAACCTAAATAACTCTTTAAAATGAGGGGAAAATGGATATTTTAGACACACATAACTAAGAGAATTTGGTGCATAAGAAGGAACTGTGGGGAAGGAATAAAGATAGAATTAATATATACTATTGTCAGGCATTTAGGTCAAGAGAGGAGTGATTGGAGCTCCTATGTTCTGAGGTTCCTCATGTGGAGGGTGAAAGTATTGGTGAACTTTAGTTATACATTTAAAATTTTTAAATTTTAGACAGTAGAATAATAAAAAGTATATTTAATTTTTATATGAGTAGAAAAAAAGGTGAAGCATTTGATTCAAAATAAGGAAACAAAAGAAAGAGAACCATAGAAAAGGGCACTAAAGAATTTAATGTAGACCAAATAAATAACAATATGTGCACACAGTGGACACTGTAGGTGAAAAGGAATGACACAGACACGCGCAAAGACGTGGAGGAAACAAAGCAGTGTAAGAGCAAATGAAGTAAGTCTACACTGTGACTCCTTTTATGTTTATATAATGCTCAGAAACACGTAAACTGAGCGATATATTGTGTAGAAATACAAAGATGAGCTCAGACTGCAAAGCAAAGCAAACAATCAGCCCAAATCCGGGGGAGTGGTTACCTCTGAGCGGAAGGGAGGGGAGAGGGGTTGGAAAGCAGGGGCGCCTCCAAATGCATGAAGCGGGCCCCTCCCCAAGGGAGCGCCACCTGAGGCCACAGTCACTCCTCCCCTGGGAGGCCAGCAAGTGTATATGTATTCTTTCATAGCTTCTCATTATTTAACAAGAATAATTTATAGTTATTTGGATTTGATTTTTATGTGGTGTGAAATAGCGTTCCAATGTCATTTTATTGGAAATGACATTGGATAGCTAGTCATTTATCAAATGACTATCATTTTCCCAATGCAGTGGTCACTCTTGTCATATATCAAATTTTCATATATAGTGGGATTCGTTTCTGGGTCCTCTCTTTTTTCCTGTCAGATCTACACTGATTTGTCTAATTCCTAGGTCAGTATCTTATTGATGTGGTCACAGCAGCTTTCTGGTTTGATGTCCTGATGTCTGGTATGGCGCATCTCCCTTCACTATCCTTTCTCTTATTTTTCTTGGTTATTTGGGGGAACTTACTCATCCACGTGAATTTCTTAAGGTCACCTTATCCAGTTTCAGAAGGATTTCCTTAAATTTATAAATTTATGGTATCGCATTCCCACCCAAGAATAAGAAATGTCTTTGCATTTGTTCAAGTTTTATTTTATGACCTTCAGTAAGGTTTTATAGTCTTTTTCACATTGGTCCTGTGGCTTCCTTGTTAAATTTATTCATAAATATTTTATGGGTTTTGCCATTATTATGAGTGGAATATTTTACCTTTTCCGTTTCTAAATATTTATTGCTAATGAGGAGAAGAATGATTAATTTTGGCATATCTACCATCTGTCCAATCACCTCATCATAATTCTCTTCCGATTTTAACATTTCTCACCCGTCTCTTCACAGTATCTATAAACTGTGTTCTAAGTACACAGACACACAACAAGTAAGAAAAGATAGCTGTTAGTTGCCTTTTCCGAATTTTTGCTGATTATTTCATTTTCTTGTGTTATTACCCTTCCTTTTAAAATAAAAAATGGTGATGGCAGGTGTCCCTGGCTGGCTCCTGATTTTCATTGAAACAGTGGTTGGCCATTTACAATGACATATTTAAGGAGTTTTTCCTCCTTTCCTTTTTCCTTAACATTTTAATTGGAAATAACTACTGCATTTTAGGGCTTTTTATTTCTATTTTTGCTCCGGGTTTAGAGATATGTCCTCTGCGTGATCTTGGGGGCCACTAATTTGATCCTCAACAGGGACCATTCTCTCCTTAAATTCCTCTGATTTTCTTTTTGGTTCAAAACTCAGGGTTTTCTTGGAAACCCTTTTTGCTACACTGCCTTCTAGAGTTTTGATACTTTGTTGTCCCTGTTGACATGGTCACCCTCCTCCCCCAGCAGCTCGAATTCTGGTCGTCCTTCCCCACTCCGGAGGCTGGACGCCCCCCTGTGGATGGTTATTGTCTCCTGCCTGCCCCTGGGGCTCAAGGTCAGACACTGAGGCAATATGAGGGAGTAGTGGCCCCTCAGATGCTGCCTGAGAGGGGCACGGCCCACAGCGAGCCCCCTACTGTCTGGCCGGCGTGTGCTCTCCTGGTCCCAGAGGTGGAGCAGACGCAGCCCACCCAAGAAAGCCGCCGCCCCTGAGCCTTGGGCCCACCTGCCAGAGGCCTCCGAGGCTCAGGCCTCAGGTGAGCCAGAGGGCGGGAGCTGAGAATAAGAGAAATTAAATGATCTATCTGATACTGTGGCCAAGCTTTGTTTTGATGTCCTCCAGTGCATAGTTTTAGGGCTGCTAACCTCATTGAGAGGAAAGGGTAGATCTTTGAGAGGAGAAATTGACACCCTTCTGATTAGAAAATACTAAATTCTCTGTGCTAATATTAGATGTTGTAATTGAGCTTCATTTTTTTCTTCTTTAAAAGAATTATCAAGGAGAAGAGCGTGTATTGTCCCTGGTTGTGAGACACATCTATGACAAGGGATCTGCCAGGAACTGACCTAAGGGGCAGCACTTGTCCAGCAGGCAAAGGGCCCTAGAAGGATGTAGCATCCCCTCGGTGCTCGTAAGTCTAGAGTGTAAAGTGCTGGGGAGCATCACCGTGGCTCACCCTGAGCATCTCCACAATAATCCTTGAAATAATTGGAGGCAGCCTGCGGTGTCATGGCCTTGAATCATTAGTCGGTGGAGAAGCAGGAAGAGCCCATGTAATGAGGCATCAGCGGGAGAGTGAAGACCCCTTGAGAGCAGCAACATCTGGCTCCCTCAGCTCCAAGATGCAGGGGGCCCCGAGGAGCTAGAGAAAGTGACAAGGGAGCTTGGTTCCAGGAGGAAAGATGAGGGCTCTGGTGACAGAGGAGAAGACAGATGCAAACTACAGAGGCTTTAGGCAAAGAAAGGGAACTTGGGGATAGGAATGGTTTTGGAGGAAGTGCTCTAAAACAAAACCATTTTGTAAGAGACACTCTCCCAAAGGCAAAAAGCCTATTGTGCTTCACATTTTTATGCAGCTTTTCTTCCCAAGAAGGTCTCGGAAATAACCCTTCAGAAGCCACTGAGCTAACCTAACGGGGCAAACAGAGGTAAAAAAAGAACCGAAGAGCTTATTGTCGTTTTATTATAACCAGAAGACATGCAAGCTAGAGCACAGGCTTTTATAAACATCCTAATTCACAGGCGTGAGGTTATTTTTCCATCTCGAGGAATCTCTATGCAGCCCCCTCATATAAGGAAACTGAAGCTCACATGGGAAAGGGACCTGCTTTGGCAGAGCTCAGGCAGAACCCAGGCCTGTGCTCTCGCCCCAGCGCTTTCCACCATCTCCACTCTTGTACCGCACAGCGTGTCACCATGTCTGTTTCTTTAAAGCCATCATTTCTGACTACTCAGACCTCTAGTCTTCCATCGTGGGTCACGAGAGTGTCTTTGCCAGGTTCACTCTTTCTCCCGGCATCTTTCACAGCCTCCTCTGTGCCAGGCCCTGTGCTGAGCTCTGAACATAAGAAGTCAAACCTGGTCCTTGTCCTGAAACCACAGAGGCCACCCAGCCCCAGCCCCGGGGCCCTGAGTGACTGTGAAGTCGGGCTGCTGCGGGCCCTGCCCCAGGGCCTGCTGTTCTGTCTGAGCAGCCGGCCGAGCAGGGGATCCCCACTTTGCAGTGACAAGTGCTGAGTGCTGCCAAGCAGCCGGGAAAACCTCCAGGCCATCAGCCTGGTTTAAGTGGAGTATGCCTGTGGGAGGCCTCGGGGAGAAAGCTCTAGGAGTCGTGTCAGGTGGCTGTACTGTCATCACAGTGTAGAGGGGGAAATGGCATAGCAGAGCAAAGGGCGCCCAGGAGGAAGAGAAACACCGGGACCTGACCGCAGTAAGCGGGCCTGAGGCATCTGCGGGCACTGGGGCCGTGTGTGGGCCGCCTGTGGAACTGCGCCCCCGGCTTGCCTGGCGGATCAGGGCCCCGCTGACTGCCTGGCACCACCCGAGGTGCTGAGTGGAACCCGCGGAGTTTGGGCTGCGAGTCAGTTCTGGTCACTTTGCTTTGAGAACGTGTCATTTCAGACACCCTCAACTCAGAAGCTGGGCGGGGTCTACCTGGTGAAGCAAATGCCCGAAGCAGGGGAGACTGCAAGGGAAGCGTTTCCTTGCAATGTCCTGAAGTACGCTATTTCAAGTCTGCCTTTTAAAACCAGTCCACACTTCCAGTACAACCATGCTCGGCTTTTCATTCAGGCAGGCCTTCTGAAGACTGACCAGCCCACTGTGGACACTCGCGTCAGTGAAACCAAGCGGCTTATCTTTCAGTCCTATGTATTCAACCCTACTGTTGAGCGCTTACTGTGTGCTCAGTTCCTGATGTGAATTACCTTGTTCAATCCTCAGAGCAATCCTATAAGCAGCGAACCATTGTTCTTCTCATGTTTAAATTAGAGGGAAAAGTGGGTAGAGGACGTGCCTGGGTCACAAAGCTAACAAGGGCCAGGAGTCAGTACAGAGGTTTAACCGTGTGTTTCTTGAAACCCAGCTGCCCGTATGTGAAGCCGGGATGAGTTCTGACGCAGCTCGCACGGTGGGGAAGCAGTCCTGTGTGGTCAGCTCACACAGGCTGGCTCCACCGCGTGCCTCTCGCACATGAGAGTTCTTATCTGTCTCAGCAAAACTTAGCTCGGTGGTTTGGGGCCTCATTTCCTCCCTTCTGGGGTCTTTCAGTAAGGCTGGGGGCTCCAAAGGAAGGAGGTGCCCCAGGGAGGGGGAAAGGATGACAGTCCTTGGCAGCCTACTCAGATGACATCTGTCACTATAGGCACTTTGTGTATTGAGAAAATTATCCGAAACCTGAGAATAAGGCAAAGGGGGGAGTGGAGAGATGGCAAGTCCCCCCAGTGTCATACTGGAGCATTGTTGCACAGACTCACCCAAGGGTCATGTATTGTTTGGGCTAGGGGGTTGCATCTTTGTTCAACTCACTGTTTACTGCTGATTAAAGGCTCAGACTAGGCAGTTACATATTAACTTCTAGATTTGTTTCCAGTAAAGATGCAAACTATTTCTTTCTGATGGAAAAATGACCCCAAAGGTTATGGTGTTCTTGCCATGGAGGTCGTTAACTGGTTGTGTGTCTCATGTAACCATCTCATCCACCCCCATAGATCTCTTCCACTTCTCCTGCGGGTCCCCTCATTAGTGAGTCAGATAAGTCTTTAACTCAGGCTCACTTTATATTCCCCTGAGAGTCATGGTTTTACATTTTTGAAAAGTATATTAGGCACTTGTGTTCATCTGCAATCAGAAATAACCACCACCAAAAGCCCTGCCCGGGGAGTCGGGCAGCATGCAGGAACCTCGTTTGTGCTCTGGTTTGATCCACAGGTGGTCAGATACAAACCCCTGAGGCAGAGCTGAGAGCCTACCAACAGGTTAAAGGTCTTCCTTCCCTCTCGACATTTCTGACTTTGACTTAGTGATTTGTTTGGAAGCCGGTTTGTCAGACTTCAGTTCAGGACCTGTGAGCAACGCACATGACACCTTACGTTACCTCCCAGTGATGAGTAACCATATGTTTCTGTTAAGCTTTGGGACCTGGAGAATTTGGTCAGGATTTTCAGAGCTGGTCAAAATTCTGCTTTCATGAAGCACATGATTGCCTTGGTTTGGGCTCTGTTCTGTGGCCACCGGGAGAACATCACATCTGCTGAGCAGTCACCTAAAAAATTTCAGGGAAAAAGGTAGGGGAGGGGACCAGGAGACTGAAGCTGAGAGACATTATAATGGAGGGCAGGGTGGCCAGGTGTCTGTGCATGACAAGGAGTGGGTTTGGGTCTGGGATGTTCAAAGATCCAAGCACAGCTTCCTCCTGTCACACTGTAAACCTCCAGGCCTCAGAGAAGTAGCTTAATTGGCCTCCAAGCTGCACATTCTTGAGGTATGTGAGCAGCAGAGATCCGGTAGGCCAGGCATGCTGATGGGGGAAATATCCTAACATTGGAGAAGCTCAATCTATGGACATCTGGACCCTCCTGGCATGAGTTCCTTGAGGCAGAGGCCCTGTCCCCAGCTGAGCAGATGATCCCAAGTCTGAGTGCTTTAGATTAAGACTGACTTAAATCTAGACTCTACCTCCTACAGCCTACTTGCTATCTGACCATAAGCAGGTTACTTCTTGATTCAAATTTCCAAATTTGTAAAATGGGTGTATTATATGCCTCAGTGAGGCCAGTGTGTTTACTTCACAGACTATAAATGAAGATCAGATGAGCCTGCCTATGTATCTAAGTGTTGGGTGTGGTGCCTGGCCCGGCAAGCCTCAGTCCACAGCAGTTACCTTAAGCACAGCCCTCTCTGGCTGGGCGCTAGGATGCACTTCTCCCTGGGAGGGACCACACATTTTCTTCCCAGTACATAAGTGTGAATGAGACTTTACAGAGCAGAAGTGGACCTGGACAGCCCCAGCACCCAGAGCACCCAGAGGGTGTGAAGGTTCCCACCAGGGTAACCAGTGGTGAGAGCCCAGGAGGGCTGCTCTCCTCCCCACCTGCAGCCTGGGAGGTGCCAGAGCCTTCTGGCCTATGGGAGTGTTTGAGGACAAGCCTCTCCAGCCAGGAGTAGGGACAGAACCCCCTTCAACACTCAGCTCCCAGGGGCCGACAAAGGCTTCCAGGGAACCAGAGTCACCCCACTTACTCAAGGGTACAGTGTGGCAAGGCAGAGACTCTGCCTCTGCAGTCACAGCTCCCCACAGACTGGGTCTGCCTGGTGGGGTCTGCCTCTGAACAGGACTTCACAGGCCAAGCCTCTTCCTGTGCCAGCCCCTTGCTCTGCTGCACATGGGCTCTAGGCCCCCAGGCTGCTCCGCTCTCCTCTATCTCCAGGCTCTGCCCCCTGACTTTCAGGTCTCAGGACAAATCTCACCTCTTCCATGAGGCGTCCCTGACCTCCAGGTGAAAACTAGCCCACTCGGCCCCTGTTTATTTCCTTCCTGGCATTCACCACAACCCACATGTGTCTTATTTATTTGCTTTCCTCTTTACACTCTTATATGTCTCTACACTGCCATGTAAGTGTCCTGAGGCACTGTGTGTGCCTTCTGCATTTACGTCCCACTGTTCTCAACCTGTGTTAGGCCTCACTGAGTATGCAGCCACCTTAGAGCCAAGAGTCAGCTCACTGTGGCTTTATGGGGGGGGGGGAGGCAGTCCTTTGCTGGGGTCCGAGGGCCTGGAGGGGGCCTACATAGTACTGCTGACTGAGACCTGGAGTGGGGACCTCCCAAGGCCATGTAAGGGGAGAGGCTCTCCTCGGTAGTCAAGCCAAGGACAGGTTCTCAGACAGAAATGGTGCACTGGGCAAGTACCCTGGCAGACAGTTAGTATTCCAGGGTGGAAAGCCGACGGGCCTCCTCTCCTGTGCAGTTCAGGGCACAGTCCCTGAGAGGGGACCTTGCGTTGGCTCACTGTGCCAGCGAGCCAGTTAGGAACTGTCTGGGCTCTGCTGTGGTCAGCGGCGAGAGAGGTTCCGGGCTCCGCCGCCTGTGCCTGGTCCCGCCACTGGGGTGGCACAGGCACGGCGTGGGCGTGGCTAACCTCCAGCACCTCCACCTGCGCTCCCAGCCGCCGGCCCAGGGCCCGACGCTCGCACGGAGAATCCGCACCTGAATCACAGAGGGAGCTTTAGCCCCGACGGGTACAAAGGGACCTGCTTCTCGTGCCCCCATAACTTTCATGTGACAATTCCCATTTCTGACCGTGTTCGGTAAATTTAATTAGTGTTGAAAAGCAGCTTATTTGGTACGCTGATCAGTTTCTAACTTGGGTAAACGGCTTTCCTGATGACTGTAAATTAAACGCGTTGTATCTTTTCCATGCACCGTGGTTGTCCGCATAAGCTCGGGCAGCTGCTGGCGGTCTCACTTGATCGCCTCTCCCATTACTGTTTTATCACTGTCCTGGCAGGAGTGGGGCGCTCATCCTGGTTGGGTAACAAGGAGGAAGTGGTGACAAGGGGCTTGTTGAATGAGGAAGCCACGGCTCGGCAGCGTCTCTCTGGCAGACGGGACCCCAGGCCTGTCCCTGTGTGAGGCCTTCCCAGCTTGTCTCCGGCCTATTGTCCGCAGACTGGGAAGCGGCAGGTGCAAGACTTTAAAGCTGCTTTTACCTTAATTGCAATAATTAGGAATCAATTGTTTGCCAACAGCTGATTCCCCCGTCTGAGAGAACCTGAGTGTTTTGACAACCTCCACGAGCCCGGATAGGTAACACGAAGGTAACACCGAGGCCTCAGTCACACCTGCAAGCAAATCAAACGTGGGCACTAGAGGCACCACACACACGCTGCTCTTCAGGGGTGTTCACTGCGATTGCACACGCGTGTGTTTCTAAGGAGAAAGGGTGGGGAGAGGGGGTTCTTCCCCATCCAGAGTGAGCTGGCTTTCTGTTGACTGCCTGAGCTGGATTTGGTGGTCTCTGAAGCCCCTTCCTGCCCTGCTGCTCCAGACTCTAGTCCCCCTGCCCCCAGAAGGCCCACCTCCAAGGACACGTGTCCTCTTCATGCCGCCATCCTTCCAGCTTCCCTCCTGCCCCCACTTGGAGAAGGCAAGGGGAGATGCACCCCTCAAAAGGTCACTGCACACAGGACCCTCCCCACCCTCTCCATCTCAGCCTGGGGTCTGAGCAGCGGCAAAATCTGAGTCAAGATCAGCTTTTAAAACTGTTGTGTCTCTTAAAACCTGAGTGTACAGGAGCCCTGTTAGGACAAAGGTCCTGCCCCTGTGGGGTCTCCTGAGGCCAGAGAGTGCAGCAGACACTATGGGGCAAGAGGATTCAGAGAGGGGCACTTGGATATGATGTGGCAGGAAATGGACCCCGGGGGTGAGTTGGAGCCGATTTAGGAGTAAAGAGCGCAGTCTGGGTGGGCGGCACAGCCAGAGCAAAAGAGACCAGCAGCTCAGAAACTTTGGCTCTGTTTTTTTATCCAAACAGGGGAATTAGTGGGTGCTCTTCCCATTGCACACGGAGGTTTATTAAAATGGTGATACATTTGCAACACTTGGTGTCCTGGCGCTGTGTTGGGAAGGAAACAAATGCTGATATTTTTACAGCTGTGTTAGTTTTTCTAGCAGCTGAGAGCGCTTTCCAGGGTAACCTATTTTCCAGAAATCAGGCTCATTAAACAGAGTTGGTGACAAAGCAGCCACAAATACCATGGGTGGGGGCCTCCAGCCCAGAGCCACCCTCCGCCTGTCAACCTTGACGGGAAGGCATGCACTGTGGCTGCTGAAGGCCACGGAGCCTTCACTGTGACATGCGAGCAATTAGCAGAGTGGATAAAGGACATTCACGTGCCCGCTTAGGATCTGCACTTTTACACTGCTTGGAGATATTCTGACCTTCTAGTTTATTCTGATTCAAGAAAACGTCAATATTTCTTAGCTTGCCAAGGCTGGAGGAATTTAAATGAGTTATTGAATCAAGCAGTTAATCTACCGATAACTAATTCTTTTCCTTTCAAATCTATAATGATGAAAAGTAGGCTTAACGAAAAAACGAGAAAAGGAAGGTTCTTTTTTTCCCTTAGACATTTTAATCCCATGGGATAGACGCTGGGGCTGGAAGCGCAGTCTCAAGTGCCAGGGCCATTCTGTTTCACTGAGTATTTTGAAGATTTAATTAAAACTTAAAAGCAGAGACTTCTGTGGCCATGAAATCTACATTCACGTTTTAATTATTTGTATTTTGATACCCCTTTATAATTCTCAATGTCCTGTCTGTTGCCATTAATGCCACGTGGCAATCAGCCAGTTTCCTGGACTCCTGTGACAGAGTGATGCTGGTGGTAGATGCTTGCTTGGCCTTTCGCTCAGTGTCCCCTTTTAGTGTAAGGACAATATCCAACCTGCCCACTTTGCTCTCTGGGCTCTGGGCATCACTGGGCTCTGGGCATGTGTTGAGTACAGGGGACACCCAGCAACGTCACAGGGAGGAGACCTGAAGCAACACAGCAACTGCCATTTCCAGGTTCTTAGGCTTCTTGCCCGTGGCTGCAGCACTGTGCTAGGCAGTGGTGACGCGTGTCCCGGAGAACTATATTCTCCCCAGGGGAAAAGGTCACCCTCTGGCCTCCCTGCCTCGACTGCCCTCCCCACCCCCATCCTGACACTTAGAATAGCACTTCCTCCTTCCTCTACACCTCCTCCCCAGATTCCGCAGCGGCTCCCCAGTGCCTAGCATATCAGACCGAAATTTCTCTGCTTGGCTTTCTTAGTCTCCTGAAACCATACCTTGTTGCCCTTTACTGACCCACCCCTCACCCCCTGCGCAAAGCTCCTCCTCACCTCCGGCCTCCTCCCTGCAGTGCGGTTATGGGAGCTTGACTCAAGCCCTCTACGTCTCTTGGAAAGCCCACCTGCTCTCAGTCGGCAGGGCCCATTGGCACTTTGCCACCTCCGTGTAGCCCCCATTTACTTCTCCCTCTCAGGTGGGCGGGGCTCATGTCTGAGATGTTTGGTATGAGCCATAAAAACCAAGCTCTACAGTACAAGACACTGCTCTTGGCACCCAAGGCCACCTCCTGTTGGAGGGCAGGGACTCCCTTGGGCACTGCGAGCCCCCTGGCCTCTGCCTCACAGGTAAATGGATCCTCTGCTCACCAGGACTTGAAAGAGCCACAAAGGAAGCCCAGGACCCCACCCAAGTGCCTGTGGCTGACCCTCTGCGTCTGTTTGCCTGGCAGGGCTCTCGGACCACGAAGGGCTGCCGGCCTCCTGCGGGAAGAAGCTGTGCAGCCGCGGGAGCAGATGCGCGCTCAGCAGGGAGACGGGGGAGCCCGAATGCCGGTGCCTGGAGGCCTGCAAACCCAGCTATGTGCCCGTGTGCGGCTCCGATGGGAGGTTTTATGAAAACCACTGTGAGCTCTACCGAGCCGCTTGCCTGCTGGAGAGGAAGATCGCCATTGTCCGCAGCAAGGACTGCTTCCTTAAAGGTAGGGAGACGGCTCCGTGCCCCTCTGACTTGGGGTTTGGGGATGGTTCTTCTAATGCTCGTCTAACCACTGACCCAGGTGCACTGAGTTTATAGGTTAAAATGTAAAGGCAATAGAGAGAGGCGAAGGCTGGAACCGTCACAGCCAGGCAGCAGTGGCATTTTGGAGGTGCAGGTTCTGTTGTGGCCACCTGCCGCCAGAGAGCAGGATCCACAGAGGCCCAGCGATGCCTGGCTGCTGTGGGACACAAAGGAACCAGGCCACAAGGCAGTGCCCAGGCCTCTCACACATGGGCCCTACCCAGGTGGTGATAGGACCTACATTTACCCTCTGGACAGTCTCATGAATCGGGACCGTGCTGTGCATAGAATGTGGCCAGGTGGACACCAGCACAGTGGGTCCCAGCATGGCAGGCTCTCAAACTCTGGTCTGGAGTGGTCACTGATGGAACAGCACTCCATGCCTGGCCTGGCCAGGACACCCCTGAGCAAGACAGGAAGGCCCTGAATGGACAGCAGAACGTGTCCGTGGAGTTGAGACCAAAGGGTTCATGCTCTGTGCTGGGCTGAGTCAGAAGAGAGGGGCAGTGGCAGGTCCCACTGGCAAGTTAGAGCCCCCGGGGCAGGCCCTATGGCTCTTCACACCCGGTCCATTCTCAGCACCTGGCGCTGTGCCTTGCACCAAGTAGACACTCAATGGCTCACAGATGCTGGAAGATGTGAGAGGTAGAATGCAAATGCCCGGCGAATGGTACTTCCCCCAGCCTGTAGAAATGTTTGTGGACCTGAAACCAAATGGCCACACATGAATAAGTTAGGAAATGTGAGCAGGCAGAAGCAACGTGTGGACAGGTGGGAGCGTGGGGGACATCGGAGGAGGGAGAACCCACGTGGGGTTGCATGAGGGCAGAGAACTGCCTGGGGGTGGAGGTTAGGGAGGGGAAGAGGAGGCTTGGGACTGAGCCCCACCAGTGCCTGCAACACTGACAGCAAAGGGCTTCTGAGTGGGTGGAACTGCAGGGGGCGCACTCTAACCCAGCCCAAGCCCAGGATGTGTGACAGGCACATTTCAGGGTGGAGCACAGGCCTGTGGCTCTTGCAGCCTCTGCCCATGCCACCTGCAATCACATGAAGGACAAACTTCCCACCCTCACCCACGGGCTGTGGCAGCAGGGAGCCCTGGAGCACTCTGGGCTCTGCAAAGTCAAGTTTATCCTCTGATGAGAACAGTCTTGGACACTTTCATGGCTGTGCTTATGACGCTAATGCTGAGGTGCTTCAGAAATCATGAGGCACATTATGGAAACGAGACCAAAATGAGCCCAGGAAAAATGTCCCTTGTCTGGGAGCACTGCCCCTCCGCTCGCCTGCAGAGTCCCCAGCAGCTCTGAGCTCTAAAACACTTGACCAGTTGCTCCAGCTTTATTGGCCGTGTTGAATTTTATAGACTGATGTTCCGTTCTCCAGTTTCCAATATCCCCCAAATTGCATCTTTCTGAAGGTTTTTATTTCTGCCTCAGAGTAAGCACAGCCTCCCTCAGCATCGGTTATTCAAACAGCATTTCTCATTTCATGCGAGGGGAAAACAGCCACTACAAAACCCAGGAGGGATGGGGGGCAGGGCAAGCAGATTAGGCTTCTGTTTCATGCTGATTGACTTTATCCACCAAATCCTTCTGATTTGTTGAGTTTTTCACAGATTTTCTGAGTCCCCACCCAGGCCGTGTGGCAGGGCCAGTGTCCCAAAGCTCCTTTTCAGTGGAGAACAGTACCTGTGAGGCTCCCGGGGGTCGCAGTCTGGCTCTGCCACATCCCAGGTGTGGCCTTGACTGCCTGACTCCACCTCTCTGGGCCTTTTCTCAGGTGTAAAAGGGGGCTATCGGCAGTACCCACCTAGTCTGTGGGTAAAAATACATAAGATGCTCACAAAAACCACTGAACATGTGAGGGACGTACAGGTATTGATATTAATGACACCTATTGTCATCGTGTCTAATCCAGTGTGGCCTGAGGCCTAGAGCAGGGAGAGGGATGAACTGTGCAGGATCCCCAGAGGCAGAAACAAGGGCTCTGCCCAACAGGGTTTGGGGAATATATCTGGGCCCTGGTGGCTTTATGGTAGCTGGAAGGTGGGTGTGGAAGGCACTGATTGCCGGCCTGATGCTGTCCTGAGATGCCCTTTCTGCAGGTTTGACCCTAGGGTTGGGCCCATGGAGAAGCCGTCACAGCCTCAGGCTCAGGGTCAGCTCCAGACCCTGGTAGGTGGGGGCCGAGAGGGTGTCTTGGAAGAAAGGAGGGTATAAAGGACAGCTTCCTTCAGTGCCCACCCCAAGATGGCAGTGCAGTATTTAATACCATCTTGAGCTCCTCGATGATCGTTTGTCCTTTGTCGCAAATTTCCAGGGAGTTATTGATATTGGAAACTTAAAAACACCTTTTTCCCTCCATGCAAATATAACTTCTAAAATCATGTCCTACCAGACATTACAAAGATAAGTTATGACTTTATTCTCTGGGGTTTTATCTGTCTCCAGAAGTCCTTACAGGAGGGGGCGAGGGAGGCGGAGTGTGCTATGGAGAGGGAGGGGTTCGCCTGGGCACCGCGTGGGGACACAGGGCCTCGCCGCGCTGCAAGGGAGGACAGGCAGCCTTCTCAGCCCCATTTGCAAGAGAACTTCTGGTAGCACATTCCAGTTGCCATGGCAATGGGGTGCCTTATGAACTTGGAATGAAATATCACATCACTTAAGGATTATTAGCATCTGAGAAAATCAAGACTGAACTCAAAATCATCACTTTGCAACCCAGACACCAGCCCCCCTGAAGTCCCAAGAGGGTCTCTTGCTGAAAATCAGGGGTTCGGAGGCTGTGAGGCATGGTATCCCTTTCTTCTTGTGGCAAAATAGAGTCACAATTGTCCCCAGCCCCAAAGACCACCAGAGAATACCAAAATGGTGGGTGGAATTCTCTGTAATTTTCACTTCTTGTAGAGTTTGTTTTAAAAGTTATCTTGTGACATGGGTTCCTATTTGTGTACTAGTTACGTTTTTTTAAATTATTTTTCTGACTCGGTTTTGAATTCACGCTTTATCTCCCACGCTGTTTGAGAAGAGATTGCCTTTCAGCAATCACTCACCACGCCAGGGTTGTATTATCCCAGATGATACAATGTCATAGCCGGGCAGTTTTCCAAACAAACCATGAAATTATTGAAGAAAGGAGCCTGTTAGGGGTGCTGTTCTAAATGGACCTCAAGCGTCTCATCCTACATGCTGTTCATAGGTACTTCAGAGGAGAGTTTCCAGGCTCATGAAATAAGAGGAGATAATTTCCCTTTTTTTTTTTTAATTAACTATCTTATAGGCTCACTAACAAATCTTTTGTTAAGTGTTACTGAACACGGGAGTAAAAACCCAACCTTTTGTTGCAGGTTAGCAGAGCAGCTAGATCGTGCTGCCAAAGAGACTTCTTTTTAATTTTTTTGTTGTTGTTACTTTGAGGCTTGTTGCTTTAGGGACATAAATGAAGTCCCAGGCTTCCAGGGCATTCCCACACTTCCCGTGAGTGACCTCTCCTGCTGCAGACTCAGCTTCCCAAGGTGTGTGAGATCCTGTCACAGGGCCCTGCCGCAGCAGGAGTCACAGGGGATGGGGTTTCACTCTGTTGGAGCGGGTCCCTGCAGCAGGGAGGTGCTGGGGCCTGAGGGAGCACCATGGGGGCGGAGGGGCCGTGGGGCTCAGGCTCAAGGGCACCAGCTCTAGATCCATCATGGGGCCATACGACACCTCCTTGGATGAGGCACGTAAGCTCTCCGTGCCTCACTACCTCATCTGTAAAATGGGAATGACAATCATATCAAGAAGCCATGCCCCGCATGTAGTGAGCACTCTAAGCGGAATCGACAGCACTCGGGTTAATGGCACTGTCATTGCAAACATCAGGGCACATTAGAGGGACAGATGCAAAAGGCTGAAGGACCCCTGCCCACATGCGACAATGCCGTATACCAGCTAAGGGTCGGGGTGGTGGGTACTCCAGGGAACCAACCAGGTAAGAGGACATTTCGCCCTCACGCTTATTTAACGGACAACTGGACACTGACCAAACTTTAGTCTCCTTCTCCAACGGCCTTGCTTTTTGAAAGAGATGTAACGAGTCACCCAAGCTCACCTAGCAAGTCAGCAGAGAAAAGAGAACCAAGACCTCCTGATTCCAGGTCTAGAGGAGGTTTCCAGAGTGAATGAAAGGCTCCCAGGGACTGTCAGCCAAGCCTGAGGAGGGGGCTGTCTGGCTGACATGAGAAGGGAATGTCTAGGGAAGGAGCTGGAGAAGAGACATTCGAGGTGCCTCTCGAAGGGTGAGAGATGGCATCCTAGGCGCAGGCGGGAGGTGCCTGCAGACCCAGGGAAGAGCCAGTGCTTAGAACGCAGAGCCTGCAGGGCAGGGCGCAGCTGGGGACAAATGCAGACGGGTGGGTGAGGGCCAGCTGAGAAAGGCCTGTGTGCCAAGCCAGGTACTGTGGACTCAAGCTGACTGGGTGTCAGATAAGCTACTCCAGCTTCCCCATTTCCCAGACAGGGACCTTGAGGCCCAGAGAGCACTAAGCAGTCCCTGCCCCATGGCACACAGGTGGTGCCACTGCAGCCCACCCCTCCCAGTCGCCCCCAGCTTTGGGGCTGTTTGTCCAGCAAGGCGCGCTCACAGCAGATGCGATGGCTTCCCTTTTCCTCGGAGGCCTCCTGGTGTGCAGGGAGGGCTGAGGAGCCATGGTGGGTGGGAGAGGCTTCGTGGCTGCTGGGCTGGGGTCCCTGCTCTCCATGTCAGCGTGAAGCGCAGCCGGAGACTTCTCCTGGAAAGCTGGCTGTCATCCCAAACCCACAGAGCCTCCAGCAATCAGAACGCCAGGCCCCTTTCTCCCCTCTAAGGAAAGAGTAACTCAGGATCCCCCAGAGCTGCTGGAAGAGCCCAGGGACAAAACAGCAGATCCCTCCTGCCTGGTCTGGCTTCTCGGCACTGGCTTCCACCCTCAAACCCTTTCTCCTGTTTCCATTTTCTTCCAATTGTCCTTCCGCTCCTGGTTCCACCCACATTCTGTCCAGAGGCCATTGCTGCTCCCCCAGCCCTTGCAAAGGAATCTGTCTGTACCCAGTGCCCTTCATGGCCTTCACTTTGAGCTCCACAGAAAAGGGTCTAGCCATCCTTCACCAAGCCACCCAGCTTCAGAGACATTATTGAATGTCCGCTGGGACCAAGGCTGTGCAGGACCTGAGGATACAGTATGATCAGGGTGCCAGGCTGACCTCATGGAATTGACAAGTCCCCAGCACCCCGCTCCCCAGGCCCTCATGCAGGAGCTGCTCTAGCCAGACACCCCCAACACCTCAAGGGCCACTGGGAGTCTTCATGGACTGTCTCCTGTCTTGCAGCCGGGCCTGCCCTGCAGGTTCAGCTGGCACCCATGCAACCAGCTGCGAGCGACTGAACTGCAAGTTCACCAGCAGCCCCCTCAGCACAGCAGCCTCGGAGCTCGGTCCTCCCATTTATAGTATCTGCTCCCAGGATCAAGAAACACAACTTAAAACAAACATGTGTATTCTTTAGATATTTCCTCTAGGTTTTATGCAACAAAATGTCTTGGTGGAGCGCCCTGCAAATGTGGGAGAATGTTATCAGTTTAGCACGTGTGGTGAGCTTCACAGAGCCGCTGTACTTGGGATGAATTAATTACATCCCAGTAATTAAAAAGTGCTAATAAGTTATTGAGCTGAGGAAGTCTCACGCTGCATTGATTTCACGTACGGAAACAAGCCGCAGCCTCTGCGGCCTCCCCCGCCAGTGTTTCTGTTCTTCCCTGGCACCTCCTCAGCTCCGACCCCTCGGCTGCTCACAGGCTCAGGCTCCCTCATCCTCAAGCTTAGTCCCAGGGTCCCTCTAGCTGCCGTTTCATCTCTGCCCTTCCCTTCTTTCCCAGGCACCCAAAGCGTCACCTGCCCTGGCTGCTTCCACTTCCCAGCTCCCTCTGCACACTGCTCAACATGGTCTTCGGCCGGCTCCTATCCCCATTAAGATCATGCTCTCACCCTGGCCAGTGTGGCTCAGTTGGTTAGAGCGTTGTCCCCTACACCAAAAGGCTACAGGTTCAATCCCCAGTTGGGGCTCGTGCAGGAGGCAACCAATTGATGTTTCTCTCTCTCTCTCTCTAAAAAAGAAATTTAAAAAAAAAAAAAAAAGATCACAGTCTCCTTCCCAATGCCAAGTCTAGGTGGACCAGGCAGGAAGGATCACCTCAGTGGCATCTGTCAATCTTCTGGCAGCCCCCTCCCATGGCTTCCAAGGTTTAGCCCCCTCCTCTGACTTCACAGGTTCCTCCTTCCCCAGGAGCTTTACATTTTTATTTTTCTATTAAAGTCGGCATACAGTATTATACTAATTTCAGGTGTATAACGCAGTGATTTGACATTTATATACCTTACAGAATGATCACCACTCTAAGTCACCATGCAAAAGTTACAACAGTGTTATCGACTATATTCCTTGTGCTAAATATACACTGCGTCTCTGTGGCTTATTAATTTTCCATAAGGAAGTTTGTACTTTTTACACCCCGTGCCTTTTCACCCATCCCCCACCCCTTCTGGTCATCATTCGTTTGTTCCTTGCTTCTGTGAGTCTGTTTTTGTTTTGTATTTTTAGATTCTATATACAAATGAAATCATACAGTATTTGTCTTCCTCTGCCTGACTTCTGTCACCCACCAGTAGCTCTCTGCACATGGATTCTCCCAGGGGCCCTCCTTGGCCCTCTTCTCCTTCCATTCCGCCCCCTCCCATGGTCCCAGCCATGCCTCACATGCAGATAAGACCCAGCTGTACCTTCATCCCTGACCTCCCCTCCGTGTCTCCAGCTGCCTGCCCAGACCCACCCCCAAAGGCCCACAAGCACCTCAGATTCAGTGTCCCCCAAGCAAACTCACCACCTCCTGCTCCCTCTGCCCTGATACCTTTTCTTCCACACACAGCGTCTGTCTCAGTGATGGCAGCAACCCCCCCACCCCGAGAAACTGGCATCTTCCTTGGTCCTCCTTGCAGCAGAGCCCCGACTCCAAACCCCTGCCAAGTTCGCTTCCTTCTCATTGCTTCATTCTCCCGCTCTCTTCTCCACCCCTTCTGCTGCCACATCCATCCATCCCACGGCCATCTCTCACCTGGATGGCCTCTGTGACCCCCCCCGAGCTATCCTCCCAGCTCCTGATCAGATAAATCTTCAAATGCACCTTCCAGATGGCTTAGGAGTGAGCTTTCCGAGACATAACTTTGACCATGGTGCTCCCCTGCTTGAAACCTTCTGTCTACTCGCTCAGCAAACACGTACCTCCTATGAGTCAGGTCTGTTCTGGGCACTGGGGATACAGCGGTGTACAAAGCACACAGACTTCCTGCGCTCTGGCATGCAGTGTCTTATGGGCGAGACTAAATAGGAGATAAAGTGTGTTAAGTGGTAACAAATGACATGGGAAGAATAAAGTCAGGAAAGGAGTTAGTGAGAGCTTCTCTTTTTTTGCTTTTGCTTTAGTTTAATTTAATTTTTAATTACAGTTTACATTCAGTATTATTCTGTATCAGTTTCAAATGTACAGCATAGTGGTTAGGCACTCATGTACTTTATAGAGCAGTCTCCCAATATTTCAAGTACTCATCTGGCCCCATACATAGGTATTATGACATTATTGACTATATTCCTTAAGCTGTAATTTATAACTCTGAGACTATTCTATGACCACCAATCTGTCCTCCTTAATCCGTTTACCTTTTTCACCCAATCCCTCAACCCCCATCCCTCTGTATCTATGAGTCTATTTCTATTTTGTTTGTTTATTTTGTTCTTTAGATTCCACAAATAAGTGAGATCCTATGGTATTTGTCTTTCTCTGACTTATTTCACTGAGCATAACACTTTCCATGTCCATCCATGCTGTTGCAAATGGTAAGATTTCATTCTTTTTTATGACCTAGTAGTATTCCATTTAGTATTCCATTTAGTAGTATTCCATTTCGTATATATACCACAGCTTTTTTATCCACTCACCTATTGATGGGCTAATGAGAGCGTCTAATATGAGAAGTGACGTTTGAGCAAAGACCTGAAGGAGGCTGGGAGGTCAGGGAGGGAAGCATTTGCATATCTGGGAGAAAAGCATCCCAGCAGAAGGAATAGCAGGTGCAGAGACCCTGAGATGAGAGCTTGCCTGGCATGTTTGGGGACCAACAAGGAGGCCAGGATTGCTAGAGCAGAGCAAGAAAGGGGAGTGCAGTCTGAGAGGAAGTCAGAGGGGTGTTGGGACAAGATCAACCACATAGGGCCTTATCAGTCAATGGAAGCCCAAACTCTTGGCCACTGTGCTATATTGTCGTTTAATTATTCTACAACACCCACCAAGGGATGGCCTTGAGGTGACTTCCCTCTTCACCACCACCCGAGGAGCTGTGAGGCTCTGCCATGGCTGGAGGAGAAGACCTTCCCAGGAGCTCAAGGCCAAGCATCTCTGGGTTCATTCTTTATCTGAGAGAAACCTGCAGGGCCCAGGGGATTTCCTCTGTGAGCCCCAAACTGACCAAGGTGCTATCAGAACTACTACCGAGAGGAGATAGTTCTGTTATAACTTGTTATCAGCTTGCCAGTGGAGAAGCATGATTTATCTTTCCATCCCTAGCTTATTGGAGATGTTCCACTCACTTTCAGATGAATGCACAAATTGATGATTATGTACTAAACAGGATATATGCAGCCCCTCAGAATCCCAAGTGAGAGCAAGGGAAGCCCTGGTTAAGACCCTCCATGCAGTAGGAATCAGAGGGCCCCAGCAAAATTGGTTGTAGATTCCATAAGGAGGACCCTGCTCAGGAGACATGGTGGATTCTCTGTGGTGTGGGGCCATTGAGTGTGTTGAGGGAAATGAGGAAGGAAAGGGACAGAAGGAGGCAGGGGAGGGGGTTACTGGGAGCCTCCTGCCCCCCAGGCTTCTCTCCAGGAGGCTGCTTGAAGAAGGCCCTGCATGGAGATGGGGGGTGCCCTTGGCTCAGACTGCTGAGAATCATGTCGTGGAGCCCATGGCCAACACTTGGGAGGCTTTGGATGAAGATCAGGAGTTAAATGTTTAATTACTGGAGCGAGGAGAAGTTGATTTGGAACTTCTTTAAGGTTCTCCCTGTTGCACCTTCAGTTAAGATCAAGGCCCCCTTGTAGCAGCTGCTAAATGACACTGCACATTGAATCTCTGCTCTCAAGCAGTTTATCTAATTACCTGTGTGACAAACTCTCAGCTGTCAGACCAGCCACAACTCAAATATGTTGACTCTGGGTCCCTGCCTGAGAGTTTGTCTGCATACTAACAGACGGAAGGGAAGGGCTTCCATATTCTTTTGTACACATGGAGTCCCTTTGAGGTTCTCCTGTTGCCTGGTGGTGATTTGAGGAGTCGAAGGGGCCAGCAGCTGGGAGGACAGTGGGTGCAGGAGGTGAGCAGAGGCCTGGAGGTCAGCCTGTTCTCAGCTCTCGACACCACCCTCCCTCAGCCCCAGCCCCTGCAGAGGGCCTGGCTGCCCAGCCTCTCTGCCTGCTTTTTGGACAGTGAAGCCATGTGTTTTGAGCCATTTTTTCCCCCAAAATAAAGGGAGGAATACTTACCGCTGTGTCAAATTAATTAAAATAAATCAGGAGAGTTGAGGGTGCAGAACCCCCGGTGACCCAGGGAGAGGTAGGTGACTGCTAACCTCCCCAGCAGAGTGTCTGCGTGGGTGAACATCCCCCAGAGCAGGCTCACCTAATGCACAGCTGACAAGACCACCCCAGGCAATCCCGCACCCGGCCGTGGAGCTGAGCACTCAGCCAGGAGAGCCCAGCCCTCTGCAGCATCCTGGGGCCCAGGAACCCCCTGTGGTTCCTTATTGTGGGTGAACTTGTGCCGAGTCCTGCGCCAGGTGCCACAGAGAACCGGGCCCAGAACACTGAGCGTTCTCGAAGCCGATGAGGGGGGACAGAGCCTCACCGCGGCCAGGCGCGGGCTCCTCGGGCTCGCGAGCCCTGCCTCTGCCTTCCTTGTCGTGTTCACTTCTGCTTCAATGCACCCTGATCGCTCATTAATGAAGGTAATCAGAGTGAAACTACTTTCGAAAAACTCCTCCAAATGCAAGCAGTAAAATCACTTTGCTTGCAGGTAATTAAAACCTCCGGAGGCAGTGAACTCCGTCCACTCATTACAAGCAGGAGGCCGGAGTGGTGCTTTTCTTGGCGCTGGAAGGAAGGGCTCACCCAGCCAACTGGCGGGCATGCCTGTTTCCTTGTCTTCCCAGGGAACTTTGTTTCCTCGCCCTCTGCTTGCCTTTTAGTCACCCCCCCACACACACTTTGATTGGCTGGTGTGTGACCCACAGGCCTGGTGTCCAGTGTCCAGAAAGTGCCTTTTTGAGCCCCACTTGCCCCACTTTGCCCAGCTGAATTCTCTTACTCCTCCCAGTTCTCTCTCTCTCTCTTTTTCTCTCCCCCCTTCCCCTCTTGTTCTCCTTCCTCCCTCCCTCCCTCTCTGATGGCTCAACCAGTGATTCACGTTTCCATTGAAATATAGCAAATCCGATGTCTTTTTTATACGGCATCCCAGAGCCCTTCCCTTACACCCACCCCTGCGTGAGCCCCCCCGGCTGAGATTTTAAACTTCTCCCCCTCTGAGCCCGGCCACTGATCTCAGGGAGCCTGGAGGGGCAGCGCCCAAGGGCCTGTTGGGTCTGACTGCCGAACCTTTCCTGATGGGTGCAGTGGACAGGAAGGGACCCTGAGGAGGTCATTGCAGCCACAGGAGAAGGAATCCACCAGAGTGAAGATGAGGTTTCACCAGGGGACACCTGGGGACAACCAGGAGGCAGTGGGCGGGGAGGGTTGTCAGCAATATATTGTCCCAATTATTTAGAAAGTGAGCTTGTTCGTTCTTTCCACCCCAAACTGCAGACTTTCAAAGGTGTGTCTCTCAAGTGTTTAGCCACAAGTGCTGGTTACAGGGAAGTTATGTCCACCAACCCCCTCTCCCGCCAGTAGTGACATTTTGTGGCAGGGACATTTTAGCCATAATTCCACGGTCTGGGCCATCTCATTGGGCTGAGGTGGGAGTGAACAGAGGTGAAGCCTGAATAGACCTGTTTGAACAAGAATTAAAGAGAAATTGGCTTTTGCAACACAGAAGGAGGGAGTCCCACACCTGGGACGCAGAGAAAGCGTGTGCTCTTGGGGAAAATACTACGAGACCCAGGAGCACAGTAGGCAGCAGCTGTGTTCTATGCTCATGTCGAGAAAACATGAACTTCGAAATGAGATGAAAATGGGATTACACATTGGCTGAGACACAGAGAAAGGACCGTGGAAGCTGGAGGTGGGAAGGGAAGATTATACGGAATCTGGAATTCAGTAGCAGAAATGCCGTCTACATTTTAGCTACTAAAGGTCAGGTTAACAGGGCAGACGTCAAACACTGCTCTCCAACAGGGAGGGCAGACTTGAAAACATCTCCCAAAATACGGAGGAAAAAAGGTGTAAAAAATAGTAACAATAATGTGACAGAAGATGATAGACACGTAGGACAGAGACAAAAAATTAGCATATTGGTGATTTGCTCATCTTAAAGCCCCCAGAGCATATCCAATGGACCCAAGTGAAGAAAGATGTTTTTTTAACTGCTCTGAATAGAAATATTCCTAAAGTAAGTCCAAATATAACTGCTAGAATTTCAGGATTTCAAAATTTTAAAAAAATATATTGAAAGTGTTCAGGCAGAGAAAGAAATTTGATTTTCTATGAAGAAAAAAGAAAAACACCTCCAGCCTTAGACTTTTGTGCAACGTTAAGAAGCAAGGAGGCCATGAGGCACATCTGTAGAGTTTTGAGGTGATAAGATTATGACCCAAGAACTCCACTCTCATCAAATGGTGACCCAGATGTGGGAACAACAGAAAGTTGTTCTAAGTTCCAATCAGAAATATGTGATTCTCTGGTGGGCAAGGGCTCAGAAAATATACCACCTAGGTACTCTTGCCTGGAAAACATACTAAAAGATGAACCACCAACAATCTTGAGACAAATGAGAGAATTTGAGAAAGACGAAGTCGTGTTACCTATGGCCCGGAGGTGAGAACAGGGACCTCTCACATGTGAAGTTGTCCAAACGATTGTTTGAAATAAAGTTACCAAAAATGGCAAAGAGTGAAATTTATTTCTTTAACTAACTTGTGGGAATTTCAACAGATCCTGCATAATTCTTGATGAAGTACGTTAAAAAGCATACATCAATCAGCCCAACTCATCAACTCCACCCATATCACCCGGTGTGGACCCAGTGCCAATCCCCAAATAAATGTCCTGAGTATTCCCAGCCACCCTTGGGCAACTTACACCTGCCTTTGCTGCTGCGTCCAGAGACTGAGATTCGCCACTGACCCAGGTGACCTATCCTAAGGTCAGGGCCTCCCGGGACTTCATCACTGTGGCCAGGGTGTGCCCTCAGGAAGCGTGCCCAGGCTGTAAGTGAAGTAGAAGAAAACTCCCACGTATCCTAGCACGTCCTTGAGCAGCATGCTCTCAGTAATGGGCACATGCGAGTGTGCCAGTGACATGGCAAGTTTGGAAGGCCTGGACTGCTGATTCTAAGTTCCAATCAGAAATATGTGGTTAATCAAGCGGAGAATACATGAGAGCTGAGCCCTCTTGCCAAAGATAAACTATAGATATAGAAATAGATATAGATATATATGCAGATAGATGATAGATAGAGATATAGAGATAGAGATAGAGATAGATATGATATCGATAGATATAGACTATATAGATATATATGCAGATGATATAGATGATATAGATATAGAGTGTCCCAAAAATGTACACACACTTTAACAGCTAGTAGCTCAGTTTTGAAAATGAAATGTATTTTAATAAACACTCCTTTTATAATTATTCAAAGTGTGTGTATACACTTTGGGGACGCCCTATACATGCCAAGAAGGCAAAAGATCTGGCCTCTTGGAAGCTGGAGGTAGAGATTAGACCCTTGAGACAGCCAGAGCCCACCATGGGGTAAAGCCACCCACAGCAGAAAAGGGGATGGGCTCAGGGCGGGGTCAACATGATAAGGGCCACCATTCACTGAGGTGTGCCAGGTGCCCAGCCCATGCCTGATGCTTTACGGGCATTATTTCATGTAATTGTCCTCCAGTAAAATGGCATTTTACACAGGGGCAAAGAAAGGCCAAATAAGCTGCCCACTTACTGAGCTGGTAAATGGCAGCGTGAGTACTGGGACCTGCCTCCCTTCCTCACTACGTGCCAGTGGCCGTTCCAGCAGTTAGGAGGCACTTCCCTGGAAGAAGAGAACTTCACCTGAACCCTGGAGAATGGGTGGGACTTGAATAACCAGACACGGGGGGCAAAGGGCAGCAGCCGGTGGAGAGACACTCGGCTTTGCTAAGTGCTCCCAGCACCATCCCTTCCTTCTCCACTCAGACTTGCGCATGTGGCTTACCAGACAGCATCGGCCTAAAAATGACCTTCCCCTAAGGGGACGCAGGGAGGATATAGAGTTTTCCACAGACATTAAGCATTGTCACATTCTAGTCATTTTGGTGAAATAAATCCCATTCACGCACATTCTGTCTTTAAACCCCAGGGGCCATCTCCATGTGGAGCACGTTGCAGAGACAGTGCCCGCTCCCCGACAAGTGAAACAGGGCTTGGACCACGGGAAGGAGACACCCACTTTTCCCAGCTGCTCTTTTCCATCTCTCCACCTCTGCCTCCCTTCTCACAGTGCGCCCCCATCCCAAACCCCTGCCATATTTTAGTAGCATGAAGATCTTGTTTGTGTGCCACGTATGTCTCAGTAAACACCCTCCTAACAGTTTTAAAGGAGCAAACTTTCCATTTTAAAAAGTTTGTGGGTCTCTGGACAAACAGTTGTGGGTGTCAAGAAGACTGGGTAAAAAGGGGGATCTACAGAAAAAGGAAGCAAAGCCCCACCACTGGGAAACGTGGCTTCTTTCTGTTGAAAGATGCCAGCAGGAGTCCACATGCTAATTTAGAAAAACAGTTGGCAGTAAACCAAATGCACCCTTGCACATGCCTATCTATAAGGTTGGGGAAGAAATGACTCAGAGCAGAGGCCCCTGCAGGCTTCTTTGGGTTCAGCTCCATAGGAACTCAGTTGGCTGCTATTCTAGTCACCAAAATTTGCAGCTAATTATTGTTTTTATACTTCTTGCCCCTTTAAGAGACCAGAGATTGGATGGGAATGGAGAGCAGGGCAATAACTAACATTAAAAAGCTCATGCTACTTGCCAGGCCCAATGCTGGGTGCTTTCACTCATCAGTCCCACCACAGCCCTCAGGATCAGGGCTATTGTTATCCCTACTGGGCAGAGGAGGAAACCAAGGCTCAGAGAGGTTTAGTGACTTGCCCAAGACCACTCAGCTGGTGAGAGACAGAGCTGCAATTCAAACTCACGTCCACCTAACTTTTATTTTAAATTTTAAATGTTGTCTTTGCTTTGACTGCTCTGTACATCTCTTATACACATAATGATTTTTATAATTAATAAGTAAATAAGTAAGCAAGCCTTAGAAATCACCCTATTTTTAGAGCACTCAATGATTGTTGTTCGACGACTTGGCAGATTGTGCCTGTGTTCATGCTTCTGTTCTGAAGGAAACTGTTTTGCACGCGTAGCTGGTGGTCACCTGGTTGTTAGCCACTCTTGACTCATCAAAATAATGACGCTTTTTGAAAACAATTGTTCCTGCCCTAGCCGGGTTTGCTCAGTGGTTAGAGCATCAGACCATGGACTGAAGTGTCCCAGGTTCAATTCCAGCCAAGGGGCTTGTACCTCAGTTGCAGGCTCGAACCCTGGCCCCAATCGGCACGCAAGCGGGGGGCAGCCAATCAATGTGTCTCTCTCACATCAAAGTTTCTACCTCTCTCTTTTCCTCGCCCCCTTCCACTCTCTGAAAGGCAATGGAAAAACCTTGGGTGAGGGTAAAAAAAAACAGAAAACATTTGTTCCTTTGTTGTCTTGCTGCTTCTCCTGTGCCACGCATGCCTTCTGCGTAGGTGACAATAGTTACAATACCAAAGGGAGGAGACCTCACAGGGAGCAGCGCCCAGTCTGTCCCTTGGTCAGGATGGGCTGGGAATTGCGTGTGCTCACCTCAGGGGAGCCAGGGGACAGAGTGGGCTTGGGGCCAGGCCTGCTGTCATGGACCCCACCTCCCCATGCAGCCCAGGTTGGTCTCCGGGGGCCACCAGGAGACTTGGGGGGCCCGGACAGCTCCAGATGGCAGCCCCTGAGAAGGTTCAGAGCAGGCGTGATGGGGAAAAGGGCTTCTTTAGTCAGCATCATGCGGGAACACAAGAGCTACACTGAGGTTGCCCTGCACTGCATTCTACCAGCTTGTTCTCATTCCTGAGGCAAATGAAGTGGTGGTCCTGCCCTCAACGTCACGTGGACCAAGTGTCACTCTTGTTTCAGGCTTTGTTAGGAAAAATCTGTGATTCTTATATCTGGGCTATTCATGACTTGGCAGGTTTCAGCAACTCTGCATTTCATTTATTCAGCAAACACTGCTGGGCACCAACTGTGTGCCAGGTGTGGTTCAGGGGCTGAGGTCACAAGAGGAGGGTAATGTGGCCCCTGCCCTTGGGGAGCTCATAGCAGAGACACATGTAAATCAGAGTGGTGAGCACCACGACAGAGCATGTCCAGTCTGTATAGAAGGAACCAAGGAGGCCTCCTGGAGGAGGTGATATTCAGGCTGAGCATTTAATGATGAGTAGAAATGGGGTAGGCGAAGAGGGCAGAAATAAAACTTTTAGAGCAAGGCTAAGGCTGTGAAGCCAGTATGGAGAGCCACAAGCCAACTGCTCTTTCCCCAAATGTGAAGTTCAAGGCAGGGAGAAAGCAGCAAAAGCTGAGTCTGGCCAAGCCAGGGCTAGCCCTCGAACATCAGGTTAAGGGGTGCAGGCTTTCTCCTATAGGCAGGACTTCAGGGTTTTAAACAGTCTGGTATTTAGAAAGATTTTCCCAGTGTCACCGTGGGAAACAGCTTGGGGTGGAGCCCGGAAGGCAGCATTTAGTTCATCTGGCAGAGAAAGGGAAGGCCTGAAGTGCAGGAGAGGGCAGACTGGAGAACTTCCAGGACAGACACATTTGGCAGGACTAGGGACTGAAGGCGCAGGGAGGAGATGGGGTGCTTATATACAGGACCCTAGCCTGGACGGACCTGGGTGCCTTCCCTGCCGAAATGGGGACACAGAGGGGAAGCCATGTGAGCAGTGGGAAGAGTTAGGACTTGCCCTCAGGTGTGGATGTGGGAGCCTAAGGCCCTGGGGGACGTCTTGGGGAGAGGGGTGCCATGTGTACAAAGAGCTGGCTCTCTAGACTTCAGCCTTTCCTGAAAAAGCTGTCAAACATTTTGGAGTTGGCAGAGTGAGCCCTTCCTCCTACCCCTGCTGTATTAGGGTTCTCCAAAGAAACAACCAATAGCACATGCACACATATATAAAGGGATTTGTTATAAGAAATTGGCTCATGCGATTACAGAGGCTGAGAAGTCTCAAATCTGCAGGCGGGCCAGCAGCTGGAGACCTACGAAGAGCTAATGCCCTGGATCGAGTCTGAAGGCCGTCTGTTAGAGAATTCTGTTACTTGAGGGAGGGTTGGTCTTTTTTTTCTATCTAGGCCTTCAACTGATTGGATGAGGCCCACCCACACTGTGGAAGGCAACTACTATACTCGAAGTCCACCAATTTAAATATTAATGGCATACAAAAACACCATCACAGACACACCCTGCATAGTGCTTGATCACATATCTGGTTCCTATGGCCTAGCCAAGTGGATGCATAAAAGTAACCACCATATCTACTCACCGCAGCATTGTTCTAAATGCCTTCCTCAGACCCTGGCCAGTCTTTGTCCAACCAGAAGTGCAGGCCATGGTGAAGCAGGCTTGTGTGAAGTCCTTCAATCAACAGGAACCAAGCATCCCATCTGGGCCAGGCCCTGAAGAGCAGATGTGCTGGCACTTTGTCAGGGGCGCACCCCATTACCATCCCACCAGAGAGCATGATGCTGACTCGGAAAGGAAATGCTGCTTGGTGGCCGGTCAGAGGTGTGCTTCCCTCACCCTGGGGCTCATTGATGGGCTGTAGATGGAGTGCCGAGCCCTTGGGGTCATTGCACCTGCCTCCCCATTGCAACCCACCCCACCCCCTGCTCAACACCAAGAATTTCCACAGGAGGGGGAGGGGGAGTTGCTCTGGGCCTGTAAGACCTCACCCTCCTTCACCCACCAGCCTTACAGTTATTTCCTGCCAATGGCTATTGTCCCAGTGAAGTTATTTTCTTCCACCTGCTTAATAGTTTAAACAGTAACCGTTTGAAATTATGCTGAAATACGCCAATGATATAAGATGCAAACTTGAGGGGAGAAATATCAAAGGGGAATGAAGGCTGGAGGTTTCTCAGTACACCAGAGCAGTACACAAGTGGCAGGAGAGGGCACGGGCCACAAAGGCTGCTGGTCAGATCCTAGTGCGACTCCGTTCCAAGGGTGCCTTTGTCTGGGAACCGCACACCTTGCGGCCAGGTGCCGGGTTCAGAGAAACGGGAATCAAAGTATTTAATCATCTGCTTTGGTTGACTGGAGCACTGGGGGGGGGGGGGGGGGGGGGGGGGGTGCACGTGGAACAGGGAGCCGTAGTTCCTCCTGGAAATGGGGAATGAAGGCTGCAGCAGGAGACCCGCCTCTTAATAAAGCAGTGGCCAATTCACAGCAGATGTTCGAGGTGCCCCACTGAGTGATGGGGTGTCTGGTCTTCTCCCAGAGCCCCCCCGGGACCAGTCAGTCAGACAGGCAGGTACATGACTTAGGTTAATTGGAGAAAAACTCCATCCAGGGAATTGAGCGCTGGCTTGTCATCTCATGGGCCCGAGGTTTGTTTTGACAAGGATCTTTGCCTGACCCATTAGAGGACACATCCTTCAGATAGGCTCCCATCTTCCCATGGTCCCCTTCTCCTCGGAGATTCTGTGGTTGGGGATTTCTCACCAGGGAAACTCAGAGCTGGGGGGCAAGCCTGGGAATCTGAGAACCCAGGAGAATGTTTGCAGGAGGGGCTGTGCCGATCCAGCCTCGTCCATGGTCCGTGAGGGGGCAGCTGTCCTCCCCGTCAGGTGGTGCCTGGGGAGCCCCTGCTGGGAGCCCATCACCAGGATCTGGGGTGTAGGGATGACCAGGAGGGCGTGCAGGATTGGGCCATAGGAGAGGCTGTGACTGGGGGACATCTGAAGCTCCAAGTTGAGCAAAGTCGGGATGGGCTGAGCTTGCTCTGATGGGGAGGAGGTGGTCGTGCCATAGGAGAGGTTCATTTCTCAACCGCCAAGCAGCGTGAATCAGTAACGGCTGTGTGGGCACACGGGGCCCCATCCAGCTGAAGTCGGAGCCGGGTTAGGGGTACGAGCCAGGGAAGCTGACTGAATGTCTGCCAGGCAGTGGCAGGCTCTTCCTCTCTCTCTTCTCCCCACTGCCCCCTCCCCCTTACCTTCTCCCGTCCCCCACCATCTGCTCCACCTCTCTCCCCAAAAAGACCGACCTGTATGCCCAGGGGTATCTAAAAAAGTGACTGAAAAGTAACATTTCTCAGTGAACTGGGAGTATCTACCACATGACACAAACTACTAGTTTTGACTTTTTAACAACTTAAGCAGTTGAAATCCTGAGCTGTTCACGCTCCTCTGGACATGATCACCCCGGCCGGGCAGGACGGCCATCTGACTCCTCGGGCTTGTCAGCTCCCTGTGAGCCTGCAAGTTTGTCTTTGGTTGGAGGAATCCCTCTCCACAGTTTCTCAGTCACAGTCTGGGTTATAAACAAGTGAGTTATTTCTCAGTGTTCTTGCTCCAGGTTTAAGTGGGAGGAGGAGGGGACAGTCCTTAGGGTGGGTGGGCGTCACCCTCTGGGGTGAAGAGGCGCCCGAGGCTCAGAGGTGCCTGGGTTTGCTCAGCAACAACTCCCAGGGCCCCGGGAAGCTGCTGGCTCACACTGCACCCCGGCCTGGCCCGGCCATGTCACTGCCGCCCCACTCCCACGGTCATCGCGGATGGGGGACAGGAGATGCGGAGTGCCGAGAGCTCCGGCTTGCGCCCCTCTGGGGTTCCGTTCACACTGTAGTCAAAGTCACGTGTGAGACCATATGCGTGACTAGCACCCACGCTGCCAGCGAGCACGGTCCCAGGCGGGAGTGCACTGGAGGAGCTGCTATCCACTCCTCCATCCCGTCTGGGCCCCTCCCTGGAGCTAAGCAGAGTCCCGGGGGGCTGTAAATCCTGAAAATAGACACAAGAGCTAATGGGTTGAAGGCTAAAACTCAGGGCTGCGGGCCTCAGAAGGAAACGATCCTCACAGATAGTTTCGGTGCCTCCTGCTATCAGATCTGCATGTAACGTTTGGCCACCGGATACCCTGAAGATGCAGGCGGAATGGCGAGGCCACAAAAAGAAGCTGTTCTTTGAAGCTTCCGTCAGAGCAATTTGAAGTTTCTAGCATAACAAAAGCACTTACGGTCTTACACAAATTGCTTCTTAAAGACCAAATTTTCATCCCTGAAGCTTCCAAGGGTTTAAGAATATTCACAAAATTAGTATTTTCTACACGGGACTGAAAGAATTCACATGGTTTTCCAAGGTTTCTGCGCCGGGCCCAGGTCCGGGCCTGGTTTAAGGAGCATGTGTGCGCAGAGTCTGTAGAGCGGTAATGGGGTAATTGGGGGTGAAGGTGGCATCACCCTCCACTGGACGGTGGGACCCGGGCCTGCAGGGCACACGTGCTCGGGAGGGGGCTGGCAAGGAAGGGAATGGAGGCAGGCCTGTCTTCACCCGGGTCCGCAGAGAGCAGTGGATGATCGCAGAGCCCAGAAGGGACTGAGGAAACCTCAGCTGGCTCGGCTCGCTGCTCACATGCCAGGGCCCCAAGCATTTCGAGGGCACGCTCGCGCCCGCAGGCCCCTCTTCCCCCGAGGCCGCCCTGCGCACAGGAGTGCCCACCTGCGGCACTGGCCCGCGCCCGTCCCTGGCACTGGAAAGGAAGCCACTTGTTGGAAACAGAATCGTTTTTCTTCACTTTTTATTACGGAACATGACACAGACAGAAGGGGATACAAAATGTCCATGTGCAATTAAAAGAATAATCATGAAGAGAAGGGCCGTGTTTTCAGAGCTAGGCTGTGCTTTAGAAACACCCCTTCCCTCCCGTGCCTCTCCCCCCCACCTCCTCCCCCCGCCCCGGGGCTGACCGCTGACCTCTCTGACATCTGTGATCAGCACGTTCTGGCTTTTTTTTTTTAATAGTTGTCTCACCTAAATGTGTGTGGAAACATGGTTTGCTTCCTTCTGCTTTTGAACTTCATATAAACGGAGTTGCACTGTGGGTGTTCTTTTCTGACTTGGGTGTGGGTGTTTGTAAGACACCCAAACTGAGTACAGCGGGAGCTCCCCCGTTCGCGTTACTGGAAATCCCCGTATGTGACTGTCCCGCGGTGGATCCAGCCTCTGACGGCCGCCTCAGTTCCCAGGTGGGGCTGCTCCAAGCGACGCCCCTAGAATCATGCTCGTCTGCATCTGTCCCAGTGCCGGTGGGCACAAGTTCTGCGTCGAGTTCCTCCAGCGTGTGTCCCTAGACGTGTGCTTTTCTCCTTACTAGATGTTTTCCAAAGGCGTTGGCAGTTTACCTAAAAAGAGCAGCATCTCGAGAGTGCCCGCACTTCACATCACTAACACTAATGACAACGAAACATTTTTCATTTTTGCTGGTCCGGTGGGTATGAAATGGTATCTCATTGTGGTTTTAATTGATAGTGTCCTGATTACTAAGAAGACCAAGCATCGTTTCGTTTGTTTATTGATCATTTCATTTCCTCTTCTCTGTAGCACCTGCCCCAGTCTTCAGCACATTTTTCTATTCAGTTGTTTGTCTTTTCTGTGTTGACTTGTATTTTGGATACTTAGTCTTTGTTGATTACATTTATTATAAACATGTTCTTTCATTGATGGCGTGACTTTTCACTTTCCGTTTCTTTTTAAGGATACAAGTTCTTAATTTTAATGTAGTTGAATTTATCAGATTTTTTCCTCCCATTGCAATATACAAACGTATCAACTCAACATGTTGTACACCTTAAACTTATACAGTGTTATATGCCAATTATATCTCAGTTTTTTAAAATATCTTTCCCTCATGATTAGTGGATTTTGTGCCTTTTAAAATATATCTTTCCCTGCCCCCAAGGCCCTACATCTTCTACTTTATAATGTTGCTTTTCACAGTTAGTTTTTCTTAATATAATAGCTTTGTTGAGATATAAGTCACGTTACCATTCAATTCACCCATTTAAAGTGTACAATTCAAGTTTTTAATATAGCCACAGAGTTGTGCAAGCATCTCTATAAACACTTTTAAAACATCATCATCACCACCAAAAAGAAACCCTGCACCCATTAGCAATCACTCCCCACTCCTCCCCCATCCCCAACCACCACCCTAGTGCTAGGCAAACACTATCTGCTTTCTGTCTCTCTGGATTTGCCCGTTTGGTCTTTTGTGATTGATTTCTCTCACTTAGCATGGTGTCTTCAAGATTCATCCATGTTGTAGCTTATATCGTACCTTATTCCTTTCTATTTGCAAATAAAATTTCATCGCATGGTTATACCAAAGTTTAGGCACTTATCAGTTGACAGACATTTCAGTCCTTTCCACTTTGGGGCTGGATCTATGTTCAACCTTTTGAGCAAATGCCAAACTGTTTTCCAAAGTGGCTGCACCGTTTTACATTTACACCACCAGCGGTGTATGAGGGTTCCGACTTCTCCATGTCATTGCCAACACTTGCTATTATCTGTCTTTCTAATTACGGTCATCCAAGCAGGGGTGAAGTGGTATCTCGTGTGGTTTTGGTTGGCATTTCCTTAGTGAATAATGATAGGAATATCTTTTCATGTGATTATTGGTTATTTGTGTATCTCCTTTGAAGAACTATTTATTCATATCCATTACTCATTTTTAACTGGGCAATTTGTTTATTAGTGAGTTGCAAGAGTTATTTATATATTCTGGACACAATTCTCTTATAAGATATATGCTTTGCAAATACCTTCTCCCGTTCTGTAGTTTCTCTTCACTTTTTTTGTTATCCTTTGAAGCACAAAAGTTTTTCATTTTGATGAAGTCCAATTTATTTATTTTTTCTTTTGTTAGTTATACTTTTGGTGTCATATTTAAGAAGGCTTTGCCTAACCCAAGGTCACTAAGATTTATTCCTTTGTTTTCCTAGCAGTCTTATAGTTTTAACATGTACATTTAGATCTTACATTAACTTAAGTCCATTTGAGTGAATGTTTGTTGTGATATTGGGGGCCAATGTCACACTTTTACGTGTGGATTTCTAGTCCTCTCAGCACCATTGTTCTTTTGCAAGGTTGTTTTGGCTATTCTGAGTCCGTATGAAATTTTGGATCAATTCGTTAATTCCTGCAAAGAAGTCAGCTGGGATTTAGAGGGGTATTGCACTGAACAAGTAGATCAGTTTGGAAAGTATTGCCATCGTAATAGTATTAAGTCATCTGCTCTATAACCATGGGATGCCTTTGCATTTATTTTGGTTTTCTTTAATTCCTTTCAACATATTTTTTTGTTGTTTTTGGAGTATAACTTGTGTACTTCTTTGGTTAAATTTATCCTGAAGCATTTTATTCTGTTTGGATCTGTGGCAAATGGAATTGTTTTCACATTTTCATTTTCAGAATGCTCATTGCTAATGTATAGAAATACAATCGGTTTTCGTATATTAGTCTCGTACCTTGAAAACTTGCCAAACTCATTTATTAGTTCTAATAGTTTTTTATTGGCTGACTTAGGATTATTTATATAAAAAATAATGAGTGTAAATAGAGATAGTTTTACTTGTTCCTTCCTGATCTGGATGCCTTATATTTCATCTTCTTGCCTAATTACCTCCAGTAGAGTGGTGAAAGCAGACATCCTTGTTGTGATCCTGATCTTAGATTCAGTCTTTCCCCATGAAGTGTGATATTAGCCATGGGTTTTCCATAGATGTGCTATATCAGGTTGAAGAGTTCCCTTCCTCTCCTTCTTTGCTGAATTTTTTTTTAATCAAAAAAGAGTGTTAAATTTTATCAAATGCTTTTTCTTCAACTATTGAGATGATTATGTGGTTTTGTTCTTTTTTCTATTGATACTATATATTACATTAATTGATTTCACATATTAAACCAACCTTGCACTCCTTGGATAAATTCCATTTGGTCATGGCGTATAATCCTTTTAATAATGTTGCTGGATTTGGATTGTTAGTATTTTCTAGAGAGTTTATTTGTATCTATAATCATAAGAGATATTGGTCAGAGGTTTTATTTTCTTGTGATGTCTAGTTTTGGTGTTAGGGGGATACTGGCTTCATAGAATGAGCTGGGAAGTGTCCCCTTCTCTTCCATTTGGTGGATGAGTTTATGAAGCATTGGTATTAACTCTTTTTAAATGATTGGTAGAGTTTACTAGTGAATCCATTTGACCCTGTGCTTTTCTTTGAGGGACATTTTTGAATAACTAAATAGTTTTACTTGTGTAGATTTTCTATTTTTTTCTTCAGCCAGTTTTAGTAGTTTGTGTTTTTCAACAAATTTGTTCAATTCGTCAGTTATCTCATTTGTTGCCATGCAGTGGTTCATATTATTACCTTATACTCTTTTATTCTGTAAAGTCAGCAATGTCCTCTCATTCATTCCTGTTTTTAGTTATTTGAACCTTCTGTGTGTTTTTTTCTTATCAGTCTAGCTAAAAGTTTTGTCCATTTCATTGATTTTTTTAAGGAAACAGCTTCTGGTTTTTTAATTTTCTCTATTTTTCTATTCTCCATGTCACTAATTTCTATTCTAATCTTTACTAGTACTTCTGCTTGCTTTAGGCTTAGTTTGCTCTCTTTTTTTTCTAGTGTGTTACGGTAGGTTATTATGGTAAGTTAGGTTATTGATTTGAGCTGTGTTGCTCTTTTTTTCTTTATTTTATTTTATTTTTCCCCCATCACCATTTATCCCCCCATACCCTCTTCCCCATCCACCCACCCTTCTCGCCCCCACAGCCACCACGTTGTTGTCCATGTCCAGGAGTTTTCCCCTTTTTTTCTCTTTCTTGTTCAGCCCTCCACACACACCCCAAACCCCCCGCCCCCAACCAGAGAGAGCTGGGTGCCTGCTCTCTCTCTGAGGCTCTCTATTTTCTTATTAGTTGAGTTTGTTCATTAGATTCCACATATGAGTGGAATCATACGATACTTGTCTTTCTGTGACTGGCTTATTTCACTTCTTAGCACGATGTTCTCCAGGTCCATCCTTGCTCTTGCAAAGGGTAACATTTTCTTCCTTTTTATGTCCGAGTAGTATTCCACTGTGTAAATGTACCCTGGCTGTTTTATCCACTCAGCTACTTATAGACACTGGGGCTGCTTCCAAATTTTGGCTGTTATAAATTACACGGCAATGAGCATAGGGGTGCATATATTCTTTCTGATTAGAGTTTCGGGTTTCTTTGGATATATTCCCAGAAGTGGAATTGCTGGGTCAGTTGGCAATTCCATTTTTAATTTTTTGATGTAGCTCCATACTGCTTTCCACAGTGACTGCACCAGTCTCTGTTCCCACCAAGGGATTCTCTTTTCTCCACATCCTTGCAGCCACTTGTCATTTGTTGATTTGTTGATGGCAGCCATTCTGACAGGTGTAAGGTGATATCTCATTGTGGTTTAAATTTGCATTTCTCTGACAATTAGTGACATTGAGCGTATTTTCATACGTCTATTGGCCATCTGGATGTTCCCTTTGAGAAGTGTCTATTCAGGTCCTTTGCTCATTTTTTAATTGGATTGTTTGGTTTTTTGGTGTTGAGTTTTATAAGTTCTTTATAAATTTTGGATATTAACCCTTTATCAGATGTATCAGTGAATATGTTCTCCCATTCAGTGGGTTGTCTTTTCATTTTGTTGATGGTTTCCTTTGCTGTGCAAAAACTTTTTATTTTGATGTAGTCTCATTTGTTAATTTTGTTTGTTTGTTTCCCTTGCCTGAGGAGATATATCAGAAAAAATATTGCTACAAGAAATGTCTGAGATTTTATTGCCTATGTTTTCTCCTAGGATTTTTATAGTTTTGAGTCTAACATTTAAGTCTTTAATCCATTTTGAGTTTATCCTTATGTAAGAGGGTGGTCTGGTTTCATTTTTTTGCATGTATCTGTCCAATTTTCTTAACATCATTTATTGAATAGATTTTCTTTAGCCCATTGTATGTTCTTGTCTCCTTTGTCAAATATTAATTAACAGTGAAGGTATGGGTTTATTTCTGGCTTCTCTATTCTTTCCTGTTGATCTATATGTGTGTTTTTATGCCAGTACCATGCTGTTTTGATTACTATGGCCTTACAGTATAGTTTGATATCAGGTAGCGTGATTCCTCCAACTTTGTTCTTCTTTCTCAAGATAGCTGTTGCTATTCAAGGTCTTTTTGGTTCCTTATAAACTTTTGGAATATTTGTTCTAGTTCCCATGAAATATGCCGTTGGTATCTTGATAGGGATTGCATTGAATCTGTAGCTTGCTGTGGGTAGTGTGGATATTTTAATGATATTAATTCTTCCTGTCCATGAACATGGTATCTGCTTCCACTTATTTGTATCTTCTTCAGTTTCTTTCTTCAGTGTCTTATAATTTTCTGAGTACAGGTCTTTTATATCCTTGGTTAAATTTATCTCAAGGTATTTTATTATTTTTGAAGCAATTGTGAATGGGATTGTTTTCTTAGTTTCCCTCTCCAGTAGTTCATTATTAATGTATAAAAATGCAATTGATTTCTGGATATTTATTTTGTGTCCTGTTTCTCTTGAAATGTAAGTATTTATAGCTGTAAATTCATTTCCTCTAAGCACTCTTTTAGCTGCATCCCATAAGTTTTATGTTGTGTCTTCATTTTCATTCATCTCAGAGTATTTTCTAGTTTCTCTTTTGATTTCGTCTGTGACTCATCAGTTATTTAGGAGTGTGTTGTTTAATTTCCACATATCTGTGAATTTTCTAATATTCATTTTTTAATATTGATAGTTAATTTTATTCCATTGTGGTAGGAGAACATATTTAATGTGCATTTGAGAAAAATGTGTGTTCTTCTGTTGTTGGAGTGTTTTATGGAGATTTATTAGGTCTAATTGGCTTTTGCTATTGTTCAAGTCTTTTATTTCTAGTTCTTCTGCCTAGTTGTTCTGTCCATTGTTAAAAGTGGGGTATTGAAGCCTCTGACTATTATTGTTGAATTGTCTATTTCTCCTTTTAATTCTCTTAGTTTTTGCTTCATGTATTTCGGGGCTCTTTTGTTAGGTGCATATGTTCAATAATTGTTAAATCTTCCAGAAGAATTGATTCTTTTGTCATTATAAAATGTCCCTCTTTATCTCTAGTAGCATTTTTTGTTTGTTTGTTTTAAAATCTATTTTGTCTAATATTAGTGTAGTCACTTTGGCTTTCTTAGATTTCCTTTCTGTATTCTTTTTCTTGTAACATACTTTTATCTTTAATTTTAAAGTATGTTTCCTGTAAGCAGCATGTATTGGGATCTTGGTGGGGTTTGTTGTTGTTGTTTTTTAATCTTCACCCAAGAATATTTTTTCCATTTCTTTTAAGAGAGAGTGGAAAGGAGAGAGAGAGAAACATCAATGTGAAAGAGACACATCAATTGGTTGCCTCCTGCACTTGCCCTGACCAGGACCTGGGATCAAGCCTGCAACCGAGGTACATGCCCTTGGCCAGAATCAAACCTGGGAGCCTTCAACCTGCACACCGGCACTCTAACCACTGAGCCAAACCGGCTAGGGCTGCATCT
Organism: Miniopterus natalensis; assembly: GCF_054644295.1. NCBI lineage: Eukaryota > Metazoa > Chordata > Mammalia > Chiroptera > Miniopteridae > Miniopterus > Miniopterus natalensis. The sequence continues at coordinate 22,023,764 of NC_142084.1, forward strand.
TGGTTTTTTATACTGACAGTCTCTGCCTTTTGATTGGATTGCTTAATTCATTCACATTTAATGCTATTATTAATATAGTTGGATTTACATCTGACATTTTACTTCATGTTTTCTACATGTCTCATGTCATTTTGTTTATTTCTCCTTTATTGCTAATTTTTTGCATTAAGTGACTATTTTCTAGTATAATATTTTAAGCCCTTTAATGAAATTTTACTATATTTTTGTATTTTCTTAGTGGTTACTTTAGGGCTAACATATGCACCTTAATTTATAAGAATCTACTTCAGATTCATAGTAAATGTTGTGAGCTGGAGAAATGTTATCCCTTTATACCTCTATGTTCTTTTCCCGTTTTTCTATTATTTTTTATTTTTATTCAATTTATTTAAACTAAAAAAAAAGTTTATCTATTTCTCCCACTCCAACCCCTGAGGTTCACCCATGTTGTCACAAATGGCAGGATTTCATTCTTTTTTATGGCTGAGTAATACAGAGTGGGGCAAAAGTAGGTTTACAGTTGTTCGTATGGAAAACAACACAATTCATAAATAATAATACAAGAATAAACTCTGTGTTTCACGTATTCACAGCTGTAAGCCTACTTTTGCCAAGCCCTGTATCCCCTTGTGTATAATAGGCCATAATATCTTTATCCTTTCATCCATTGATGGACACTTGGGTTTTTTCCCATATCTTGGCTATTATAAATAACGCTGCGATAAACATGGGGATGCCGATATCCTCAAATTAGTGTCTTTGTTTTCTTCAGATAAATACCCAGAAGTGAAATTGCTGGATCAAATGGTAGTTCTTTTTTTTATTTTTTGAGGAAACACCATAATGTTTTCCATTGCGGCTGCACCAATTTACACTCCCACCGACGGTGTGCAAGGGCTCCGTCTTCTCCACATCCTCACCAGTACTTGTCTCTTGGTTTACTGAAGCTACCCAATCTGACAGGTGTGCGGCGACATCTCACTGTGGTTTGGGTTCGCATTTCCCTGATGACTGGTGATGCTGAGCACCTTTTCATGGACCTGTTGGCCATCTGTATGTCTTCTTTGGAAAAATGTCTATTTAGATCATCTGCCCATTTTTGATAGGATTGTTTGTCTTTTTGCTATTGAGTTGTATGAATTCTTTGTGTATTTTGGATATTAGCCCCTTATCAGACATAGGATTTGCAATTATTTCTCCCATTCAGTAGATTGCCTTTCTATTTTTTGATAGTTTCCTGTCTGCTATTATTGTTAAACATATTACATTTATATATGTTACAAACCCAACAATACATTATTATAATTATTACTTTATATAATTTTGTCATTTAAAGAAGCTGAGAGAAAAAAGTAGAGCAAGTATATATTTATAGAATTTGTTATATAAACCTTATTATTTAACATTTCTGGTTCTCTTCATTGTTTTTGTGGATTCAAGTTACCATTTTGTAGTAAATGCTTATATTTTCAGAAGAGTGGACATTTTTCCATGGCTGTGTCTCTTAATCCACAAACACAGTCTATCTCTCCATTTGTTTACGTCTGAACATCTATTTATGCGAGCAGTATGTCTGCTCCCTAGGCCAGTGATCTTTCAGAAACTTATAACATTTTCTGCTATCTCCACTCCTTCCTGACAAGAGTTGATCTCACTTTAAAATGTGTCAACGTGAGAGAAACAAATTAACCTGAGAGTCTATTGGTGACAGAAAGCCAGCTTCCAGACTGGTAGCCGTGTGGGGTAATAGCTGCCTCTGCTGAATCCCCCACACCCACCGGAAGCAAGAGCGGAGGAAGGTATGGTTTTGTCACAAAGGAGCGTTTGCTTTGAAGCGCCTCCGCCACTTTTTCCTAACCGGTTCGCTTCCGTCTGCTTCCCCCAGCAACCCAGCTGTTTTCTGGTAATGGGGAGCTAGCATGAGGCTTCGCTCTTCCAATCAAAGCAGGAAAACCTTGAAGAGTAGCCACAGTTGCTTTCTTTTCATTGCTATTGTTTTTCTGATTACAAAGCTATTATGTGCTATTTGCAGAAAACTTAGGAAATATAGAAAAGCACAAAAGAAAAAAATAAAATTTACCATCAGAGAGAACAATGGATAGTATTTTGGTATATAACTTCAGAGTGTTTTATATATATACAGTATGTATTATACACACACACACACACGTGCACACACCTATGCACACACTTTCCACCCCCAGTATGGTACTTTATAACCTGATCTCTTCAATCATCAGTAAGTGAAACCATCACTTTCTGGGGAAACGGGCTTGCAGCCCAGGCGGGGCAGGTAGTGGGTGCTCAGGGGTTCACTGCAGGCGAGGTGGGCAGAGAATTCCTTCAAGAGAGGCAGGGGCATTGAAATCAAACAGCCCCTGCAGTTCTGCTTCGTTTAAACATTTCCAAATCGTGTGTTTGGTTAGGTTGTGTGCCAGCTCACTCGTGGAGCTTGGCCCACTCATTTTGTGAGATGGTTGGCTTATGGTTTTGATGGCCTTGTGGTTCCTTCCAACTCTAAAATGCTGGGAATCCAAGATCTCCCCCTCATTCTATGGACCCATGCCACCCGCACTGTCACCGGCCTGAATTGTTGTTCTGAGGATGTTTTATTTACCGTCCTGCCAAGAACATGATCAGAAGGGCCCAGGTTTAACCAGGATGGCAGTGCTGTCTCTATTGCTATTGAGAAGGGAAGCTATGAAAGGCCATTTCATCTGCACAACTTGCACAGGGAAGAGACGGTGAACCCAGAACTATCCCCGGTGACATATCTGTGCCCTGGGCTCAGGGGCGGGGACCCTGCCCTCCTCCCTGCAGCTCCACCTCTGTACTGAACCCTCCTCTGAAAGGGCCTTAGTGGGAATAAACTGGACTCCATGGCTGCATGGGAGAAAATCACAAGAATCACAACTGCATGAATTATAAAATAAACTCCTTTGTCACCAGGCCAGTAAGCCTGAGTGTGGGGAAGCTGGGGGGAGAGGGGGAGCAGAGCCCTAAAATCACCCTTTCTAAGCTGCCACCCAGGGGTGGTCTCAGGGTTCCCTTGCCCAAGAGCCTCCATTTCAGGTCCAGCAGAGGCAAGTGGCGTGGCGCGGGATATGCTCACCGCAGGAGGGGGGCAGAGCCCAAGGAGTGAGGCTCCCTGCTTCTGGAAGGGTGGGGATACTTCTGAGGCTCTGTGAGCTGCTTTATTTAAGCCAACGTAGAGAAGAGCACTGCGCTGTAGGTAGAGCCAGGCAGTGTTTCATGCTGAGAGTTGGAGGACTATCTGCTGCTCAGGTGCTTGTGCTGGAGTTAGTGCCCCGCCCAGGGGGCTGTGGGGCACTGTGGCCCTGTACCGGACTGTGTGGCCTAGGCTGTGATGAGGGCGTCCCAAGCACAGGGGGTGGGAGTTGTAGGGTCTGCCCCAAATGGTCGCTCAATGTGGGGCCAGCAACCCAGACTCATGCCCAACCTGCTTAGGGACCATTCCAACCTGAGCAAGGTCATTAAGGCCAGGGAGTGTTTGTCCCTCGTGAGACACGGACCACCCAGCTGCTTCGGCCTCTCCGTGGAAATGGGGGCAGGGTGCCAGTGTGCAGGGCTGTCCTGTGCCAGTCAGCTTGCCAGCAGGAGCAGGATTCCCAGCTCACACGCACGCTCTGGGTACCGCTGCTTGTTCGCGTTGTCTCCCTCTCCTGTGTGCACACAGTGGGCCTCTTATTCTACAGACAGCTGGTTGCATGACCTTCCCACACGATGCCGCTACTCGTGGCTTTCATGTTTTCACTCTCATGATCTGTTTCAAGGAGGAGTGACCCACGGGAACGAATCCTCCCGGTCCCCCTCCCTTCCCAAGGCGCAGGATTTAAGGTGCAGACAGGCCCCCTGAGTGACCTGTCCGTGCAGGGGGCAAGGGGCCTTCCTAGAACCGAGTCCTTTCCTGGATGGCCAGCCACACTATTTCTGCTGGGAGCAGCTGGCACACAGAGCTGGGCACAGTTAGAGAGGACGCCCTGCTTGTCAGCATCTTGCCTTCCCGGTCTCCCCACCAGAAGCCCAGTTTCCAGGGTGAAGCACCACATGTGAACTGCAGACTCCTGAGGCCCCCAGAGGGCTGGTGACATGCTGTTCCAGCATTTCCCAGTCTGTTCCGTGTAAATGACATTAACATGGCAACACCTGATTTCATCCCGGCTGGTTTATTATTCCCGCTCTGAGTGTCGCTTGGAGCTGGTCCAGAGCAAAGGAGAATCTCTGGGTTGCTCTCTCTCCTTAGCATTTTCCCACTGGTTCCTCCCCCAGCAGCCTGGAGATGGGGTTCCTGCTGGCTCCAGGAGAGGTTGTTGGAAGGCCTGGCGGATGATGGTGACCCAGTCCTCATAGGACCTTGAGGGAGGGAGGGGACACCCCGCTGAGCAGGGGCTGGGTCAAGCTGAGTCAGGTGTTCTCTTGTTGGGGTCACGAGTCTAGAGGGATTCTGACAAGCAGGTGGCCTCCAGGATGGGGAAGACCAGGAGAGCACGTGGTATGGAATCTTCATCCAGGGAACAGTAATAAACAACACTATAGACTTTCTTGATGGTCCCCAAAAGCTCAGCATGAAGTATTGTCTGAATGGGGTCCAACCATGAGGGCTTCGCCTGGAAGTTTGAGGCTTTGGGTTCGGGCACCGTAGCAGCTGGCCATTGGTCCTGTGCGTGGGGGGCAGGAGGCAGATTTTGAATCACCTATTTGTCAGTGTCATGAATCTCACTTCCCCTGAAGAAGCAGTTTCTGTCATAAAATGGTGAGCCTTGTGACAGCTGAGGCTGGCTGTGTGACAGGAAACAGGCCTCCAGTGCCTGGGAATGACCGGACCATGGGCAGGGGTGTGACTACCTTTTTCCATGGCTCTTCAAAGGGTCTGAGAACAAAGTGAAGGTGGCATTTCCTTGTCTTGCAGCTGGTGTGTATGCACATGAATCTGCTACCGCTTTCAGTATTATTCTGTGGCTCTTCAATTGGATAGGAGGCTGCCCCTCACCCCCAGAGTTCTTGCATTGTGCAGACCAGTTGGTAGCCCTGCCTGAGGGACACCCAGGCATCATCACACCCCCCAGACAGGACTCAACCTGCCACCAGGGGTCCCATGCTTTCCCCAGGCTTCTTCAGGCATCCTGCTTCATGGGCCTTGAGGAACACTAACTAGCCCACCTTTAAATTTTATGAGACCCCCATGGGAGAATGCCCCCAGAAGCCAGCAAGGCCACCTGCTGTGAGGGCCATGAGAAAGGAGAGCCAGCTTCAGGGCAGCCCTGAAGTGTGGGCACTTGGTCAGCTGGTGCCAAGGTCCAGGTGAGCTGCCCTCATCTCATTAAGCCTCACAAGGCACTTCTCTGAGTGCCTCTGAGCTGACACAGTGGCCTTGCCCTTCCATGGACCCAGCTTGCCCACATTGAAGCTGCCTAGAGCCCCCAGGAGCCAGGCCTGCTGCAGGGCCAGGGAAGCAGCCCCGTCTCTCGTCCCAGGCCTGATGCCAAAGCTCACGATGGTGCCGGGGGCCCAGTTTGTACCCATCATTGATCTAAGACAGATCAGCCTCTTACCCTTGGATTGACTCTGCACCCAGCCTCCCCTTGGCCTCCCTGACCTGTTTCTCCCTGTCACTCTTGTGGAGCCAGTCACCTCAGACTCTTCTGGGCCTTCCCTGGAACTCGGATGTTCTTTCCTTCACTCCTTTCCAAAGCCACCACCACACCTTCTCTGGCCCGGAGCCTCTCACTGGCCCCCATCTCAGTACACTCCTAGCCCAGTCTCTCCTATGTCCCACAGCACGGCTTTCTCTCTCATCCCCCCATTTTGCAACTATGGAGTCCAAACCCTGATGCTACTATATACCAGCCTTCCAAGGACCACCCTGGTTGCCCTGGACACAGACCTGTCCTGTCTCTCTTCAGGGCTGGGGCAGGCCCTCTCTTCGGATAGCTCCTGCTGGGCCCATGACTAATTGTTTTAAAATTTTTAAACTCTGCCCAGGGATAGGCTCCTTAAATGATCCAGATGATTCATTCTAGTGGGACTGGCCTAGGGATCAGATGCCAAGTGATGGACCCATCTCTGGCCAAGTGGCAGGGCTGGGACAGTCAGTCTCAGCTCCTGTCTTGCTGCCCACTGCCCTGCCTGCCAACCACGGCTGCATTGTCCAAGTCAGCTTGTCATCCCCTCGGCCACAGGCTGAGCATCCTGGCAGCAGCCAGCTCCCTCCTCTGGGTGGGCAGACAGAAGAAGATGAGGGTGTCATTGAGGATGGTGCTTGCCAGGGGAGGGCTGTGGGCTCCGGCTGCAGTCGGCGGCAGTCAAAGGAGATGAGACAGCGAACACTGGGGAAACCAGGGAAGATTCCCAGAGGAGGTGGTGGTAGAACCCGGCAGGGCAGTCTTGGGTCAGAGAGGCAGGACCAGTCTCAAAAAAGGGGACTGACCAGCAGGGCCTCACTGTCTCCTGGGGAGAGAAGTGGCGCTCTTCCATCTCTGTCAAAGCATAGCTATCCTCACCACCAGGGTGCTGCCCTCAGCTCTGGGGCTCTCTGGAGATTTGGGCGGGTGGGGGGAGATTTAACGGGTTCACTAAGCCCGGCTGCTGCCAGGTGGCCGGGTGACTAGGAGTTCACCCAGGAAATCAAATAACACAAATGTCACTTAGTGGTGCCATTTCAGGCCCAATGCGCCAGTTGGTGTCCCCGATAGCTCACTGTGGAGGAGGCGCCCACCTGTCAGAGCGAGGCCCGCCCGAGCTGAGCTGTCGCGGGGAAAGAGCGAGCAGGCGCCAGGGTGGTGGGAAGGGCTGTGCTGGGCTGGGTGCTGGCGCCTGGTGTTCCAACCTCATAGGGTCATGGCTTTGAACAAACCTGGTTCCCCACCCTGTCCCCTGGCAGGTGGCCCTACTTCCTCCTTCTGTACAATGAGGGGTTGGCCTGCCTGTTCGCTCTGTCCCCTTCCCACTGTGACATTCTGTGAGTCTTCTGTGAGTGGCGTTACGTTGGCTTCAGCCCAGATCCTGCTGAGGAGCCATGGGAGTGATGGGACCCTGGGAGGTGGCTGACGGAAGGACAGTGCTTGCTGCACATTAGCAAGATGCCAGTTGCCAAATGCAACAACTTGCATAATTGGCTTCTTGTTTTATTAAAAGGCATGATTCTCTCCAGCCAATTCTCAAATGCCAGATGGGCACTGAGCTTTGGAAGATATAAAGAGATTAACATTAACAAGAAAAGGGCAAACTTGGGTAGCTTGGAGGCTGGTGGCATTCAGCAGGCCACATGAGGGTGTGCCTGCCAAAAGCCCCTGTGGGGCCCAAGTCAACCTGGAAACCAGTGTCTGCAGCTTCTCCATTTATTGGGCTGGTCACCTTTATTTGGCTCAACAGTGGCTTTTCTCACTGTAAGAAAAACTCAATCCCTGAAGCGCCTTCTGCTGGAAGATCCCCTTTTACAGAAAAAGCCAGTTGGCACCAGGAAAAATCCTGGCCTGCCTACCGATCTTCACTCAGTGAAATAAAATTAGTAGAATGGGCTTGATGACAAGCCAACAACATGTCCACAGTTGGGGCAGATGGAAAGGACCTCGTAGATTTTGGCTTGGAGGGTCCAGGTGATTAGACAGCAAGCCAAGGGCACAGGTGCCCGTGGGCCCGGGTTGCAGGGCTCCCGCTCTGAGGTTCTATTCTGGTGTTTGTTTCCTGGCTGAGGCATCTGCATGTGATACGCCTCCTGGTACTTGAGAACTGCACTGGGCATCGGGAGGCCCTAGTTCTCTCCTTGCTTTCCCCCCACCCTCTGGACCTCAGTTGCTACAGAGTTAGGTAATCCCCAAGGCCTCCCTAACTTCTGACACCACCTGCCCTCAAGACTACCCTTATGGTTGATAATTAGCTACAGAGGCTCAGAGAACTCAGAACAGCCAGTATACCCATGGTTATGGTTTATTCCAGCAAAGGGATACAAGTTAAAATCAGCGGAGGGAAGAGGCACATGGGGCAGGGTCCAGGAGGGTTCCAAGGGCAAAGCTTCTGACTGTCCTCTCCCGGTGGAGTTCTGTGCCTGGCACCTGCTCACTCTCAGCAGTAAGACTACACGTGGAGGATTGCCAACCAGAGAGGCTCACCTGAGGCTCGGCATCCAAAGACTTTCTGTGACTCCACCACGCAGACAAGGTTCACTGCCCCAGTGGCTGACCTTGTCCTCCAGCCCCTCAGAGGGTGAGCTGAGACCATGTGACTCGTAGCTCCCCCTGTAGACCGCATTGCTATAGACTACCTAGCATGGCCCAGTGCTCCAGGTCAGCAAAAATACTTCTCAGGCAGGACATTCCAAGAGCATAGAGATCAGCTCCCAGGGGCCAGAGGGGAAAGGCCAGACTCTCCTTGGATAAGATTAACCCTTTACTGCAGTTTCCATTTGCACAATGACAGGGTCAGACAAGAGGGTCTCCCGGTTCCTTCAAGGTCCCAGGCTTGGAGTTGGGAGTCTTGATCCTGCCTGTTGGGCCTGCGTTTATCAACAAGAGGGTATGGAGAACAAACTTCTAGCCAACCAGCAAAACGCAATGCGAAACTGTGTTAGGTTTCTATTCAGGTACATCCCGCGTCACCTGTGGAATTGTGTTTCATTGGTTTTCTCGCACGAATCATGGCTGGCGGGTCCATTAAAACCATTAGCTTTAATCTCTGCTGATGTTTGGTTCCAAACTCCTGGCGTGGCTCCTGCAGAACCCACAGAGTGGAGCAGCCCTGCTTCCTTGCACTTCCTAACCCCTCTCATCGTGGCCCGGAGGCAACTGGGAGAGGACAGGGCTCTGCTTGTGGTTGCGCTGCCAGAAAAATGTCACAGGGGGTGGCCAAGGAGCCTCTGCACATCATGAGCTTAAAACCCAGGGCTGATTGGAATGGAATGAGAACAGCGCAGACCTTTCAGTGAGGCTTTGCTTGCATTCCTAAAACACATGCAAGAATAAAACAGGCCAGTGGCTGTTGCTTTGTTTACCTGGGGACTGAAGGGAGACATTCCGGGCCAAAATCTTCCACCTTGTTTTGGGGACAGCCTTTCCAAACCCACACATTTTTAGGTAGTGCTAAAAACGGTCTCACCCCACTCAGAGGGGCATAGACACATGTTTCAGGTTTGGCATTGGCATTGCTGGCTGAATCGAGTCTTCACTCGCCATGGGGCACGTGGCGCTGGGTGTCGGCATCCGCCCCTCCCTTGCTGCCTTAAGTGTGCAGCCGGGTCTGCTCAACCCTCGCCAGCCCAGAGCCGAGCTCTTTCAGGAAAGAAGGATGGCTGTTCTCCACCTAAGTCTGTCCCCAAAAGCTAACAGAGTCACCCTCAGGACAGGCCTTTAAGGGGGGGGGGCGTTCATTCACAAGAGCAGGGCCCTATCATCCTAACCCTGTTTCGCTTCAACACTTCAGTACAAATCCAAGTTTTAAACGCATCGCTGAACATTATTAGAATGCCCTGCACCCAAAAAGTAAGCAAAGGGAATTGGTGGAATTTTTTTGTTTTGTTTTTTTGGCCTTTTCAAGCCGAGACGAGTACTTTAAGTAGGCCTAAATTCAAAACTTAGATCTTGAAATGGTTCCATTGTTGTAAATGCTGTTGCAGTATAAGAAACTTCTGTTTCCGATTAGTCACTTGATGTGACTTTGAATGAGTAACTGCAGTGAGTTAAAATCCTGGCTTCTGGGTTTCGCCCTGGCCTTTCTTGTCACTGGATCATGTGCTGTGGGTCCTTAAGAAAGGGGGTGTGAGAAAGCAGAAAAGTTTTCAGTGACTAGTGTGGAGTCTAAATTAGCAATTATGTGATTCTCTTTTAATGAACCACACTCTTGCTTTCACTCTGTTTTAGTTCTGTCTGCTGTAACAAATTACCAGAGATTAGGTGGCTCAAGCAACACTTTTATTTCTCACAGTTCTAGAGGCGGGGGAGTCCAAGGTCAAGGTGCCAGCGATCGTGTGTCTGGTGAGGGCCTAGTTTACAGATGGCCGTCTTCTTGCCATATCCTCACATGACAGAGAACAGAGAGGAAGCAAGTTCGCATGTTTCTTATAAGGTCACTAATCCCTCATGACCTAATTATCTCCCAATGGCCCCCCCTTCAAATACTATCACGTTGGGGTTAGGATTTAACATATGAATTTTGGGCGGGATACAAACACTCAGTCCATAATGGTCAATAAACATTTGTTGAAGATCTGCTGCGTACTTGTGACCATGCCAAGCACTGGGGATACGGTGGTGACTGTGACAGACAACGTCCTTGCCCCTGAGTTGTTTATATTCAAGTAGATTGAGACAGAAAATAAACACATGGACAGACAAGTATGATAAAGACTGTAAAGGAATGTGAATAGGGGATGTTTCAGCTTCATGGTTGGGATATCTGGGGAAGGCCTCTGTGAGGAGATGGCATTTGAGTTGAGAGGTGGATGCTGAGAAGGAGACAGCCATGCAAAAATCTGGAGAAAGGGTGATCCAAGCCGAGGCTCAGCATGTGCAAAGGCCTTGAGGCTGGAAGGAGCTTGTCATGCCCAAGGACAAAAAGGTGACCGTGGCAGGAGCTTTGCAAGTGAGGGGTGGTGGGAGATGAGGTCAGGGAAAGCTCCAGGACCCTAGGCAGATGGGGCCTGTAGACCATGGTGAGGAATCTGGGTTGCCCATGAAGGTGGAGTGAGAGTGGGAGGCGAAGTCCCTGTCTGCTAGGGGTAGGAGAGGACCTGAGGGCTAAGCCTCAGTCCTTCATCTGGTGTGTGGGTCATGAGCTTTGCAGGCTACCCGATGCTAACGCAGACCGTGCATGTTAATACCCACGGTCCTGGTTCGACCTTTTCGGCATTGGGTGTTCTGATTAACTGGCCAGTCTCCCTCCTCAGCACAAGTGGGAGACACTTTGCTCAGGAGGAAGTTGAAATGGCCAGCCCATCTAATACCAGAATATTGAAAAGGTCACAGCAGTGCAGCTGAGTCCTCCAACCTACAAATCACAGAGAATGTCTGCTCAGATAACTCACTGTCCAGACAAATCAAGGAGCAAGGACTGAAGACTGCACAGCTGATTAGGCTCATGGAGAATCAGAGGGCCGGGGAGAAATCGATGGAAGAGCAACGCTGCCCCATTCAAGGGGTCAGGCGGCAGGGGTGCCAATGAACAAGTCAGCAGGTGGCGGGTTTGCTGTCCCCTAGTGGCCACTGAAAGCACAGCAACGTCAGAGTTGAGTTTGAGGTCCCAGGAAGCCTGGTACCCGTCAGCAGGGCCTTGGGGAGGGAGACCAAGTCTTGGGGTCCTACCAGGCCAGTAGTTTAGCCAGAGGCATGTTCTGGTTTTCCACAGAAGTATTAATAAGTTCCTTTCCCTAAACCATGGCTGAATAAAACACTTGCCATTAAAAATCCCTGAAGTTCTATATTTTCCACTAAGGATTTTTGAGAAATTAGCTTTTGCCATGACTAGCCTTTGGAAAAAGAGTGGGCCAGAATGCGGAAAACCCAGGCTCCTCATAAAATGAGGACAAGTTTATGGCTTCATTTATTACAGGGATCCACAAACAACGTTCAAGAAAAATTACTGATTTAATTAAAGACCAGGCAATTAACCTTCTGCACGCTCAGAGGCCTTCGTGAGGGCTGTGCACGGAAGCCTGTCTTCATCTACGAGGCAGTGGCCGCAGAGAATCTTAATAGATCAGCCCAGCCGGATTGAAATGGAAAGCTCACCTTAAAAAGAAATCTAAGAAGATTAAGAGACGGATGAACATCAAAAATGACTGATAAAGCCACGATAAGGAACGCGAGAACTGAAAGGGAGAAACAGGGTACACAGAATATATTTTTTCAACTGTAGGCACAGAGATTTCAGTGGGCTTCGAAGATAAGGGGGCTTGACATTTTGAGAACAGTTGATTAAAAGCTTTTCAGCACAAATGCTCATTTTCACTGGGGGTTGAGCACAAAAATCCATGGTGTAAATTGAAATTCTAAATGCTTAGAAAAGACTAAAAGATTTACTGCCACAGATTCAATTAAGTGGCTAAAAAAAATGTACCGTCTCCTTCAGGACTCATTTAGGTGTCTGCCCCTTAACTGCACAATTTCCCCAACGCTGTTTGCTAATGTGCCTCGGGAGGGATGGTGCCTGCAGGAGGGCCCCGGAGGCCTGGTTACGGGATCTTCAATCAAGACTCAGCAGGAGCTGGAGGCACCGGCACAGGGCAACCCCGCCGAGCCTTCCCTTCGAGGCCTTGCTGCCACGGAGAACGGGGAGGTTGCTTGTCCACTGGAAGCACGCTGATGTTGCCTCGGGGGCCACAAGCCTTGAGACCGCAGGCTTCACTGTGGCCCCCACTGCCAAAAGAATCTGGCTGTAGAGATTAGGAGCAGTCCGGGGCTTGTACTTTCAGAGACAGAGCCTAGCTCAGGATGCACACGTGCTTCCATGTTTCTGAGCTGTCAATCTGCCCGCTGGTGCTGGAATGCCGTGTGCGTGTGCCTTAGCCAGGCTGTGCAGTCAGGAGGAGTTATTTAAGGATCTATTCCTAACAGCACATTTAAGGCCCAGAGGTGGGCCGGAACCCGCAGGGAGGCCGGCGAGTTATTGCAAAGTGGCAAGTGTTCATTTAATGCCTTCTGTAGCGCTGTCTGTGAATTAACCCAGCCATAGAAAACAATCGTTAGCTCAGTGAGGGGCGGTCTCAGCGGCGAGGCCTGCAGAAAGCCGTGGACGCTGAGGGAAAGGCGAGGAGGGGAGCAGGCGTGGGCAGCCCTCATCTTAGGCAAACGTGGTGTGTGAAACTGCAGCTGGACCAGGCTGGTGAGCAGAGCTCACTCCTGTGGACTGCGGCCTCCCAGTCCTGAAAGGACCACAGCCCACAGCCCAAGTGTCATCCTGGCTACAGCGCCCAGTAAACTGCCTGGAGGCCCAGGAACAACCTTGCTTGGCCTCCTACATGGATGCTAAAGGCTGTTGTTTTAAAAGAAAGAGCAAAGGAGGTGAAATGGAAATGCAGTTAATATAGTTAAAGACTTCGGTGCATTGGCTGTAGGCATTCTGGGCTGCCAGGTGCCCGCTGGCTGCTGTGTCACAGACTTCCCTGGGGAAGGCATGGTCAGGGGGAGGTGGAAGAAAGGAAGTCGTCTAGGCTGTGAAGTTCCAGGGTTTCTGGGGGAAGCAAGGGGTCAGAGGGGCTGCAGTGGCTGACCCCCACTGTCCTTTGTGCCCCAGAGGAGAAGCGGGGCTGCAGCTGGAGGTCAGGGGCTTTCTAGAGCACCCCTATCCTGTATCACACCCCTCCCGTAGAAGCACAGAACACTGCCTTCCGGGGAGTCTTGCACCCCCCGACCCCAACCACGGTGCTGAACCACGAGGTTACTGCTTCTCTGGTTTCTTTCCCCCTCGGTAGATCATCCAGATTATTTGGAAAGAGCAAAAACTAAAAAGGGGTAATTTTCTCTAGGAGAATGACAGAGCAGACATAACCCCAAAATGGAATAAAACAGGAGTAAGTTAGGGGAACAGAGAATCGATAAAACAGACAAGGTTTAAGAAGCTGGCAGCTACAGGAGACAAGAGGAATCCAAGGACTAGAATTTACATCCCAGATATAAAACTTGAGATAAAATAGCGAAGGAAGGAATAAAATAAAATAAACAAAATGAATTTCACAATTAAGCATTTAAAAAGAAGATAGCTTAAAAGTATGAGGTAAGAGTTTTAAAATACAAATTAACTAGGGTTAAGAAATAGCTGCTGAGAGGTCCTGACAGGTAGCTCAGTTGGTTAGAGCATCATCCCGATACGCCAAGGTTGCGGGATCGATTCCCGCCAGGCCACATACGAGAGTCAACGAGTGAATGCATCCACAAGTGGGAAGAAAAATCTTTGTCTCTCCCTCTCCGTCTCCCTCTCTCTCAAATCAATAGATTTAAATTTTTTTTCCAAAAAAGAAATAGCTGCTGAGAAAAAGAGAGAAGAGGGGGTGTCATAGGAGAGCACGTGAAGGAGGTCACATCACAGAGTGGGCTGAGCCTGGGACCCCCTCCTGTGCCCAGCTTCCCTCTCCCCACCTTGTCCTTTTTCCCCGTACCTGAGGGCCCACAGTGTACAATCTGGGGGGAAAGGGCTGTCCTTTTATGCATGAGCACACAGCAGGCCCAAGGCCTCCGCGCCCGGACCCATCAGAGAAACCCGAAGGCACAGCCAGTGAGCCCCTCGGGCCCACCTAGAAGGCGCCCAGGCAGCGTGTGTTGGGCGAGTGGGAACAAATACTCAAGTGAACAGACAAAGGCATCCCACAGCCGAGCCCTCAAGTGCTGCTCCTCAGTCTTTCACATCCGATGCCCAATTTTTTGTACCAAATTATTTGTCATACCCCTGTGTAGCCCTGAAGTGAAAATAATAGATAGTATAATCTACTTACAGCATAATTTCAAAGTAGGAAGACCGCATTGAAATATAAATGAGAAATACAAGAAAAGTAATTTGTAGTAAAATACTACATATTTCAATATGTGGGTGCTCGTGCAAGACTGCGACAGGACTCACAATGAGGAAGCCAGATGGTGGCATGAAAGCAACCGTGACAAAGGCAATTGATTCAGGCGTCAGGTGCACTGAATTGGCAACCCAAACCACAAACAACACGTTGCCATTGGCAGTGAACGTAATGGGAAAGACTTTTGATAAAGTTCTGAATAAAACAATGTATACTCTTCCCTTGGTCTTCGTAGTAATTGTATCCCAAATCCCCAATATGTTAAAACCATGTATAAGATACATTGAATTTACATATAACCAGAATGAGGTTCTAGGCTCAAATAATCTTAAGGATGTGTTTACCTACACGGCTATTCAATGAGACATTCAAGGAAATGGGGTCATATGACAGACCTACAGACAATGCAGAATGCCTGGCATCCCTGGTCCTTGCCCATTCAATGCGAGCAGCCACCTTTGTCCACACTCCACACCCCGAGTCAATGTAACAAAAGAAACTGCTCCAGTAATTTCCAGAAAAATGACTAGGAGGCAGTTCTGCCCCATTTAGAACCAGTGTCAGCGGGAGAAACTCAGCATTTGACAGCCCCCCATGGATCTGC
This sequence comes from Miniopterus natalensis, assembly GCF_054644295.1. Taxonomy (NCBI): domain Eukaryota; kingdom Metazoa; phylum Chordata; class Mammalia; order Chiroptera; family Miniopteridae; genus Miniopterus; species Miniopterus natalensis. The sequence goes on from NC_142084.1 coordinate 22,038,880, forward strand.
TCCTGGGTGCACATCCCAAGCCTCAGAAGTTGCCCGGAACATTTTTGTGGTAAAAGAAGATATTTAAAAGCAGGAGCAAAAACCCTACAAGAGAGACTCCCGAATTTTGGCCCAGGCCCTGGAGTCTGGCGCTCTGTAGGCCCTTGGGCAGAGAACAGTGAAATGAGTCTCTTGGAGCCTGAAGACAGCAGGTGGAAAAGAGGAGAGAGAGGTGAGCTCAGGCAGGAACCAATGGCCCCCTCGGAGCGCCCCCTGCTGTTGTGGAAGGGACAGCGGGTGACAGAAGAGAGGATGCTTCTCAGTTAGAGTAGTAAATAAATATAAAGGATTATTGCAATCAACCGTCCGATCTCAAGATGACAAATAAAGGGTCGGAGGTAAGGGGCCCCCATTCCCAGCGCGGTTTTCATATAGACTCAATGCTTCTCATCTAGTTTTTACAAAGCTCTGGGAAGAGGCCAGCGCTGCATGGCAAGAATGTCACCCCCTCCTTGGAAAACTTATTAGAGAAAGAAGAGGTCAGGAGTCATGTTTCAGACTCATTCTCAGTGACAAGGGCCCAGAAAAAGTTAATCTGATGTTCCTCTTACCCTGAGTCATTTAATTCATTTCTAAAATTGGTTTCTTGCTCGGAGCAAGAATTTCGAGCTTTATAAACTCCAAGGAGAGAGAAAAGTTAATACACAATTGTGATATTGTGATTGAGTGGTTTTACTCTCAAAGATTTAATTCCCCAAATTTTACTTTAGGAAAAAAAAATACTACACAAGGTCAGATGACAGTTAAACTGCCCGTGTTAGGGGGAATCACTCATGGTGCTGAGAACTGTGACTGAATGGGGCGCGCCCTCTCAGAAGACATGGAGAGCCTTCTCCGTTACTCTGGGGCTGTATGTATTATTTTTGAAGGGTAAATGCATTGCTGCTCTTAACTGCCTGGAATTAAAGTGGAATTTGAAAACATCTCTTCTTCTTTGAGCTTATTTTTATTTTTACCGAGCATAATTGGGTGATGTAAAGAGAAGTTTGCTTTTTAAATGTGTCATCTCTTATTTCCCTCAAGCTGTAATCACATCGACAGGGACTTTCCCACTGGGATTTTATTGCCTCGTCTGGTTTCCTTTTCCAGCCTATCAGACTTAGTGAGTTTAAAGAGTGTTCACAAAGAGCGAAAGCTGGTTTATTGCAAAAAGTTTTTATTGCCTGAAAAATAAACTCTAAGAGACATTAATAGAAAAGTTTATGTTTTTTAACTTGAGACTGGAAGAGAGAATATTTTCAGATTTAGATTCTGCAGAAGGATCAGTGGACCAAAGCGCATTTCCATGCGTTAAGGTCAGAGCTTGGAGCCAGCTTTGAATTAAACAATGGGTCCTTTCTCTCTTACCATAAAACAGGTTTTAAAAGGTCAGGAAACAGCTAGGTGCTTGTAGGGGGGAAATCATCCAAAATTCTCCTTCATATTTTGAAAAAAAAAAGTTAAGAGAATATTGTACTTGGAGTGTGTGATGCAAGTAAATGTTTGGGGGTAAAGAGGGAGGGAGAGTGTGTGTTGCCCTGAGGCCCTGGACATGGCCGAGGGGTCAAGCCCCCCCGAGCCTCCATCCACAGTTAGGACCGGTTGTTTCCTGGGCAGCACTTGTAGGAAATCTGCTCTTCTTGGGACCTACCTGCTGGGATTTGAAAGCAGGGGACGTGGGGGCCCTGAGGCAGGCTGGAGCTCTAGACACCTGACTGTCCATCTGTAGGGGGCAGTTTTGAATCTAAGACCCAGCAGCACGGAGGGTCATTTTATAATAAGGAAACGCATTCTGTGAAAAAGTAGCATCCTGGGAAAATTCTTTCATCTGAAAACAGGCCTTGAGAACATTTGCAAATCCATCACCCTGGCAGGCTTGACCTCAGAGAACAGGAATGAACGGAGACAGGCCAAACCCTGGGATGGGACAAAGCCTCAGCTGGACAAGCACCGGCACCGAGGGAACCCAGGGTGACTAGACATGGCCTCGGGTGGGGGAGGGCCCTTGGCACAGCCAGCCCCGGCCTCCTCCTGGTCCCCACACAGGCCCACCTCTGTCTTTGCCGTCAGAGCCCAGCCCCTGCTGTGTGATTCCTCTAATCCCCTGACTGGTAAATGGAGCCTATGGTTCAGCTTGGGCAGATTGATGTCCCCCACCCACGGTATCCACGTCCTGATCCCCAAAACCTACGAATGTGTTCCTTACTTGGCAACGGGAACCGTGCAGATACGGTCAAGTTAAGGCTGTCTAGACGGGGAGACTATCCAGATGGGCCCAGTGTAATCACAAGGGTCCTTATAAGGGGAAGAAGAAGACAGAAGTGCCAGCACCTTAATTTTAGCCCAGTAAGACCCATCTGGACTTCTGACTTCCAAACCTGTAAGATGATAAATTTGTGTTGTTCGAAGTTACTGAGTCTGTGGAAATCGGTGGAGCAGCACGTGGCCCTGAGCGAGGCCAAGGCGGGTGGGGCGGGCCAGGCGGCCGAGGTGGCTCCGGGCACCTGCACACTTGCTAAGCTGGCCGCCCCGTGTCTGGCTGGCGCCGAGCGCTCCGCGCGGAGTGCGGGCTCACTGGCCTCCCTGCGCGGGAGCCGGCAGCGGGGGGGGACTGAGGAGATGCAGTGGGGCGGCCCAGGGATGCGGAGTGACCACACAACTCTTTGCCTTTGGGGGCCTCAGTGTGGGTATCTCAGTGCCCAAGCCACCTACCTCTGCCTCATCCTGGGGGTGCTCGAGAGCGAGGCCCGAAGAGAGAAATCTTCAGAAATGAGCCAAGTAAGCAGCCCTGCCCTTAGGTGGGGTCTGAAGCCTGTGGGAGGCAAGGAGAGGGCCCTGCAGCCTGGGGGAAGGCAGCCTGCTTGTAGTTGGGTTATTAGGGGGCGGCTAAGTCCAAGGGAAGAATTCATTTTTTCGTAACAAAGGGTGATGTCTGAGTTTGAAGCATTAGCGAAAACCAGCACCTTCTAAACTGCACTCCATAAAATAGACAATGAAAGGCCCAGCTAGAAATGAGTTAGCCTAGCTCCCGACTGGGTCCACATAACTTTCTTGCTTATTGCCAGTTGTTGTTTGTATTTATGGGCATATCTTGGGCACCGGTACTGAGGACCCAGTCAGGAGAGAGCAGAGCAGATCCCCGTCCCTCGGGGATACCCTGTGTAGAGCAGCCAGGTGACAAACGGGGAGTTCTGATGGGGAAAGGCGGGGCATCGGGACAGTGTGAGCTGGAAGGAAGTGAAACACTGCCAGACATCCCACTGGCTCTTCTTGGCCCTGGTCTGAGCTACCAATACCAACCTCAGACACACCCGTGCTCTTCCTTCCTGGACGCGCCAGCCATCTGATCTGGCCACACTGACAGCGGCTACGGGGCCCCGCCTGAGGTCTGCCCTCAGCTGTCCCCCATGTGCCCAAGCCCCGCACTCATGCCCTCAGACTCCAAGGTTGATGAAGCTTCAGCTGGGCTCTGCGCCCCACTTCCTCCCTGGACTATAAAACCAACCCAAAATGGGAAAAGGGATTAAGTATGAGCGAATGCACTTTAGAATGAGCTGTTACAGGCAAGGGGCCTCCTGGAGGCCCTCAAATCTAAGGTCAGTGCCCTAGCTCGTATGCACAAAGTGACCAGAGGCTCGGCAGCTGGCAATGACCCAGCTGTGTCCCCAAGGCCGGGCTCATAGTAGACACACTGTATGTGTTGTGGTTGAATCTACGGTAAACACAAATTGTTTTGCAGTGTAAATAACCTTCCCTGACATATCTGCTTTGCAAGATTTCGCTTTTTATAGCAGGGTCCCCTGACTCTCAAGAACCTTGGGGCCCATGCCCCCATGCTTCTGTGAAAGGCCTTAGGAGTCTTCCTCTTAACAGAGAAAGAGCCACCTGTGCTGGGGTTGCCCTAGAGGCCTGGACATCACCTCACTGCTCAGACAGCTCCAGGCCAATGCTCCATCCCAAAGTGCCTCCTCCCCCCGACCTGGGCCCAAATAGGTGTCAGTTTCAAGGCCCAGGAAGAGGAAAGGGGATCTCAGACCAGCACAAAAAAGGAAATGCTGAGGCTCAAACACAAGATTAGACACCCCTTAGTGGCCATTAAAACCTACGTGGCTGGAGGGTTTCTTTGCAGGGTTTACTCTCGCGCAGCTAAACTGGGCTTTGCTCATGCTGGTTCTAAGTATCCACTAGCGCCTCGCCTGCCTCCTGAGCCTGATTATAGGTTCAGTCCCAGATAATTTAATTCTGTGCTAAGTGTTGCTTATTTGCCTTCCCTCGTCAACACTTGGTAAGCCATCTGGGAATATCTGTTCACTAGAGTGCTCAGGCATCTAGAACACTAGCTCCCTCAACTATTCTGGTGACCTGGCTCTGCAAGCTGCTACCCCCTGGGACTATGTGCTGTGTATTTATTTCCACTCTTTCACATGCAAATGACTTACTAACAGATGCTCAGGACCAGTGAAGTCTACACCACAGCAGGAGGCTGCTGAGGACAGTGGGGCTTCCCAGGTCCTACCCAAGGGTGGCCAGAGCATGACAGGAGCCAGTTGGCACAGAGCAGTCCTGAGGCCCACACCAGCATGGCAATGACATTTCCCACCTCCACGCGTGCGCGCACACACACACACACACACACACACACACACACAGTGCTGCCATCACTTGACTGCCATCAGTCTGTTTACCCTTTGGTGGAAAAACAGTGCTCCTGGGGCTGCAGGTTTCATGTAGGGAACATGAGATCTGACTGGGCACAGCCTGTGCATGGAAAAGTCATCACAAAGCCATGAGCCTGTGCCACACTAACTTAGTCATATCATTGTCTATCGTGGTCTCATTGATCACCTGCCCAGTGCCCAGCCCACTGCTAGCCTGCTGGCTGGGGTTCATCTTGGGCCAGAAGCCTGAGTCCAGTCTCTGTGCACAGGAGTGTATGTGGTCTCACTGGGGAGGTAAAATGATTTCATACCTCGTGGTAACTGGCAGGGCCAGGCGCTCGGTGACCTCAGGGCTGCTGGGGGGCAAAAGGCAGAGATACCTGGGCCTGGGATGCCCAGGATCTCCATGACTCTCTCTCCATCTCAAAACTTCAGTGCTCACTCAGCTATGAGGGCAGAGCTGGGATACTCCCAGGTCTCCCCAATACTCCCCATCCTGCTCTAAAAACATGTGAATATTGCCAGAGGGAACCCTTTTTAGGAACAGCTGATCATGTTCCCATTTGAGCAACAGAGGTTTACTCTCCTTCTAGCTCCTCTCTTTTCACCCTGGTAAGGGCTGCCCATCCAGTCCAGGGTAGCCCTACAAACTTACCACACTTTTTTCCCCCAGTATCATTTCTCTCGGCCCTTAGGATAGTTCTGCCTATAGGGGTCATTTTGCAGATAGCCAGACTAAGCTTTGTCCTGAGAGGATGAGTGACCTGCCTGAGGCCACACAGCAGGAGCAGAGCCCAGCCCCGACCCAGCCTCCCCACAGGGCAGAACCACCACGTGTTTTCACTGGTCCACTCCTGGTCTCCTGCTGGTCATTAGCTCTGGCCGATCCTCAGCAGGGAGTGAGCCAAGCAGGAGAGTACCACTGCACCACCCAGCATGTTTCTGGTTCCTGCTGCTGCTTAAAAGATCTGAACTTCAGAGACGACCGTGTAAAACCCAAGGCCCCGTGGGGAACAAAGTCCCAGCGGGTAGCATGCTTCCTTCTGCTTCTGCAGTTGTTATTTAAGACACGTGTGTGTGTGTGTGTGTGTACAGCTCCTCACAGTCTCCACTATAACACTGTCAGGTGGCAATTTTAAAATAACTTCCAGAAAGTGTTAAATCTATCATTTTATGGCTCTACTTGACCCCTACCCCACTCGATTAAGCATTGGTCCCTCGGGATATCTGTGCAGCACTCTCATTCTCACTCCAAGTTGTCAAATTTGAGAAATGACACCCCCCCACACACATTCCCACCAATCCCCAGGGAGCAGAAGGAGAGTCTTGCCTCCATTGGGATGTGAAAGGGACCCACCACGCACCCCTTCAGCCTGAGAAGCAGTCTGGTTCCAGCCCAGCTGCAGACCTTTGCTTTCTCCTCTGCAGAGGACTTATCTGTCACCAAAAATTATGTCCAGGATGACAAAAAAAAGTTCCCAGTGGCTCCTCCCACAGACCAGGGTTTACTCACAGGGTACTTCATGGTTTGGCTATATGAATAGCATTATAAAGCCTAAGAACATAAACACGGAACACTGAGCTCATCGGAATACAATATAGTATTTTTCCCAGGGGTGGGGAGAAGGGGAGACAGGAAGGTGCCTGTTTGTCTTGTGGAGTAGAGTGCAGAACTGTGCAAAAAAAGAGCAGAATCCTCATCTTTCATACCAGGATGTTCATAAGTAATGCCTAGCCCTTAAAAAACAAGTAGAATTTTTTTAGGCTAATTCCAAAGTAACCAAGTAAAAATGCTGAAAAGGATTGCCACCAGAGAAGAGAAATGGAAGGAAGGGGCAAAGAGGCTTGCTAATTTTCATTAAAAGCCCTAAGTAACTGCTGGACTTTAAATTAAATTATGGGCTTTCAATTCTTTAAATTGTGGGCTTTTATTCCTTTGTTTAAAATATAACCTTTAAAAGTATGTTAAACATTTAAAGATATAAGAAAGAGTAGAAACCACCCTGAAAGGACTAAATACTCTGAAAAAGAGCCAAATGAAACTTATAGGAAAAAATTTAATTGTCA